>NC_137810.1:87906529-88274029 GCF_963921795.1 Nannobrachium achirus
CGTAGTCTGTGTGAGTCTGTGTGAACGTGGCTTAAATCAGTGTTTTCTTCTTCTAGTGTTCTCAGACGTCGCTGGTCGTCTACGAGGCTCTGCGCAAAATCCACCTCCTGTTGGACACGGAGGAACCTAGCGTCAGCTCCTGGGACCAATCTAAACTGGACAACTTCCAGAACATCCTGTACAGACTGGTGGAGGAGAGCTGTGTGAGTGCACCTGTCTGTCTGTCTGTCTGTTTGTCTGTCTGTTAAGGATGACGTCTTGCTTACGTAATATTTTCATCATTTCTCATCTTTATAAGCCCATGAACTGGGTAGAAGGTCCGATTTGGTTTGTAATTGTTGTTTAGAAATGTCTAGAAATGTTATACTATTCACGACCAATCTCTAATTCCTTCTAATATTCTCGAAGAGAATATTCTTACCACCAAATCATTAACCGTGCGATACCTTAGCCCCGGAAGTCCCTAAACTCAAACCTGAAACAGCAATTGTGAATATTATTCATCTAACACTGTCTGTCTGTCTGTCTGTCTGTCTGTCTAATAATGTGATGTGTTTTGTTTTCCAGCTGAAGTCAAAGGCTGGCGGTTCCATTTCACCTCCTCTAGAGTCCTTCTTCAACAGTCTGACATCACACAGACAGACAGACAGACAGACAGACAGACAGACAGACAGACAGACTGACAGACTGACACACAGACACACAGACACATGCACAGACACACAGACACACAGACAGACCGACAGACAGACCGACAGACACAACGGGTTGTTCAATAGATTCTGGTAGTAACATGCTAACATGCTAAATAACATACTAACAGTCTAGGAAAATATATGTCCTGGTCAAATATGCGATATTGAGGGAATTGAGGGATTTCTTTATCTATCTATAAATGCGAGAAGTCTCTGCGTGTCTGTAATCCGCGTATCTCGAGAACCGTTCGTCCCACCGGCTTCAGATTCGGCACGCGCGTTCCCCGCCGCGGCACGGAGTGCAGTGCCGGGTCTCGACCCGACCCGACACGCGGTTTTCCCGAACCGGCGCCAAACGTTCGGAATCTCCTTATGCGGGGTTGATTGTTGACATCAGGCTGTTCCGGAGGAAATCGGCGAAAGCTCTGACTCATTGTGACATCACTTCATAAAAGGCTCTGACATCACGTACGCCACATGAGACAACAAAAAATCTCTGTGAGTGTGTATGTATGTATGTAATCCGCGTATCTCGAGAACCGTTCGTCCCACGGGCACGCGCGTTCTCCCCATATGGGCATAAAATGAATGCCCCCATATGTGGGCATAAAATGGATTGCAGACAGACAGATACAGATATCGCCATATATGGACATAAATGCACAGAGGCAAACAGATGGTCAAAGATCTCCATATATGGGCATAAAATGGACGCAGACAGACAGATACAGATATCTCCATATATGGGCATAAATGGACACAGGCAAACAGATGTTCAAAACGGGTCCTATGACAACAGGTGTGAGGTTTGCATTAAAGGGGGAACCGGCACTGTGTCTGCAACACAGTTGGAGGCACAGACAGATACTCCATATATGGGCATAAAATGGACGCAGATAGACAGATATCTCCATATCTGGGCATAAAATGGACCCAGAACTATAACTGCAGTGATCTCCATATATGGACATAAAATGGACGCCGACAGACAGACAGACAGATACAGATATCTCCATATATGGGCATAAATGGACACAGGCAGACAGATGGTCAAAACGGGTCCTAAAGGGCGGGGCATTCATTCCCTATTTACATTGTTCCGAGTTGGCCAGGTCGCCGACTAGACGCTGGGCCGCCCGTTCTAGTTGATATAATAACCAGTGAAAGCTCCTAGCAGCCCCTCTTTGACTATGCTTGCAACTCCTGGTACTCCAACAATGAAATGCCACTAAAGACTATAAGCTCCAAACCTCCCAAAACAAACTGATTTGTCTACTTATCGACCTAGGACCCATAACCAACCTTTTTCCCTCACATTTTGCTAGCCTAAGATGGCTCAGGGTAGAAGTCAGGGTTAAACAACTAAAAATGGGATTGACTCTGCAACACGTTGTGAGCTTGCAAGTCTGCTATTTTCAATATTTCCACCAAAAGGCCCTTTTAGGGGCGCCTGGTGGCCTAGTGGACCAGGCGCATACCATATAGGCATTGCCATTTCGGCATCAATGCCTGTCGGTGTCGCCGGTTCGATTCCCGATCCGGCCGACCTTTGGCGCATGTCACTCCCTGTCTCTCCCCCGTTTCCTGTCAGTCCCTGGTCTCTGGATAAGAGCCTTCAATTGAACTGTCTTTCTCTCTCTCTCTGTCTCTCTCTCTCTCTCTCTCTCTCTCTCTCTCTCTCTCTCTCTCTCTCTCTCTCTCTCTCTCTCTCTCTCTCTCTCAGGTGGACAGACAGTGTGTGTGGGAGGGGATTCGCAGAGAGCTGATCTCCGGTCTGCAGTTCATTCTGCAACACTTCACTTCCTGTTTATCCTCCTGATCATCCCCGACGTCCTCCATCCATCATGCATCCATCCAAAAACCTTTAAAAACCTATTAATTCATTAACTTATTAACTTATTAACATATTTATTTGTTTATGTATTTATTTATTTATGTATTTATTTATGTATTTATTTATTTATTTATTTATTCACCAGCATTTTAATTCTCCTGCATTTGTATTTTGTATTCAAAATATTTGATATGAATAAAATATATATTTTTTTCAATGCAATATAAATTGTTGTGTTTCTTTTTGTTTACAATATTCATAATAGAAAAGTGCTTCTGAATTTGTCTGTCCAGCATGGGTGTTCTGTTGTCATGGGCGTGGCTTCCTGACAGGCCAATCAGACCCTCAGCTTGGCTCATTGTGGGAGGAGCTTCACATGTTTATGCAAAGCTTAGTGAGACAACTGTCAATGAGAAGAAACCTGACCAGTAGGCCGTCAATCGATTAAAATATTTAATCTGATTAATCGCATGATTGCCCGTAGTTAATCACATATTTATTATCTGTTCTAAATCTACCTTAAACAGATATTAATACTCATATCATCAACATAGGAGTAGACAAATACTTGCTTTATGCAAATGCAGCACATAATAAACTCAGCACAAAAACAAGGGAAACATATTAATAATTAATTATATCTCCCCTTTAATAATACCAAATTGTATTGTGTTTGATATAATTTTTATATCAAAAATTCGTCACCTTTACAAGGAGGTACAGCTTGTAAGCATCAGGCATTGGAGGCATGAGCTACACAGCCAAACGTTTGGGTAGCGCCGACCAATTTTTTGCCAAAATGGCTTGCAATGGAAAATTTGTCAACATTCGGTCCATTATTTCCCCTCTTTAATTATGCCGAATGGTATGTGTTTGATATCATTGTTATCGTGATTTGTCACCTTTACAACAAGGTACAGCTTGTAAGGATCTGGCATTCGTGGAAAGAGCAACACAAGCAAACACGAGATACAGCTTGTAAGGATCTGGCATTCGTGGAATGAGCAACACAACCAAACGTGTGGGTAGCAGACCTGCAATACTGTTCTTTTGGTGTTTGCCTGTGTTGCTCATTCCACGAATGCCAGATCCTTACAAGCTGTACCTTGTTGTAAAGGTGACAAATGAACGATAACAATGATATCAAACACAATACCACTCGGCATTAAAGCGGGGAAATAATGGACCGAATGTTGGCAAATTTTGCATTGCAAGCCATATTGGCAAAAAACTGGTTGCCGCTACCCAAATGTTTGACTGTGTAGCTCATGCCTCGAATGCCTGATGCTTACACGCTGTACCTCCTTGTAAAGTTGACAAATCAACAATAAAAATGATATAAACCACAATACAATTTGGTATTATTAAAGGGGAGATATCATTAATTATTAATGTGTTTCCTTTCTTTTTGTGCTGAGTTTTAAAATCTTATTTTAAATGTAAAAAAAAACAAAAACAAAGGAGATCGTCTTTGATCAAAAGGCTGTGGGGGTCTGGGGGATCACAGTCTGATCCTTATTCACGAGGAGAGAGTGAGCAGGTGATATATGAGTCATCATGCTGCATCATATGCATCATATGATGCAAAATGCATCATCATTCATGCTGAAATACTAAAATATCTCAAAACACAGATTGAACACAAAAAATAACTCAGGATTGTGTTGATCGTGTCCCAAACAATAATAAAATAAGATATGGTTGTCCCAGAGGTGAACTGGCCCTTTAAGCTGGGTGAAAAGCACCTTTCAGGGCAAGCCTGGTGCCATAGTTATGGCTATCACTAACACGCAATAACTCGGAATACAGATAAACAGGTTTATGTAAAGTATATATACATATTTTAAAGAACAGAATCAAGCTACATGCTAGTCTTTCATTAAGTTCTGTTGTTCTGCTGTAGGGCAAACATGGAATCTATCATCCGATATGGTATCACCACCTGGTTTGGTAATCCGTCCGTCAAACTCAAATCCCAACTGCAAAATCTAGTCAAGATGGCTGGTAAAATCATTGGCATGCAGCCCCCGTGTTCTCTCAAAGAAATCGTTGATAGGATAGCGTTAAAGCAGGCCCTTAAAATCATCCGTGACCCGAGCCACATCTTACATAAAGAATATGAGTTGCTGCCAGGGGCGCAGGAGGCATTTTAAAAGTGAAGGGGACATATCTGGGAGGTAGCGCGTAGCGCGCGCGAAAATTTTTGGGGTATCCCCCCCACTTTTGGTGATATCCCCCCCACTTTTGCCCCGAGGAGGGGGGGACATATCCCCTCCACTTGAGCTGAATTACACAGTTGTTTTACGCAGATTTCAAGGCATTTTTAAAATGAAATACACATGAATTCATTAAGTTTCATACACAATGCAATATAAAGAAAATAAAGGTTAAAGGGGGCCATTAATGGTATAATTAATAATTTGTAGGTTTCTCCTCACCTCCTCCAAAGCCTGTACTGGCTGCCCTCCAGCTGCTGCCTTCTTTTTGTTGTTGTTGTTGTCGTCTGAATTTGCCTGGTCATAAACCATGAAAATTAAATCACTATGTTCTGTGCATGTTGACAAGTGTCAAACCAAAGACACATGTCGGCTGCTGTCTTTTTTTTGTTGTTGTTGTCAGAATTCGCCTGGTCATAAAGTTTCATAAATCATGAAAATTAAATCACTACAATTTGTTCTATGTTCTGTGCATGTTGACAAGTTTCAAACCGAAGACACCACATGCATGTACAGTGTTTTACTTTAGTAAAATATTCTGTGACCAGTGAGTGACAGTGATTCTTTCACTCTTTCACTGATTTATTTTCACGTGGGGCCATGAGTGATTGCCTCATTGGTGTCCATTTTTGGGTCCGACATGAAAAAGTTGGGAACCACAGTAACAAGAGGAAACGTAACTTAAAATGTGTTGACAAACGAAATTGCATTTCCATTATGCATCTGTTCAAAGGTACTTACATTGTTGCTTGATTTAAAGAACGACGTTATCGTTTTTTGGTTTTTTGACCGTTTCATTTTGACTGAGAATGATGTGAGACTAGCCTACACACACCAGCAGCAGGTCCAGCACCTGCAATGACGGTCTCCTTCTGCCACTGCCTGCCTGCTTGTCACTATCGCGTCGCATTAATTAAACTCATTCAGAACAGCTGAGCTGAGCTGCCGACTGCACTGCACTGGTGGGACTGTGCCTCTAGAGGGTAGTAATACGCCTTGAAATGAGAACTACTCAGTGTGTACAGTATAATCGATCATATTTGCGGCTTTTTCTTGGACCTGAACACTGGGGGGGATATCCCCCCAACCCAAAAAAAGTGGGGGTGTTAATCCCCCCTGTCCCTCCCTATCTGCTGCGCGCATGGTTGCTGCCATCCGGTAGACGGTACAGATCATCAGATGCAAAACATAATAGATATAAGTTTTCCTTTGTTCCGATGTCAATCCAAGCACTCAATAAGGAGGACATCCACAACAACAGACAATGACTTGCTGGGGGGACGGGAAGCCTGTATGCTGGGACAGTGCAACGCTGTGTGATGCCCCACATACTAGAGATGGTATAGTCTGGGTGGTTAGGGAGGTGCCACCTAACTCTCTTCCTGCAGGTGAGCAGGGTGGGGCCTCATTGGCTGATTGCCTGATGGCCTATGGAGTGCACCTGGGCCCGGTGCCTCCAGTAGGCTATAAAAGGCCTCCCCTCTCCATTCTGCAGTGAGGTCCAGAGGAAGCAGACGTGTTCCCTCCAGCGCCTGTGTGCTCTCCACCATGCCCGCTTATGTTATCCTTAGTTCTGTTTGACCTTACTTTCCATGCAACACCTCGCACTACACCATGTCTCACACATCCACACCTACACTACTGATCACTGACTCCACACTCCATTGGATCCTTACTGTTAAGTTTGCTGACATGCTCTTTAGTTCCTGTTCTAGGCCTTTACTTTAATAAATATACTATTGTTATACCTTTGACAACGTCTCCTCTCCCCTTCGTTTGTTACTGCTTGAGCCAGCTGTGACAGCTGTGATAACTGGACTAGAGGATCTTGATATACTGCACATTTAGGTAGGGTGACCATATTCTGAAAATCCAAAAAGAGGACACTCTACCCGGCGTATATATATATATATTATATATATATATATATATATATATATATATATATATATATATATATATATATAATTTTCCCCCCAATTTTTTTTTCTATTACTAGTTTACCGCTCAATTATGCCCTATACCACTAATAGCCTATTATGTAGGCCTATTCAATTTTGAGGGGGTTCCAATTGGACCCTTTACAAATCTATTAATAGGCTAGAGATCCACTGATAAAGTATGCCTTTTGGCTCCTGTATGAACGTTCAGCTTTGTAACTAAATAAAATAGAGGTAGCCCATTATTCAAACCGCCGTATCTTCTGCTTTACAAGGTTGTAGAAAAGATTCTGTCAATTTAGTTAGCAGAAGAGAAGAGCTCTCACCTCGCACAGACTGTCTTGTAAGCTACTTTGCAGTGTTATGGGCTTGAAGCAGAACTTTTATAATTGTAAATGCCTAAATGGACACAGAAGACTACCAGCTTTGCTGACAGAACGCTCTGCTTCTCAATGTTGGTCACTCGCACTTTTTGTGCATTTCATCAGTGATTGAAAGCCGCGGTCGTCGCGAGCACCGTCGCCTCGCCGATACGCATCCGTAGAGCCGTCTCCCGTCATTTTTAGACCAGGTTTGAGGGAGTAGCAGGCAAGATTCCTTCACCAATGTAAACACAGTTGCTGAGGGAGTGAGCATTAATAGCGTTTGCAGTTCGTTTGGCCCTGCGCTGCGCGATCTGCTGCAGAGCTCTGCTCTGCTCTGCCTCTGATCTGAAAGCGAGACAGGCTGAGGGAGGGAGGGATCGCAGGCAGAGAGTAGTATGAATAATACACGTTCCGGGGTTAGCGCCTCTCACAGTGTGTTTCCAAAAGAACCATTGAACGTGCATTGTAAATGTCCGTGCTTAAACTGTGATATGCGCGAAACCCCGGACATTTGAAGGAATTTATAAAACCCCCCCGGACCGGCCGGACAGCCCCCTAAAAGAGGACATGTCCGGGCAAAAGAGGACGTATGGTCACCCTAATTTAGGTATCATGATAGGTGCGGGATGAATTTTAGGTGTAGGCCTATTTGTGTGTATGCACTGTATGTATGTCTTTTGTGGTTTTTTGTATTTTTGTATTTTTGTACGCCGTTACTTACATTGCCCAAGACACATTTCTCTTCGGAGACAATAAAGGCTAATTCAATTCAATTGAAACGAGCCCTGAGCTTTTCGGGTTTATCCTTTTAGCATCCTTTTGTATAAATCTGTACCACTGCAACTGTTAATAACATATTTAATCAATCAATGATGTGTGTGGCTCCCTCTATTGATTAAACATGTTGATTTTGTTGAAATGAAAATGTTGAATTTGTTTTTTTATTATAAGGGTAACAACAACAACAATAATAATAATAATAATAATAATTATTATTATTACCCTTGTTTATTTTCTTTTTCAAAGAGATAAAGGCCCCAATCCTGGCCCTAGCTATGCTGTCTGACACCTTCACATTTTGATACAAGCCACACAACATGAACATGCATGTCGATGTCCATGTCCATGTCTAATGATCATTATCATGATCATATTTCACCAAAAAAAGAAGAGAAAAAAGTTTGATGATTGATTGTTATGTTTTCCTTTACTTTTACATCCTTTTATCCCCAATTTAGTAGTTATGCCAAATGATTCCTCCCCACACATATTTCTGTATGTTCACTGCTGTTGTATCCTACTGTCTTACTTACCTAGTGAATCAGTCTGTCTGTCAGTCTGTCAGTCTGTCTGTCTGTCTGTCTGTCTGTCTGTCTGTCTGTCTGTCTGTCTGTCATTCAGTGACAGTTACACGTCTCCTCCACCAGGGGGCGAAAGGCATTATGCAACCGTGCTTGGATCCATTATTGCGCATGCGCTAAACACGTTGATCCGGAAGCCGGATCCTCCGGAAGTAGAATGTTTCCGGCGTGGCGTTTGCGAGTTTCCACCACAAAGGAACTGTTGGTGTTTCATGGTGGTTTTGGGACGCGACCTGGCGTTTACCAACGAACCTAAGCATAACAGTGGTTAGCGGGGGGCAAGGAGCTCCGCTGTGTTCACTTGGACCGCGCGGAGGTGCCGAAAGTCGTGGGACGAAGATGTACTATTCTGTCCCTATCAGGACATAACTCGGACGGACTTCGCAACGCTCCACACGGAGACTCGCTGTAGCTCGCTCGGCGGCGGTGTCTCACTCAGTGTTGGTGTTTCATGGTGGTTGGGACACAGCGCGTGGTGAAAACCTTCTCATATTAAAAGGAGTTAAAACACTTCAAATGGAGTCTGTACGGCTGAAGATAAATGAACACATGACGTCGGTGGGAGAGGAGATATTGTGTGTTTTGGAAAAGCAACAAAGTGTGAAGCTTGATGTCAGAGTGTTTGTGTTGGAGCGCCTCCGTGCGGCCGCAGAGGTCATGTGCAACCTCTTCCAGAGAGAGATGGAGACACTACACAACACCCAACTACACACTTCAGGTATGTCTGTTACACACACAACAACACACAACTACACACTGCAGATATGTCTGTTACACACACCACACCACACCACACCAGGCTTGTCAACTCTCCTGGATCTCCCAGGAGTCTCCTGGATTTTGAACCCCTCTCCTGGGAGTCTCCTGGATTGGCAAATCTCCTGGATTTCTCCTGGATTTTGTATCAAACTCCCAAAATTCACCAGAACACAGGAAATTACATCTACTTTGTTAAAAAATTTCTGGGGGAGGACCCCCAGACCCCCGCTTTAGGGGTGGGGGCAATACATGCAAGAAAGATCATACAGATATTCACTTAAGTAATGACTTAAAGATGAGAAATCATTATTAAAGATGTCCTTTTGCTTCTGTCATCAGATCTGTACTCCTACATTTGGCATATTAGGCTGAAATTGTACACATGCTAGTAAAGTAAGCCTGATAAATGTATCAAACATGAACAAAATTCAACAGAACACAGGAAAATATATCTATTCATAAGTTTTGGGGAGAGGACCCCCCAGACCCCGGTTGGGGAGTTCCGCGCACCCCCCAAAAATAAATCTCCTGGATTCTGACAGTCCAATGTTGACAACCCTGCACCACACTACACACTGCATGGCATGTCTATTACACAACACCACACTACACTGCAGGTTAGCCCCATATAGAACCTCACCCGTCACTGCATACTGTTGTGCTCCGAGACGAGGTCCTATAAAGGTTTCCCCGTGGGGGGGGGGGGGGGGGGGGCGAACGCCTCCAACGTTGAGGTAGAAAACACTCTTCCCGAAATTGTATCCACAAAGTAAAGGTAGTTCCGAGCTCCCAGACTGTGATAACCTAACCAGGGTCAATAAAACATGAACCAGGGCACGAAACAACCCCTTAAAATCGCTAGTTTTGTCAGCTGGTAATGTTTACAAGCCTGGAAGTTGCAGCCGGAATGGTAGCATTAGCGGCCCCTCTGGTCGAATGTCTGTTCGAATGCAGCGACGGTTGGGGCTACGGGTGAGGTTCTATATGGGGCTAACTGCAGGTATGTCTGTTACACACACAACACTAGCTCTTATTAGCCATAAATTATAACTACCAGGAGATGTCGGTAATATTCGGACATTATGTCTCTCCTGGAGTTATAAGGCAGAGTCATATGGCTCTCGCTGGTTGAGCCCCAACGTCCACATTCGGATCAAAACATTTACAAATCAATAAGTAACTCACCGCATCGTCGAAACAGCTTTATATCTACCGGTGAGCCCACTCGTTGGCATGTGTTAGTCCATATGTTTCTAATACATTAATGTTTACTCAAACTTCTCATCGCGTTCCTTGTTTTTGAACTGCTTTGGTAAAAATGGCCGAACATATCACGTGACGTTGATCGCCGTTGCGATTCGCTCATACTAGGACATGACGTTTTTGTATGCGGAAGTATTCCAACATTCTGTAGTTCTGAAGCGTTCTGAAGGCGACGAGAAAACGCGAGTCTCGGAGAAGTTTGAGTAAACATTAATTTATTAGAAACATGTGGACTAACACATGCCAACGAGTGGGCTCACCGGTAGATATAAAGCTATTTCGACGATGCGGTGAGCAACTTATTGATTTGTACATGTTTTGAGCCGAATGTGGACGTTGGGGCTCAACCAGCGAGAGCCATATGACTCTACCTTATAACTCCAGGAGAGACATAACGTCCGAATATTAGCGACATCTCCTGGTAGTTATAATTTATGGCTAAGCTCTTATCTGGTCCAAAAGAATCCACCTGACACAGACACTCCTGGTTGAAGACTGTTTTCACGAAACAGCGCTTCCAATGTCCCAACGAGACCAATGCTTTGTTAATGCGGTGCATTTCGGTCCTCTGACCTGCGCGGCAGTAGTGAGCTGGCGCCGTGATGGCGACGACAAATAGCAAAAAACAAGAAGAAATGGAATCTCCATCCAGTGGAATATTTTTCATTTCGCCCTAGAAATTTATTTTAAGCGTGTGGTGGGGGGCTCAGACTGCGTCCACTAAGTAGAGGAAGCTTTCAACTGTCCACTGATACCTTTGGTTTGTTGAGGGGCGAAACAGTTTTTGTTATTTTTGGACCAAACGGTGGGGTTTTCTTGTTTTGCCAAGAAATACGGAGGTAGAGGAACATAGCGTTAGGGAGAACTCCACTAACGCTATGGACCAGAGCTAACACAACACCACACTACACACTGCAGGTATGTCTGTTACACACACAACACCACACTACGCACTGCAGGTATGGCTGTTACACACACAACACCACGCTACACACTGCAGGTGACATATTAAATTGTTTCCTGGATTATCTGGTTTCTTGTAGTCCTATTGGCTCGGCAGATGTTGTTTCAGGAAGGGTGTGGAGCTCCCTTTGTCATTCATGCTGCATAATATTCTTTTAATAAAATATCTTTACATATCCATCCACTTGTTTGTGGAATCTTACTTGTATGTAACAGTAAAGACATGCACTCCTAAAACACAGTTAAATGGTGGCCATTTTCCTCGTATTTCCTCCATATGTTTCAACTACACAACCCTATCGGTTGGGGTTGTTTCGAGGTCCCAGTAGTCCGAGGCTAACCTGCTGCCGACTCAAGTGAACGCTAACTTGCAGATGCTGGTGAATGCTACCCCAAAGCCTAAACCCTAACATTAACCCTAAACCTAACTCTTACCCTAACCCTAACCAGACTATATACATATCGAAACAACTAACAATCGAAATATCTAGATTTTTACATCGGTTGGGGAGGTGTACTGCACTGTGCACTCTGAAATGGCCATCGATTGGATGAATGCTTTATTCTTCATATAAAATCAATTTCAGTTGTGCCAAACATCAAGTTAAATTATACGTATGTGCCCATTCTGCCTAACATTTGCCAACTAATTTAAAAAATAAAAGAATCTATCAAAAAATGACATAGGCCTATTCAATGTGGATAAGCGTTAACCAAAAGGACCCTATGCCTGCAGCCTATGCATAATAGACATGATGCAATTCCACCGAATTGTTTTTATTTAGTAGGCTATAACTTTTTTAGAGCTTAATTATTAGGTCCCTTAGCGTGTTAAAGTGGGCGACTCAGCCAAAGGCTCACGTAATGATGAAAATAGACGATCATCAAATGGACACACAGTCACCGACGGCCCGCAGTTTTCTGGTATAAAGTTGCTTGTAAATAATGGTGGTTGCGGTTGTGAGCTTGTAGATCGGCTATTTTGAAATAGCTGATGTATATAGGTTTGAAGTGCTCATTCGGCCTATAGTCGCTTCTCTTGGGCTTGTTTTCAGGCTCTGGTTGCTTATTCCTCTAGCAGCACAATCTGGCAACACTGATCGCATTGCTCTGAAGAGGAGCAGATCTACAAGCTCTCACGTCACCATGACTCAGCCATAAACCTATAAGGAGTTTGTTGTCGGGGTGCCCGCTGGCCTAGTGATCAAGGCGCATACTAGGCTATGATGCCTGCTGGCGTCGCCGGTTCGATTCCCGATCCGGAAGACCTTTGCCGCGTGTCATTCCCCATCTCTCTCCCCATTTCCTGTCGGTCTACCATCCTATCAAATAAAGGCATAATAAGCCCAAAAACAAATCTTTGATAAAAAGAAAAAAAGGTGTTGTTGTCTAATCTCAATGTTGTGTCATCATGGGCATGGCATCCGGGGCTAAGGAAATAAGAAAAAAGCTCCATACATGGGCAAAAAAGGGTACATGATGCCCATATGGGCTGTCCAGATATGCAGATATGGGCATGAAAGGGACACAGACAAGGCCGTAACCAGGGTTCAGAAAATACAGAGGTCATTAATATCCTCGTAAAAATCGGGTTTTGTTCAGTTTTATCCTTTTGTTTTAACAGGTTTCTACGGTTTGTTTTTTACCTAAATGGAACACAAACATAAACAAAAAAATTGCAAAACGGGTGCTTCTTTTTCTAGACACCATGAGCATATGTCTATATGATTTATTTAGGCCTACTTTTTGCAGCACAGGACATAATAGTCAAATGGTATCAACATGACAATGGCAATTTATTTTTTGCAACAATTAAGTATATTTACTTGAGTACTCTCGAGTCGAAAGAGACCGTGTGCCAGTGTGCTTCAACTGATCTGCAACCAACAACTAACTGTGCGGTCACGTACAGTATGTGCTCATCCCTTTTTTCCCCAACATCACAGTGTTCTGATAAATCATAAAGAGCTCTGATAAACATTTCAATTTTCTCACCTGGCTGCTGTACTCTCTGTTGGAAACGGGCGTCTCTGGATCATATTCCGTTTGAGGTAAAAGTACTCCTCGTCCTATTTTCCCAACACAACGTCAAACTTCTTCTGATCATCCCCTGACAACGTGAATGACTTGACAATGTTTTCAGCCTCTGGTCCGGGCCCATAGCGTATAACAACTGACCTGACCTGAACCTCGCCATCATCCTTGTTTAGTTTTGTCGCCAGATTATAGTCTCCCCATTCATTTGGGCGGTCGTATGCAAAACTATCCCGAGGGTTAAACTTGGACATCTTTCTTAAGCGATGCGTCCGTCAAGCTTCTCACACCATGTAATGAGTTTCAATGTCCACACAATTTAAGGTAAAATCCAAACAGGCAGGGTAACAACAACACTACAGAACAGCGTCTATCAGCCAAAGCACAACATACAACTGATGTGATCACTATAGCAACAGACCTGCTTTACGGCAGTGTTGTGATGTTCTTAAAGGCACAGCGCACTCACACAGTATGACACTTCCCACGTAATTTTGGCGTTGTAATGGATTTTCCTCACAAAAAATATTTTTTTTCGTCAGGAAAAATACCGAGGTCATGACCTGGGTGTCCTCAATGGTAGTTACGGCCATGGACACAGACTAACAGATATGTATATCAGTTGGATTGGCGATGCGACAGATGTAAGCGCTCCGGAGTGGCCCAAACTCTTGACCTATGGTAGTGAAAATAGCCAATCTATAAGCTCACAATGTCCCACATGTTGAGCTTGTAGGTTGTTTTCTTTCTCTTTTTTTCAGGATTAAATTGTATTTTACCTGGTGTTTACATCAGGATGAGGACAATTATTTTAGCTCTTAGAACAAGTAGTGACTGAACCTTTCAACTGAACAAAACATGGTAAACTTCTTATTTGATTACGTCATGGTATAATATAAGGTTGCTGAATGATAACCAAAAGTTCTTTCTACTGGTGATTTCCACAGAGCACCACAGGGAGAGGTCTACAGAGTCTAGAGAGATGGCCTCCCAAACATATTCAGCGTTGTCAGAGGAACTGCAAGAGATGGACAAGGGAAGTGGACTGTTTGATGCAAAGATGCAACCTGTTGTAAAGTTGTACAGGATAGGTATGTACTGTTTTATTTACTTTACAACCTGTTAAGTTGTACATTATTGCGACCGTCAGGTCGCAGTTACTATCAAAACCTGCACAAACTGTCAGTCCGTCTGTCTGTCACACGTAACATGTCACACTTTTGCCCTGCTCATATCTCCGCAACCGTTGCCCCGATCCATGCCAGATTTTGCACACACACTCCTTGCCTGCCAAACTACAACCTCCAAGGACCCCCGGAGCTCCAGGGACCCCCAGGTCCCTGGGGGACCCCCAGATGTAAAAAATGACCAAATGCTAAAAATGACCACCCCAACGGGGCTGCTCACGGGGAATTCCCGGGGGCCACCGACTCCTGGTGCTCCAGAACGGATGCAAAAGTGGTGGCGCCCCCAGTGGAGGACCCCCTGCCACTGCAGCGCACATAAAATGCCGTAACTCGGGCTAGCAGCGACCGGGAGAGCCGGGGCCGACCTGACGGTCGCTTATCTCCCGATTAGGGAGTCTTACTGGTAGTAGTGGGGTGCCTGGACACTTCGTCATTTCAAATGTGTGTTAAAGTTTATTTTTCACTTCCAATTTGTAGATTATGGTCTATAGAACAATTTTGGTTCGAGTGTCAAGACACCAGATTGAAGAAAAATATATTTTTTACCCTATTAACAAAAATAACCAAAATCGGAATTAAGATTTTTTTTACGTCTTAATTTTCCCAAAATTGCTTGTGCAATATATTTTTCTATTGCTATATCAAGTCAATACTGTGTGAGGAATCAACTGGAGTCAAATATTTGTTTTGAATATTCTGATATTTCACACAAATTAGACAATAACATGGTTATTACACTCAACATCAACAATACAGTTACATTTGTTTTAACTGTACCACAATATAGTACCATTGGCTTTAACAACTACTAGAACAATATTTTAACAAATAATAAACATTCTAATCTAATATGCAGTCTGCTCTGGTCTAGCAATTTCTCACAAGTACATTTGCACAGACGTATGCACTTCAACATTTCTTTCATGCAATTGCACCGAGTGCAGGTTGGCATACAAGCACGTTTAATATATCCTTGGCAAGGGGCAGAGTGGTCCAAATGGGACCACTAATCCCATAATCAGTGGGACTGTGGACGGTCATCATGAACCTGAATGAATGAATGACAATAGTACTACAATACATATTCATGCAGATACATAGTTATGTGCTGTCGCCCAGGCGCTTGCTTGGAAGACGCTTCTGTTCAGATGTTGATCCAAAGCATCAGTTGGGGGGGGAATCCTTTCCACGTCACTAGTTTTATGTGAGAATTGTGTCATTCGAACATGATCAACATCATTGTCCACTTTTTTCAGCCTTGGAGATGCTTGTGTTGGAGTGTCAGCGAGGGTTACAAATTATTCCATAAGGGATGGCACTTTGCGCATCACCTTGTAGCAGGATCGCTTACCCTGCCATGGATTTGAATGACGATGTGCTGTCTGAGCCAGTGAATGCATGGATAGAGCCATGCCCTTGCATGTTGTCATGCCCAGGTTTGTGGCGATGGTATTCAAGGAGATCATTCTAATAATCTTTCCAGCTTTGAAGGAGATCCAGATTTCTGCGGCCACATTCAGAGCCTGGATGTGATTTCTGTTGAGGAAGTTTCTGTTCAGGAGGAGTTAGTTGTGCAAATTGTTTATGACTTTTGTTATTGATGGTGGAGTACTGAAATTGGCAAAGGTTTCTGGCAAACATTGACAACAAGAAGGAGCTGTTAAGTAAGAAGGAGCTGTACTCATTCCTTTCAAGTAAGTTGTTAACAGATTCACAGTTTCCAGATGACAAGGATGTCTACATTTCTGCAGGTGATCAAGTCCACCACGTTGGAAACAGTCCACCAATGGATCAATGCAACCATGAGGAAGCTGACACTTGTGTCCTAGTAGGCCTACATCTTCTCTATGCCCTCCAAACATCATCACTTGGGATGGTGCATACTGGAGACACAGATGTTTGTTGTAGTGCTTCTGTGTAATTTTCATCACATCCAGGCTCTGAATGCGGCCATCTCTCTCTAGGTCATCCTCAGATGAGCCTTCCATCATCGTTGTTTTCGTCCAGTGACTTTGTGGGCGAGACAAACAATGACGACCGCAGTGGACAACGCCGGAGTGCTTCACCGAGGAAGCAAGGTAGGAGAGGCGGCGCCTTGGTTAGGCTTCGTCGCCGTAAACTCCGCAGCCCGCTGCCCTGCATTCTCCTGTCCAACGTCAGGTCTCTGACAAACAAGATGGATGAACTATGTTTTCTCATCAACTCCAGGCAGACTGCTCCGTGCTCTCTACAGAGGACTCGCTGAAACACAGCGGCGGAGGAGTTTGTTTTTACGTCAAAGAAGGATGGTGCACAGACACCAAAATTCTTCACCGTTCATGTTCCCCGGAGCTCGAGACTTTAAGTATTCGCTGCAGACCCTTCTATCTCCCGAGGGAATTCGCCTCTGTTATCTTGGTGGCCGTGTATATCCCCCCACAGGCTGGAGCCTTGTCAGCGGCCAGACAGCTCGCTGCACACATCACAGAGTTGGAAAACGCCAACCCTAACTCAGCCGTACTTATTATGGGAGATATGAATCATGTTAATCTGAGGAAGTCGCTTCCCCAGTTTAAACAACAGATCCACGTTGCCACCAGAGGTGAGAAAACTCTTGGTCAGTGCTATAGCACCATTCCTAAGGCTTTTCATGCCGTGGGGAGAGCCCCCCTCTGTCTGTCGGACCATAACTCTATCCTACTTATTCCCCAGTACCGTCAGCAGCTGAAGACCTGCAAACGGAGCTATAAGACTGTAAGACAGCGGACCCCCCAGGCTGCTGAGAGCCTAAGCGCCTGCCTCGAATTAACTGACTGGTCTGTCTTTCGTGACGCATGTGCTGACTTGGATGAGTATGCTGATACAGTTACCTCAGTGTTTCCCCTATATGCATTAAGGAGTGGCGGGCCGCCGCCCCTTAAAATCTGGCCGCCGCTCTATGATTTTTTTTTTCTTTTTTCCTTTTTTTTTAAAGATTTTTTTTTTTTTTTTTTTTTTAGAGGAATTATTTTCACAACAACGTGACTCATGTTTAGAATATGGTTGTTCTCTCGGTTAGGTACGGCTGGAAGGAGATTATAGCGCTCCTCTGCTACACTCATTGATTGGATGGAGAAACAACAGCTGTGCACCGAGTACAAACCCACTCGTCGTGTCGCATAGGCACTGTTACAGTTACAGGAGAAGTTTACTTGTTGTCCCATTCATCATTACAGCTTAGCTGTACATTTCTCAAGATTCATTTAAAAACGTATTGATAATGGTTTTAGAGTGGTGTCGTTTGTGGTTGTCTGTGGCTATATGTGCAGTTTGTGTCTGACTGTTAGCAAGCAACCTAGCCTACAGTGTGTGGGGAAATAACATGCTGTTGCCAGGTCTGATAATATAAGCCATGTTGGGCTAGGTTGGATGAAATACCATGCAGTGTTGTCAAATCTGACTATTATAAGTATTTTGGGCTCTTATTTCTGTAAAGTTGCTTGTAAATAATGGTGGTTGCCAGGGCACCACATTCTGGGCCCTGGGTATAAGGATTCACTGTGGGCCCCCCCATTAATGTTCTTCATAGGGGGCGTGTCAGTCAGTGGTTCTCAAACCTTTTCATGTGAAGGAGGCCCCCCAAAATTATATGAATTTGTCCACGGACCCCCATCTCAAAATAGTTCCAGGGACCGCCCAGAAGCAACATATGAGTTACAAATGTTAAGAAATACATATTTTCAAAGATTTGCACCCATTTTCACAACTTTTCAAAAATAGCAGATCTACAAGCACCGAGTGCCGAGCTGTGAACTTGTATAGGCCTATCTTCTATTTTTCGATTGCTAAAGTATAAAATAATTAAGGCCCCTCCACCTTGGGCCCTAGTAACTCAGTCCCACTTTCCCCCCCTTGTGACGCCCCTGGTGGTTGCTTGTGAGCTTGTAGATCGGCTATTCACTTATTTTAGGCTTGTCTAGGTCTTGTTCATAGACCTAGTTGTTTATTCCTCCTGACAAATCTGACAACAGAACTTACTTAGGTTATTTACTTAAGTTTGAAAAGCCAAACAGTATTTATTTTTGTGTGTAAATAAAGCACTTTGAAACTGAAGATGATGGCAAAATTGTTGATGATAATAAAATAATGATCAGAAGATGATGGCCAATGTTGTTATAAAATACAAATCTATATATTTATTTTTTAACTGAGTTAGAATCGCGCAAACACACCCAACCCGAAAAACCCGCCTGCACGCCGCGCTGTGCCCGAACGCTATGCCGCTCCCCGCAACTCTCCCCCCACTCCTTCAGCTTCTGCCTAGGGGAAACACTGTACCTCTTACATTAACTTTGTTGAGAGTGTTTGTATTCCATCTAAGACTGTGACTGTTTACAGCAATAACAAACCTTGGTTCAGTAAAGAGGTTAAAATCCTTTGTCTGAAGAAAAACGAAGCCTTTAAGAGCGGCAACAAAGAGGCTTTTAAAGCAGCCAGATATGACTTTGAACGAGCCGTGAAAAAGGCTAAAGCCAAATATAAAGACGGTCTGCAGGCTAAGCTACAAGCCAAAGACACTAAGGGTGTCTGGCAAGGGATGCAAACCATCACAGGGTATAAAAGCAGACATCGAACCCCAGATGATGATCCCCTCCTTCCTGATAGACTGAATGAATTTTATTGTAGATTTGACATGCCTACGGATGTTTATCCCAGTGCAGCTGTAGTTAGTTCAGAACTAACTACACCCCCTCCTTTTGTAGTTAGTGAGCACGAAGTAAAGTCTCTGCTTTTTAAACAGGAAAGCAGGAAGGCAGCAGGCCCGGACCAGGTCTCTGCTTTCACTTTGAAACACTGCGCGAGTTCCTGCTTGTTTCAAATCCGCTGTGATTATTCCTGTTCCTAATAAGTCCAGCGCTGTCAGTATGAACGATTATAGGCCTGTCGCCTTAACTTCTGTCGTTATAAAGTTTTTTGAGAGTCTGATGTCGAGATGGACAGCTTTCAGTTTGCCTATCGTGCCAATAGGTCTGTTGAGGATGCTGTGTCTATGTGCCTGCACAGTATCCTAAAGCACCTTGAGACCCCTGCCACCTATGTTAGAGTTTTATTTATTGATTTTAGTTCCGCGTTCAACACAATTGTGCCCGGCAAACTATTTGATAAACTTATTGCTCTGGGTATTAACCGATCTCTTTGCCTTTGGATTTTAGACTTCCAATCTAACAGGAAGCAGGTGGTTAGGATTGGCAACAGACTTTCTAGTACTATGACTCTCAATACCGGGGCCCCCCAGGGTTGTGTTTTATCAGCCCTCCTCTTTGCTCTGTATACGAATGATTTTATTTCCCATTCTCAATTTGTTTCCTTTTTTAAAGGTGATACACCATGAAATTTCACTTTTCCTATTTTAAAACCTTTTTTTGGGGTCCCACTAGCACCTTCTATCCTCACAAAGTCCCATTTCTGACCGTTGTGTCTTTCTCTGGTTTTGAGAAGGCAAAGGTTAAAAGTATCCCACGGGTTCTTAACTCAGTTAGCGCCGGGCGACTTTACGAGCGACTAGTTCACTATGGCGTTTGGTGCCGAGCGACTCGGAGCGACTTTTATATAAAAGCATTGTTTAAGCTTTTAATATGTGTTTATAGACGGAGCGAAATGGTTAGCTTACCTCAGCTAATGTCCACACGTAAACCGTGAAAAAAAAGGATACGATTATGACGTCACCTTTAAACCAGGGCTTCCTGTTGACAACAGGCCTCTGCTAGCGTTAGCCTCAATGCAACCATCCGACCCTCACGTAGCTTCACTAGGTCGGATTTTGATTCTGAAACTTTCTGTGTGGCATCTATATACGTCCCGATGCCCATACCAATGGTGGTTTGAGACGATCAAGCACGAATTGAACAGTATTGAGCTGAAATGGTGACCGGCGGCCCGTCCATGTTAAGTCAATGAGGACCAAGTCAGCGTCTCATCCTGTTATGTGGATTTAAACAGGCTTAACATGGGACCATGTCAGTGTATGGTGTATGGTGGTCTCTAGTGGTCATCTGGTGGTATGGTATGCTGAACGTGCATTCGTTAAGGTGGTCTGGTTAAGGTGGTCTGGGGGGATACAAAATAGCTATTTCCTGGCGTTATAAGCGCACATTCATATTCATATTTTGGAAATCTGGCCCTGTATGGGTTAACACCTTCTAAGCCACGGGGAGCCCCTTAATGTTAAAACCGTACTATATCGCACATCCCCCCAGGGACTCTCAGCCACGTCGTACATTCCCGGACTTTGTCTTTAAAACCGGAATAAAAGCTTTTGATCCGAAAATCGGCGATCGTCTAACCTTCCCTAGTCACCACTCGTGCACTGATAGCTCATGCAGACCGTGCATGAAGCAGAGGTGACGTCAGTGCCTCTCCTTCTCCAAGGCTACTCCCAGCCATCCGTTTGCTGTCTGCACACTCGAGCTCCTACAGCAGCCATGCTTGGGGCTATGCTAGCGAAACTTTTCAGTTCTGTTCTTCAGTCACACATGGACTATTTGCGGGGACATTTACGTGAAAGGATCGCGCACGCGAAACGCACGGGGACATCGACGATCGGCCAAAACCCCCATTCTATCCCAACGGAAATCGAGAAAATCATGGTGAGTTACTGGCCTGGGGAAAAAAAAAAAAGAAAAAACAGCGGCACTGTTCAAGATGGAGGGGCTGCGGGGTCATGTTTATAAACATAATATTATGTCTCAGATCACAATACAATAATAGAAATGTCACGGCTAATCTACCAACCACCATTCTATTTCGGACGTCAAGGTGTTAAAACAGGCTGTCCAGATTTGCTGCCGATTGTGACGTCATCATCGGCCGTTTTTTTTTTATAATTATCTTTTTTTCAAAAAAAAAATTTTTTTTTCAAAAGATTTTTTTTTTTTTCAAAAAAATTTTTTTTTTTCAAAAAGATTTTGGGGGGGTGGCGCAGTTCAGGCCAAAGGTGGTACTGCAGCTGAAATGCTCTGAGAGCCATTCAAAAATGAGAGAGGCTATTCAGGAGTGGTAATTTAGCCTCAAACCTTTTGAAAAACGTTTTTGGGACATAAACAATATGACATAAATACTTTTTAAATGCATGGTGTATCACCTTTAAGTATGCAGACGACACAACTGTGGTTGGCTACATTAAAAACGGTGACGAGTCAGCCTATAGGGGTGAGGTGGCAGCCCTTGTAGACTGGTGCACCTCGAATAACTTGCTATTAAACTTAGCTAAGACCAAGGAAATGATCATTGATTTTCGTAAAAACAAGACAGTGCTCTCCCACCTGGTCATTAGTGACCAGTCTGTTGAAAAAGTCAATAGTATTAAATTCCTTGGCACTACTATTTGCCACTCCCTGAAATGGGAGGTTAACACTAGGAGTATCCTGTGTAGAGCCCACCAGAGGCTTCACTTCTTGCGACAGCTAAAGAAGTTGGGTGTGAGTGGGGAGGCGATGGTTCACTTCTACAGAGCCATTGTGGAGAGTGTCCTCGTCTTCTCAATCACAGTGTGGTACGGCAATACAACCGCCTTAGAGAGGAGGCAGTTGGAAAGGGTTGTGCGCATTGCATCTAAGATCACGGGCCATGCCCTTCCAACTGTCTCCTCCATCTACACCACTCGTTCCAAACGCAGGATGAAGAAGGTGATCGCTGATCCCCCTCATCCTGCAAGTTCCTTGTTTGTAACCCTGCCCTCAGGCAGGAGACTCCAGTCTCTTAAGTGCAAGACCATCCGCTTCAAGAACAGTACTTATCCTGAAGCTGTCCGCCTCTTGAACGCGGATCCTTCTTTTATACGCACTTTACAAGCTTCACATGATTAATGAATTGTTATTTATTTCTCTTATTTATATAGATTTTGTATTGATGAACTGAATCTATTTTTGTACTTTTGTGTCTTTTGTATGCATTCCCACCCGTGTTGTCTGTCTATATTTATGTTCTATGTATGTTTTAAAGAGCTGCACCAAAACAAATTCCAATCAACTCTGTTGACATGGCAATAAAGTATTGAATCTTGAATCTTGAATCGCTTCCAGTCATCCCGGTTTTCCATACATCTGGCCAGCTAGCTGGTGCTTTGCGCTCCTGCGCCTTTCTTGAGTACATCCACATATGTTTGTGTGGGACGTCCTCGTGACCGGTGCCCATGTGTTGGTTCCCACAGCACCAGTTTGCTGGCTGGCAGCTCCTGGTGTCTTTGGCAGTGTCCTGCAAGTCTCATTCCCAGCATACAGATTCTTGTTGCTGACATGTGAACTCTTGCTGATGTTGAGCACTACACTTAACGTTCTGGTGTAGCACCCGTCTAGAGACCTCTGCAGAGCAACGTTCAGCATTCACTGCCATATAGGAGAACAGACTCTACCATTGCATAGAAGAAGCTGAGTTTGGTTTGTCGGGGGAGGTTGGAGTTCCATACACTAGCCATGCCATTAAGAGCCCTCCATGCAAGTGCCTTCCTCACTTAAAGATCTTGCTCTGTTGAGTTGACCAATGAGCCCAGGTACTTGAAGTCCTTGACTCCCTTCAGAGCAGTGCCTCCTGTTGTTGAGAGGTGAATGTTCTGAGAGGATCTTATAGGTGATCACCTCGGTTTTCTTGGCATTGGTTGGAGAGTAGGCTGATGTCTTCCGCGTCGTCTAGGTCTGTCAAGACTACCGCAGGGTGCCGTCTTGAGGCCAAGATTGTCGTCAAGACTACTGCAGGGTGCCGTCTTGAGGCCAAGATTGTCCACTGATGGCCTTCCTGAGCGCATAATCCAGGACTATGACAAAGAGGAAGGGGGCTAGGGTGTCTCCTTGCAGTACCCCAGCCAGGATATCAAACTTCTCACTGTTGCCATCTGGGGTCACCACCTTGGCCCGTGTTCCTGCATACATGGTCTCTATTGCCCGGAGTAGGTTGGGAAGGACACTGTAGGCCTTCAGGATCTTCATCATGGTGCCTCTGTGTATCAAAAGCCTTTTTGAAGTCAATAAAGCACAATACAGCCGTCAGGTTGTTCTTCTTCACCTCCTCGATCAATCTCCTCAAGGCCAAGATGTGGTTCTCTCCTCTCGAAAGCTGTTTTGGTTTTCCTTCAGGTGAGGGTCGATGGCATGCCGAATCCGGTTTAGTATCAGCTGTGGAAATCTGGATCTCCTTCAAAGCTGTAAAGACTACTAGAATGATCTCCTTGAATACCATCGCCACAAACCTGGGCTTGACAACATGCAAGGTCATGGCTCTCTTCCATGCATTCACTGGCTCAGACAGCACATCGTCATTCAAATTCAAGGGTAAGTGATCCTGCTGCAAGGTGATGTGCAAAGTGCCATCCCTCATGGAGGAATCTGTAACCCTCGCCGACACTCCAACATAAGCATCTCCAAGGCTGAAGAAAAGTGGTGACAAACTTTGTCTGTAGGCTGTACCCTGATGACTCAAACAAGGGCAATGATGTTGATCGTGTTTGAATGACACAATTCTCACAGAAAACTAGGGATGTGGAAAGAATTCCACCCCCAACTGATGCTTTGGATCAACATCTGAACAGTCTTCCAAGCAAGTGCCTGGGCAACAGCACATATGTATGTATCTGCATATGTGTAGTACTCTGTCAATTAAAACCTCCACCGGCTGTCAGTCTGTCTGTCAGTCACACGTCACACTTTTGCCTTACTCATGTCTCCGCCACCGTTGCCCCGGTCCATGCCAAACATTGCACACCCACTCCTTGGTTGCAAAACCACAACCTCCACCCCTCATTTCTCACATATCACACAAAGCGGTACACAGTATCTCAATAGTCATGTCATCAACATGGATCAGTCCCATTTCCCATATTCCCTCCTGATTGGCTACCTTTGACTTCTAAAGTTTGTGTATGCAACATGACGGTCGCTTATCTCCCGATTAGGTTCATTCAGGTCCATGATGCCCGTCCACAGTCCCACTGATTATGGGTCCGCAGCAGTGTGCCGACGGGCCGGTATTCCGACACTAAAACTAACCCTAACTCTACCCCCAACCCTAAACCTAACCTCAGTAAACCTTACCTCAGTAACTAACCTGCCTTACGCTAAGTAACTAACCTGCCTTACGCTAAGTAACTAACCTGCCTTACGCTAAGTAACTAACCTGCCTTACGCTAAGTAACTAACCTGCCGACGCTAAGTAACTAACCTGCCGACCATGTCGGAACAGCGGATAGTCGGGATAGTGAGCGGACCCCACTGATTATGGGATTAGTGGTCCCATTTGGACCACTCTGCCCCTTGCCAAGGATATATTAAAGTGCACTTACAAAAGTGCTTGTATGCCAACCTGCACTCGGTGCAGTTACATAAAGGAAAAGTTGAAATGCACACATCTGTGCAAATGTAGGCCTACTTGTGAGAACTAGCTAGACCAGAGCAGACTGTATATAGGTGTCTTTGTTATAGGTGTCTTTGTTAAAATATTATTCTAGTAGTTGTTAAAGCCAATGGTGCTATATTGTGGTACAGGAGAATAATTTAACCGTATTGTTTTGTATGAGTGTAATACCCATGTTATTGTCTCATTGTGTGAAATATCATAATATTCAAAACAAATATTTGACTCCAATTGATTCCCCACACAGTATTGACTTGATATAGCAATAAAAAATATATATTACACAGCAGTTGTGGGAAAACTAAGACACTGTTCAAAAACCACAATTCCGATTTTGGTCATTTTGGAAATTGGGCAAAAAATATATTTTTCTTCAATCTACTGTCTTGACACTCGAACCAAAATTGTTCTATAGACCATAATCTACAAATTGGAAGTGAAAAATAAACTTAAACACAAATTTGAAATGAAAACAAAACATTACATGTACAAGGAACCCCACTATAGATGTAGTTTTATTTACTGTGGTTTAATCCTATAGTAAAGTTGTACAGGATAGGTTTGCGTTGTTTTATAATTGAATACAAGAACGCAAGCCCTAGAACACGCTCGCCCCGGGTATAAATCCGGTGACCTCAGAAAAGTCACCACCAGGTATTCCTAAAGGTAACCTCAGTAAAACTATCTATGCCCAAACGTAACCTTATTCATAAATGTAACCTCGGTAAAACTATACCTAAGCCTAACCTTATTCTTAAACACGCTCGCCCCGAGTATGAATCTGGCGACCTTGGAACTGTCACCACCAGGTATTCCTAAACATGGTAAAACTAGGTCTAGACTAAACCATATTCCTAAACTTGACCTCAGTAAAACAATGCCTAAACCTAACCTTATTCATAAACTTGACCTCAGTGAAGCAGTGTCTAAATGTCATGCCTAAACTTAACCTTAGTAAAACTAGGTCTAAAACAAACCATATTCCTAAATGTAACTTCATTAAAACAATGCTTAGACCTAACCTTATTCATAAACCTCAGAAACTTCTTCCATCTGCCAAAAGAATTGGGTAGAGTGTGTTTTGCGTTGAGCATTTAGGTTACCCTTAATTCTTATGACAAATTATTATTATGAGAGTGTACAAATGGAACCAAATGAACCCTTATTTGGTTCCATTTGTACACCCCCCAGACTTAGACACCTGCCATTTGGAAGCCCCTCAAGGAACCAGGGTCCCTGGACCACACCTTGAGGCCCACTGGTGTAGCAGATTGTTTCCAGTGAGCCAACATGCACAATATCAGCACCCTAACACCTCATCCGCACAGTACACAAGCGAGCGACGTGACACGATGTCCCGCAAAATACTGTCCGCTAATGGAGTGTTGGCCATTGCGTTATGACGTAGCCTGAACCAATCAAATAAATACATCGTAATATAAAGTGTTTGGGGGGGCGGGACATGGCCATTTACCTCTATGGACGTCGCTGCGAAACCTCACTCAAATAGAAGCTCCGCGAGCAAAAACAGGAGGGGTGGACGACGCCGCCGCATGACGCGTTGTCACTCACGGTAGGTCAGGACGTCCTCATTGAAACAAATGTATTCAAATGAGATTTCATCACTCGCGTTGTGTCCCTCACTACGCATCATTGGTAACACCTGTGAAGAAAGTAAAGGCCCAGTTTATTTCTAATATGGCTGCTGTGCATGCAGTCAATGCGTCCTTGTCCGGTGACACACACGTAACTGCCTCTCAACGCGGAACCTCTATCTGCTCCCGATGAGCCACACAAGGCCTTAAATAAAATACAATGTTGCTCTCTACGAACTGCGAGAAATGGTCAACCCACTTTATAAATAACAAGTATGGGTGTGAAAACCATCGTCAGCAATAAATTGTAGAGCACTTCTAGTGTGGGGATTTAAGGGGAGCAAATGCTAATTTTGTGCAATTTTGACTTAAAGCGCGAAATTTTGCACAGATGTAGCCCAGGGCTTGCTCTAATGATTTAGCTAGGGCGCCCGAGTCTGCGACCTTCAGGGTCACCACAACGGCCAAATCAAGTTGGGCTCCTATTGACTTTCTATACAGGAGGAAAATACCCAGAATTATTATTTTTTTTCTGGGTATTTAAGGAGGATCTGAGGGGTCTAACTAGGGGTTTGTCATGATGCTGACCCCTCAGATCCTCCTTAAATACCCAGAAAAAAAAAATATTCTGGGTATTTTCCTCCTGTATAGAAAGTCAAAGGGAGCCCAACTTGATTTGGCCGCTGTGGCGACCCCGAAGGTCGCAGACTCGGGCGCCCTAGCTAAATCATTAGAGCAAGTCCTGGGCTACATCTGTGCAAAACTTTGCGCTTTAAGTCAAAATTGCACGAAATGAGCATTTGCTCCCCTTAAATCCCCACACTATTCCCCATACCAAAGTCCTTAATTATTGAAGTCCTTATCATATTCCTTCATTGCAGATCAGTGTGCAGAGTCCAGCCTGAAGATGAGTTGGAGTGTTTCTGTTAAACAGGAACCTGAAAACCACCTTGAAAACAGTACGTGTCATGCTATTTCTCTAAATTTGAATGTTGGCATTTTTTTATGAATGCAAATAGACTTTAAGGTGTGGAAATGGAAAACTAATTTACAGCTGAGCTTTTCCCAACTACCAAAGCTAAGAAACAGAGGAAACACTTCAAACCATTCATGTTTTTTCTCTCATTCTATCTTTTTATTCTTCCCTAGACTCTGATTCCCTCCCTGTGTGTAAAGAGGAGCTTTTCCCTGAACATCAGGAGGAAACACAACCTCCACAGATTAAAGAGGAACAGGAGGAGCTACTACAAGAGGAGGCTGATGGATCAACGTTGACATTACTAGCAGTGAAAAGTGAAGGTGATGATGAAAACAGAGAGACAGAGGCTGTAGCCAGCACCTCAACTGAACACATGAAAACACAAACTGATGTAGAGGACTGTGGAACATCACAACCAACTAGTGGTGACCAGCTCCTCTCTCCACACTGTTCTCAATCTGACGTCTCTGAAGACCGTGATGAGCCGGAGGAGACCAGGGAAGGTCAGTCGGTGGTAAACACATTGGATTCACACAAGACACAAGATGTGGAAGGACAAACATTGTCTGTAAGCCAAAAGCTGTCCCAGGACCTGCCATCGTCAAAACAAACTCACTCCACGCAGAGCCACACAGGGAAGAAAGGTTTTAGTTGTACAGAGTGTGGCAAAATGTTTAAGCACAAGGGACATCTGAACAGGCACACAGTTGTTCATACAGGGGAAAAGCTGTTTACTTGTACTGTTTGTGGTAAAGGCTTTGGTCATAGTGGGTATTTAAAAGCACACATGAGGACTCATACAGGGGAAAAACCCTTTACTTGTACAGTTTGTGGTAAAGGCTGTGGTCATAGTAGTAATTTAAAATCACACATGCGGACTCATACAGGGGAAAGGCCCTTTACTTGTACAGTTTGTGGTAAAGGCTGTGGTCATAGTAGTCATTTAAAATCACACATGAGAACTCATACAGGGGAAAAACCCTTTACTTGTACAGTTTGTGGTAAACGCTGTGGTCATAGTGGTGAATTAAAAGTACACATGAGGACTCATACAGGGGAAAAACCTTTTACTTGTACAGTTTGTGGTAAAGGTTGTGGTCGAAGTGATGAATTGAAAGCCCACATGAGGACTCATACAGGGGAAAAACCCTTTACTTGTACAGTTTGTGGTAAACGCTGTGGTCATAGTGGTGAATTAAAAGTACACATGAGGACTCATACAGGGGAAAAACCCTTTACTTGTACAGTTTGTGGTAAAGGCTGTGGTCAAAGTGGTCATTTAAAAGTACACATGAGGACTCATACAGGGGAAAAACCCTTTACTTGTACAGTTTGTGGAAAAGGCTGTGGTCGAAGTGGTCATTTAAAAGTACACATGAGGACTCATACGGGGGAAAAACCTTTTCCCTGTACAGTTTGTGGTAAAGCTTTTAGTCAAAGTAATAGGCTAAAAGTACACTTGAGGACTCATACAGGTTAAAACTCCTTTACTTGTGCAGTTTGTGGTATGCTCCATGGATTTGTTTTGTCACTTCACTTCTCAGTCTGGACAGCTTCCTCTCTCCAAGGGGAGGTGTGACATAGAATGCGAGCGGAATCCAAACGTGGCTTCTTATTGGTCTGTGGAGGTAGTGGGGCAAATACATCAGTGTGTATTGGCTGGCTGATGTTCAGAAATACAAGTCAACTGAATCATGGCCAGACTGAGAGGCGAAGTGATAAAATAGATCCAAAACGTAGTGTAGCAGGCTGGCACCCAGGCTACATACAGGCTTACTTGTTTAGGTGTGCCCAGTGCCATTTTTCTATTATGCTTGCGGTATTCTGCACACTGCATCAAAGCGTTGCGGCCCTGAACTAGACATGGGTGTGTTTAGGTGTTACTTTAATCAAACCAAACACCCAATCAGAGTATCAGCTGCCATTCCCTTTAAGATCAGTGCAAGTCATGTGTTAAGCGGTGCGACCAAAAGAGTAAGAAACATCATATTGAAAGGACAAATGTCCAAGTGCATGCATGGCCATAATCATATGTCCAAACTTTTTTCAAAGAGGGCCACATTAGAAAATATTAAAGCATCCAAGGGCCGACTATATCTGCTTGCTTTATAAGCTGTAGCCTTTGATTGCATTTGAATAAAACCATGTGTAATTGGGATATCACCCACATTACTGATTCTAGAGAATGTCATGACAATCACAAACTATTAATTAGTGCTGCCTCGCAGTGTGAAACATTAACTCTTCAGCTGCACTTAGGTGTTATATTCATTGTATTTATAAAGACTAACATCTCAATGGTAATCACAATTGACACAATTGAAACTCATGTCTGCCAATTATAGGAAAATCTGAATCATAGAGATTTGTTGAGAATTAAGAGAGCGGGAGCCTCCCGACTCCAAACATTTCAGGACATTAGAGGGAGGAAGGGAACGCACACACTCACTCACTTCATTTGTTTCTCTTCTAAGCTCTGGAAAAACACCTAAACCATAAACCATTACTCTGATGACTGTCATTATCTTGTATCTGATTTCTGACCGTTTTGTACATTTTCTTTTTTTATAATCATTTCTGATTTGTTTGCTGTAGATATGTTTGGTTTCTGTCTGATATCTGACTCGTATATGGTGTTTGGCATTGTATTGTCATCTAATTGTTGCTTTGTTGGGTTAAAATCCTCTTTTCACCTTGTATTGAACTGCATGCACTTTCCTGTGTTTTTTTCCCCCTCAGTGAACTGCTAATAAAGTATATCAAAGGTGTTTCACTGCTACAGGTATTTTATTTGTTATATATCATAACAGAAATGTTCAATCAAATGTGTGGTTCACCTCTAACTGTGGAAGTTGTGTACTTAGGCCTACCCATAATAACTACTGCAAACAATACATGCCTACTCCATAATAATTAGGCTAGTTTAAACAATACAGGCCTACCCAAAATAACTACTGTGAACAGTACTAGCCTACCCATAATAACTACAGTGCATAGTCTGCATACAGAATAATCCAAATAACCTTTCCCTCGATATTAAAATAATCTACTATGGCTGCTTTGAATCATGTCACACATCACACATAGTTCATAGTTTGTTGACTACTTTTCATACAGTAACAGCCTTTTTCCCCCTCTGTTTTCATCCTTTTGTATTACAAAGGTCATACAAGTCCTCAAATTGTCACTTCACTGTCCCGACACACAGAATAAGAACCAACATTTTTCCACTCAATGCCAATGCCTATAAGCTGTAATACTGGGAGCTACTCTCCCTCTGCCAACCTGGGAAGAACAACAGACTGAGCTTGTACTTCCTTTAATGCACGAGGAGTCCAAGCCGCTTCTTTCAATTGAAATATATTCCACGAAGATACACATCTGAAAATGTTTTGTGTCAGGGATAAAAAGAGAAATAAGACGTCCCAAAACAAACTGGTCAGGCTTGTTGTCACACCTAGAACTCTCTGAACCCCTGCTCATTATGCTAGGCTGGGATCACTGGGATGACTCAGGGTAGAGGACTGTTTCCCAAACAGTGGGTTGGGACCCATTTGTGTGCCGGGGGTGTGCCCATTTTCTTTTCCTGCATTTTTATACATTTTAAAAACATAAAACAAACTAATCTAAGACATGTAGTGGAAATAGCTGATCTACAAGCTTGCAACGTGGCGTTAAGCAACGCGTTGTGTTCTTGTAGATTAGCAACTAGGTAGAGCAACTTTCCTGCAAGTGTCAAACTACTTCAATATTGTTAAAGATATACAAGCACAGCACCAGAGAGAGCTCCACCAATCTGGTTCAACCCATGGCAGATTAGGTTTAAATTTGTTCTACTGCTATGCCACACAAATGTGGAATTCCTTGTCAAAACAGTCAAACAAAGAAAGGACGACACAAGAAGTCCTATCTGCCTCCAGAATAAAAAGTGTGAGGTCACAGCTGAGGTGGAGACTGAGATGCACTTTCTATTAAAATGTGACAAATATAATAAATTAATAATATAAGAGTGATGAGAAATTGAGTCCTAGATGACAATGACAAACAAGACATTCTATTTGGAGAGAGACCTGCAGCACACTGAGCTGCACAATATGTGACTGCATGTCACAAACTGAGGGACACTTAAACAAACAACACTCAATGTGACTATTATCTTGACAAACACACACACGCGCGCGCACGCATGCACACACACACACACACACACACACACACACACACACACACACACACACACACACACACACACACACACACACACACACACAGTTCAAAACTACATTTGGATCATTATGATATTAGCATATTGTTTAAAATACTGTTTTATTTGCATGTTAGATATTGTTTTCTGCTGTTAGTATTTTATAGTTTACTGTACTTGATGCTTTCGAATATTGTAAGTGTCATGCCAATAAAGCTATTTGAATTGAATTGCAATTGAACGAGCAACTATAGACGGCAATTCTTAACTGGCCCCTGTAATCTGCTTGCTGTACTTTTTAGTTTATTACTAGACTACTCGTATTAATGATATTGTGAATATTATTGCATGTTATTCTTTGTCATGTCTTGATGGATTGAATACAAAGGACCTCAATTAGCCCTATTCACGGCCCGCCCACCTACTTCCGTTTCTCAGTTTTCCCCGGGTGCTGACTTCAATTTAGAAGGGGAAACTATACTGGACTTAAAGCCAACAAATCGTTATTTCTAACGGTAAAGTAAATTATAGTGCTTTGTGCCGTTTACTATCTTGTGTTCTTGATCATGCTAGCCGTATTTTATACTTTACTATTCGGAAATTGCATTAAATTTGCGATTTCTGTGCTAACTCTATGGGCTATAGTAGGATTTACCCCTTCAAAACGGGACTTCAGCACCCGGGGGATGCTGAGTGGGCGGGTCGTGAATAGGGCTAATGGGTCATCCTTTTAGCCTTCTTTTGTATAAATCTGTATCTGTACCTGTTTTTACTGTTGATAAAATATTCCATCGATTAATGTTGTGTGTTGCTCCCATATGCAATTTACATCCTGCACATAATCCCACATCACACTCTGAACTCTGACTGACTGGGGAGGAAGTCTGGGAGATAGGTGGGTTAAAATAGGTTAACATATAATAAAAAATAAAACGAAGTTTTGTTTTACCCCATGTACTCCGCAATGTAGAAGATAGCCTGTCCTCCCACACACATTTCTGTGTTGTCACTGCTGTTCCGTGCGTCTGCCTGTCATTCAGTGACAGTTACACATCTCCTCCACCAGGGGGCGAAAGGCATTAAAGCAACAGTGCGCCTGGATCCATTATTGCGCATGCGCTAAACACGTTGATTCGGAAGCCGGATCTTCTGGAAGTAGAATGTTTCTGGCGTGGCGTTTCCACAACAAAGGAACTGTTGGTGTTTCATGGTGGTTTTGGGACGCGACAAATCCAAAGTCACCGCTAGCGGGGCTATTGTATGCGGTCTTAGTGATCATTACATGATCTACTGTACGCGTAAAATACACAAACCCAAGGCTAGTGGCCACAAAACAGTTGTAGCTAGAAGACTCAAAAACTACTCCAGTGAGGCTTTAAATCACACTCTAGCGAATACAGACTTTTCCACTGAACTGCAGTGTACAAATGTCGAAGGAGCATGGTGTGGTTTTAAAACCAAATTGACCGATGCTCTAGACAACGTGGCCCCCTTGCAAACCACCAGGGTTAAAGCCCGCCAAGAGCCATGGTATAACTCAGATATTGCCGAATCAGCTAGACTCAGAGACAAAAAGTACGATGAAAAACGTAAGTGCTGCAAAAAGCTTAGAAAAAAATTCAACCATAACCTCCAAATCCAAATCAAACATCTCACTGCTCAGTGTAAGAAGCTCAGAAACCAGACAATCGCCCAAATTAGATCCGCCAAAAAAGACTACATCGACGTCAAAATTGACGAATACAAAAACAAACCACGAGACCTATGGAAGTTGCTTAACAACCAATTAGGCTTAAAACCTAAAACCATATGCCACAGCATAAACATCAAAACGGACGCCACTCTCATTTCTGACAAATGTGAAGTGGCTACCCATCTTAACAAAACCTTTACCACCATGGCCCATTCACTGGTTGAAAGACTGGTCGCCCCATCTGGGCGGTATGGTGTAAAATTTGTTAAGAAATTCTACAATAAACTGGGCGTCAGAAAAGACTTTTAAACTTGCCACAGTGACAACTGATGAAGTGTTTAAAAAACTGAGCGCCCTACCTCAACACAAGGCCACTGGCCTTGATAAAATTCCAGCTAGATTTCTTAGAGATTCAGCCGCCACCATTGCACCGATCATTACCCACATAATTAACCTTTCCATCGAACAGGGTCATGTCCCACAGGACTTCAAACTAGCAAAAGTAACCCCCCTGCATAAAAAAGGTAGCAAACTAGACCCTGGAAACTACCGTCCAGTTTCCATTCTTAGCTCCATATCCAAAGTCATGGAGAAAATAGTCTACGAACAGATAGCAAGATATCTCGATGAGAATAATCTGATTTACGAGTTCCAATCTGGATTCAGAAAATCTCATTCCACTGACACATGCCTTCTGTATTTGACTGACCAAATCAAACGCGAAGCGGATGACGGCAAATATAGCGGCATGGTCATGATGGACCTCCAGAAGGCATTTGACACCGTAAATCATTCTATTCTGATTGAGAAACTAAAAGCCATCGGTCTTGACAGCGCAGTAGTGAGTTGGATGCAATCTTACCTGGTGGGGAGGGAACAGGTGGTGGAGATTAATGGTACCCTGTCCCCCCCCCTCCCAGTAAGCTGTGGTGTTCCTCAAGGTAGCATACTGGGACCTCTGTTGTTCCTAATATACGTGAACGACATGGCATCTGCTTGTGACTGCAACCTGTTCCTGTTCGCGGATGACTCGGCTCTCCTAGTCTCGGGCAGGGACCACTTGCAGGTTGAAAAGACACTTAACTCTGAACTAAGTAAGATCTGCACATGGCTTAATGACAACAAATTATCAATTCACCTGGGAAAAACTGAGTCCATCCTCTTTGGATCAAATCACAACCTCAAAAAAGTCGATAACTTCACAATCAAAGTGGGTGACAAGGTCATAACACGAAAAAACGAAATCTCTTACTTAGGATGTATCCTTGAAGCTAATCTTTCCAGTGAAAAGATGACTTCTAAAGTAATAAATAAAATCAACCAACGAACTCGTTTCCTACAGAGGATCGCCCCAATGGTCAATTTCAACACACTGAAGACAATAGCTGGTGCAATAATCCAGCCCCTCTTTGACTACGGAGTCCATGTATGGTATCGTGACGCCCCACAAGCCCTGAAAACTAAACTCCAAACAGCCCAAAATAAACTAATTAGGGTCCTACTTCACCTTCCCTATCAGACTCACCTCACCGCTACTCACCAGTTAAGAGTGGGGTGGCTCAGAGTAGATGACAGAGTACAGCAACTTGCAATGGGCCTGGTGTACAAGATACACTACACCACTATGATACCCAAGTACCTGTCAAAATACTTTATAAACATTAAGGATGTCCATAATTACAACACCAGAGGCAGCGCCACAGATCACTTTCAACCCAGAGTAAAAACCAACAAAGGGTCAAACTCTTTTTTCTGCTATACCACCAAAATGTGGAAAGCCTTACCGAAGGTCATAAAGGAGTGTGGATCACTAGCATCCTTTAAAATTGCCCTGAAGAATCACTTACAGGCAGCAGCCATTCGCAACTGGTAAAAAACTAACCTAGCCCAACCCTACCCTCCCCTGCCCCTTCTTTGTATATACTGTTTATTTAGACTTACTGTTTTCTTTTTTGTTTTTCTTTACATATCTACTGCATAGTAGGCCTACTGTGTTCTATTTGTCTGTCATTCAATGTTATATGAGATACTTAAATGGTTTCCAGTGGAAATAAGCTTAGTCTTTTCATGGATCTCCTTTTAGTAGACCTTGTACCAGTGAACTGTACCGTCATGAAACTGTACCTTTTCCTATGCAAACTTCTAATAAAGTCTTCAATCAATCAAACCTGCCGTTTACCAACGAACCTAAGCATAACGGTGGTTGCCGGGGGGCAAGGAGCTCCGCTGTGTTCACTTGGACCGCGCGGAGGTGCCGTAAGTCGGGGGAAGATGTACTATTCTGTCCCTATCAGGACATAACTCGGACGGGCTCGCTATAGCTCGCTCGGCGGCGGTGTCTCACTCAGTGTTGGTGTTTCATGGTGGTTGGGACACAGCGCGTGGTGAAAACCTTCTCATGTTAAAAGGAGTTAAAACGCTTCAAATGGAGTCTGTACGTCTGAAGATAAATGAACACATGATGTCGGTGGGAGAGGAGATATTGTGTGTTTTGGAAAAGCAACAAATTTGTGTTGGAGCGCCTCCGTGCGGCCGCAGAGGTCATGTGCAGCCTCTTCCAGAGAGAGATGGAGACACTACACAACACCCAACTACACACTGCAGGTATGTCTGTTACACACATAACACCACACTACACACTGCAGGTATGGCTGTTACTAGCCCCATATAGAACCCCAACCGTCGCTGCATTCGAACAGACATTCGACCAGAGAGGGTGTTAATGCTACCATTCCGGCTGCAACTTCCAGGCTTGTAAACATTACCGGCTGACAAAACTAGCGATGTTAAGGGGTCGTTTCATGCCGCGGTTCATGTTTTATGTACCGAGGTGAGGTTTTCACAGTCTGGGAGCTCGGAACTGCCGTTACTTTTTGGACAAAATTTCGTTTTGTGTGTTTTCTAACTGTGATGTGGAGGCTGTCGCACGATTCCAGCGGCCATGTTTCTAGGACCTCATCTCGGATCACAACAGTATGCAGCGACGGGTGAGGTTCTATATGGGGCTAGTCTGTTACACACACACACACACACACACACACACTCTCTCTCTCTCTCTCTCTCTCTCTCTCTCTCTCTCTCTCTCTCTCTCTCTCTCTCTCTCTCTCTCTCTCACACACACACACACACACACACACACACACAACACACTACATACTGCAGATATGTCTGCTACACACACAACACCACACTACACACTGGAGGTATCGTATGTATTACACACACAATTTTGCCGAATCAGCTAAACTCAGAGACAAAAAATACGATGAAAAACGAAAGTGCTGCAAAAAGCTCAGTAAAAAATTCAACCCTGACCTCAAAATCCACGTTGAGCATCTTACTGCTCAGTGCAAGAGACTTAGAAACCAGACAACTGCCCTAGTTAGATCCGCCAAAAAAAACTACATCGACGACAAAATCGATGAATACAAAAACAAACCACGAAACCTATGGAAGTTGCTTAACAATCAAAAAAAATAATCAAAAACCATATGCCACAACATAAACATCAAAACGGACGCCGCTCTCATTTCTGACAAAGGTGAAGTGGCTACCCATCTTAACAAAACCTTTACCACCACAGCCCGTTCACTGGTCGAAAGACTGGTCGCCCCATCTGGGCGGTATGGTGGAAAATTTGTTAAAAAATTCTACAAAAAACTGGGCGTCAGAAAAGACAGCTTTAAACTTTCCACAGTGACTGATGAAGTGTTTAAAAAATTGAGCGCCCTACCTCAACACAAGGCCACTGGCCTTGATAAAATCCCAGCTAGATTTCTCAGAGATTCAGCCGCCACCATTGCTCCAATCATTACCCACATAATTAACCTTTCCATCGAACAGGGTCATGTCCCCCAGGACTTCAAACTAGCAAAAGTAACCCCCCTGCACTAAAAAGGTAGCAAACTAGACCCTGGAAACTACCGCCCCGTTTCCATTCTTAGCGCCATATCCAAAGTCATGGAGAAAATAGTCTACGAACAGATTGCAAGATATCTCGATGAGAATAATCTGATTTACGAGTTCCAATCTGGATTCAGAAAATCCCATTCCACTGACACATGCCTTCTCTATTTAACTGACCAAATCAAACGCGAAGCGGATGAGGGCAAATATAGCGGCATGGTCATGATGGACCTCCAGAAGGCATTTGACACCGTGGATCATGCTATTCTGATTGAGAAACTAAAAGCCATCGGTCTTGACAGCGCAGCAGTGAGCTGGATGCAATCTTACCTGGTGGGGAGGGAACAGGTGGTGGAGATTAACGGTACCTTGTCCCCCCCCCCCCCCCTCCCAGTAAGCTGTGGTGTTCCTCAAGGTAGCATACTGGGACCTCTGTTGTTCCTAATATACGTGAACGACATGGCATCTGCTTGCGACTGCAACCTGTTCCTGTTCGCGGATGACTCGGCTCTCCTAGTCTCGGGCAAGGACCACTTGCAGGTTGAAAAGACACTTAACTCTGAACTGAGTAAGATCTGCACATGGCTTAACGACAACAAATTATCAATTCACCTGGGAAAAACCGAGTCCATCCTCTTTGGATCAAATCATAACCTCAAAAAGGTAGATAACTTCACAATCAAAGTGGGTGACAAGGTCATAACACGAAAAAACGAAATCTCTTACTTAGGATGTATCCTTGAAGCTAATCTTTCCAGCGAAAAGATGACTTCTAAAGTAGTAAAAAAAAATCAACCAACAAACTCGTTTCCTACAGAGGATCGCCCCAATGGTCAACTTCAACACACTGAAGACCATAGCTGGAGCAATAATCCAGCCCCTCTTTGACTACGGAGTCCACGTATGGTATCGTGACGCCCCACAATCCCTAAAAACTAAACTCCAAACAGCCCAAAATAAACTAATTAGGGTCCTGCTTAACCTTCCCTATCAGACTCACCTCACCGCTACTCACCAGTTAAGAGTGGGGTGGCTCAGAGTAGATGACAGAGTACAGCAACTTGCAATGGGCCTGGTGTACAAGATACACTACACCACTATGATACCCAAGTACCTGTCAAAATACTTTATAAACGTTAAGGATGTCCATAATTACAACACCAGAGGCAGTGCCACAGATCACGTTCAACCCAGAGTCAACTCAAAGAAAGGGTCTAACTCGTTCTTCTGCTATACTACAAAAATGTGGAATGCCTTACCGAAGGCCATAAAGGAGTGTGGATCACTAGCATCCTTTAAAATTGCCCTGAAAAACCACTTACAGGCAGCAGCCGTTCGCAACTGGTAAAAACCCAGCCCAACCCTACCCTCCCTGCCCCTTCCTTGTATATACTTTCTGTTTGTTTAGACTTACTGTTTTCTTATTTTTTACATATCTACTGCATAGTACTGTGTTCTATTTGTCTGTCATTCAATGTTATATGAGATACTTAAATGGTTTCCTGTTGAAATAAGCTTAGTCTTTTCATGGATCTCCTTTTAGTAGACCTTGTACCAGTGAACTGTACCGTCATGAAACTGTACATTTTTCCTATGCAAACTTCTAATAAAGCCTTCAATCAATCAATCAAAACACCACTCTACACACTGTATGTGTGTAACGTGCTTATTCCATGGCGTGGAAGCAATGCACACAGATTCCCACCCCCTTCCCTTGGTTCCTCGATGCATATGCACCAGAGTCGAAGGAGGCGTCTACCTTTCTATGTCTATTAGTGGTGGGAATTTTCGTTCATTTCCGTGAACCGAATCATCGTTCGTTCGTTCGTTCACAAGATAGATTCGGTCATTATCGTTCAATCGGTCGTTCACAACTTTCGGGAAGCGGGGGGGGGGGGGGGGGGGGGGTATTGGAGCCGGTCGTCACATCATTCTCGTTCAGAGCCGTGACCGATAATCAGTCGAGTTCAGTCAGTCAGTCAGTCAGTCAAGCACAAGCAGTCAAAAACACACCTCTCTCCTCTCTGCCTGACTGTTTCGGTCAGATGACAGACTCTACATGCATGGCCTGCCTGCTGCCTATTTGTGAACGAGACCTGACGAAGATGACCGTCGCCGCACGCTCTATCATTATAAAACGGCCTACATCACTCAAAAGCGCAAATTAACATTTCACCCGTTCAGAGAATGAACGATTATCCCTTACCATTAGCATTACGTTCACACTTCATGAATTAACATGACACTGGCTCAATGGTCCATTGTATGAGATGAGATGTGTTACTGTAGGCTACTTGTAGGATAGATTAAATGCGGCATTTAATGCCATAGTGTTTTCTATGGCTTATCTTCTAGCATTCTTTTGTATAGAACTGTACCGCTTTTTTGCAAACTTAATACTGTAGTCAGTCAGTCAGTCAGTCAGTCTGCAGTCTCGGAGGGTAGGCTTATCAGGCTAGTAATTACAACATCCCGTTCAAACAAAGAATGAACGATAACACCCTTTTCACTCGCAGGCAGTCAGTCGGTCTCGGTCAATCAATCATCAGTCACAACTCTTCTCGCGCTCGCGGTCGGAGGCACTCTGCTGCTCCGTAACTGTACTGTAGGTCCCTGATTTCTGTTCCACACCCCCACGCACACACAGTCCTGCTTCTCTGAGGGAGAGCCCGCCTCCAGCCCACTACAGTGTCTAATAAGGAAAGAGGAACGGTGGAAAGGAGGGACGGAACGGTCGGTCGGGTCTGTCCTCTCTCGTGAGATACGTTGAATGAACCGCCTCTCTCTCTCTCTCTCGTCGCATTTGCAAAAGAACGCCGTGAACGGTTGAACGGATCTTTTCCGGATGGTGACCCGTTCGATCTCGTTCACCATAAAGATCCGTTCATTTGAACGGGTCATTCATGACCGACACATCACTAATGTCTATGGCAGCAACCTATTATACTCTTCCTAGTAGGCTGCAACCAATCACCTCCCGGGCGTCACCTAGTCTCAATCATTCAATCAATCCACTCAATTGACTCACTGACATCCACACTCAAACCTCACTCCCAGCAAGGGAAAATGGGGTTGTGCCTACCTATACACATTATGACATACCTTAAGACCCCCAGGGTTGTAACACATAGGATCAGTTTGATTGATTGAATACTTTAAATGCTGCTACGATCAGTCTTCTACCTTGGAGGTCATACGTTAGCGGTCTTTTGTTATTCATTCTCTCTCAAAAGAAAAAAAAAAGAAAAAAAAAAGAAAGTAGAAGACAGCATCCAGGACGGAAAAAAATAGATAATAGTCGTAGTGGTATTCAGAAAATTATAACCCAGACTGTTCTCAGGCAAAAAAAAACTATGTCCCACATGTTGAGCTTGTAGATTGTTTTGTATGTTTTTGGAGCGGTGAAAGCGCTCCCAATAGACAGGTATGTCTGTGGCTGGCTATGTGGCTGGCTATGTGGCTATGTGGCTGGCTATGTGGCTGGCTGGCTGGCTATGTCCGTAGCCTGGCAATACCTTGAGTGGCCACACAAGTTAAAGGAGGGGCGCACACACACACACACACACACACACACACACACACACACACACACACACACACACACACACACACACACACACACACACACACAGATCTAGAACACACAGAATGTAAAAACATAGATCTAGAACATAGAATCAAAAACAGATATAGAACACATAGAATCAAAAACATAGATCTAGAACACATAGAATCAAAAACATAGATCTAGAACACAGAATCAAAAACATAGATCTAGAACACATAGAATCAAAAACATAGATCTAGAACACCTAGAATCAAAAACATAGATATAGAACACATAGAATCAAAAAACATAGATCTAGAACACCTAGAATCAAAAACACAGATCTAGAACACATAGAATCAAAAACATAGATCTAGAACACAGAATCAAAAACATAGATCTAGAACACAGAATCAAAAACATAGATCTAGAACACAGAATCAAAAACATAGATCTAGAACACATAGAATCAAAAACATAGATCTATAACATATAGAATCAAAAACAGATCTAGAACACAGAATCAAAAACATAGATCTAGAACACATAGAATCAAAACATAGATCTAGAACCCAGAATCAAAAACATATATCTAGAACCCAGAATCAAAAACATAGATCTAGAACACATAGAATCAAAAACATAGATCTAGAACACATAGAATCAAAAACATAGATCTAGAACACGTAGAATCAAAAACAGATCTAAAACACAGAATCAAAAACAGATCTAGAACACATAGCGCTTCTAGGGCACTATTGTGCAGACTAGACACACACACACACACACACACACACACACACACACACACACACACACACACACACACACACACACACACACAGGGTATAGCTGCTCAGATTCACCGCTCCACTTCAAACCGAGGTTCGATTTTTTACATCAGGATGAGGACAATTATTTGATCTCTTAGAACAAGTAGTGACTGATCCTTTCAACTGAACAAAAATGGTAGACGACTATGTTTGATTTGATTACATCATGGTATAATGTAGGGTTGCTGAATGATAACCAAAAGTTCTTTCTACTGGTGATTTCCACAGAGCACCACAGGGAGAGGTCTACAGAGTCTAGAGAGATGGCCTCCCAAACATATTCAACGTCAGAGGAAGAGCGAGAGACGGACAAGGGACGTGGACAGTTTGATGCAACGATGCAACCTGTTGTAAAGTTGTACAGGATAGGTATGTACTGTTTTATTTAAAGTGGTTTAAACGTGTAGTAATGTTCTACATGATAAGTATGTAGTTTTTTATTTATTGTGGTTTAATTGTGGTAAAGTTGTACAGGATAGGTTTGTAGTGTTTTATTGAATACAAGAATTCAAGCCCAAATCATGCTTGCTCGTGTCAAATGCCGGCGATATCGGAACGGTTGCCACCAAGTATTCCTTAAAGCAACCTCTCCGCGGAATAAATGGGTCAGAGTGTGTTTTGGGTCGAGCGTTCCAGTTACCCTTAATTCTTAGGACAATTATTATTATGAGAGTGTACAAATGGAACCAAATGGGCCTTTACGGATTCATTTGGTTCCATTTGTACACTCCCAGACTTAGACACCCGTAAGTAAGGGGCCATTTGGAACCCCCTCAAGGAACCAGGGTCCCTGGACCACACCTTGAGGCCCACTGGTGTAGCAGAGTGTTTCCAGTGAGCCAACATGCACAATATCAGCACCCTGACTCTGATTGAGCAGAATGGAACTGAGCCTTCATTATTATCATTAGCAACACCGGTGAAGAAAGTAAAGAAGAGGCCCGATTTCTTTCTAATATGGCTGCTGTGCATGGAGCCTAATAGGCTGGTGAGGGGCACTAGTACCACTATCGTGATAGTGAATGATAGTGGCCGTCAGGCAAGTCCCGGGAAAGACTCACTGTGATTGGCCAGAGGCACTTTGTGACGGTTCTCCCCGAAACATTATTTACTATTCTGGCTCCCTCGTTTACAACTTCTAACGGCGCTGAGTCGGCTCATGCGACCTTCGCAACGCTCGACACGGTGACTTGCTTGCTCTGCGTTGTCTCGCGTGGATCAAGGCCGCCTTAGACGGTGCGCCTCTGTCGCCTTTGTTGGAAAAGTAATGTCGGTCTCCTCTGTCTTGCATTCAGCCAATGAAAACGCAGGGAGTTGCCCGAATCTAGCTACGATTCACTATCATGTGTACCGCTTTATCTACCACCGGCTTCAGATTCAGCACGCGCGTTCCCCGCCGTGGCGCGGAGTGCAGTGCCGGGCCTCGACCCGACCCGACCCGACGCACGGTTTTCCCAAACCGGCCCGAAACGTTCGGAATCTCCTTATGCAGGGCTGATTGTTGACATCAGGCTGTTCCGGAGGAAATCGGCGCAAGCGCTGACTCATTGTGACATCACTTCATAAAAGGCTCTGAAATCACGTACGCCACATGAGTCAATGGGCATAAATGGACACAGGCAAACAGATGGTCAAAACGAGTCCTATGACAACAGGTATAATGGGGTTTGCTTTAAAGGGGGAACCGGCATTGTGTCTGCAACACATTCGGAGGCACAGACAGATACAGAGATCTCCATAATGGGCATAAAGATACAGAGATCTCCATATATGGGCATAAAATGTATGCAGACAGACAGATACAGATACTGTATCTCCATATATGAGCATAAATGGACACAGGCAAACAGACAGATACAGAGATCTCCATATATGGGCATAAAATAGACACGGTTTTCCAAAACCGGCGCAAAATGTTCGGAATCGCATATGGGCATATGGGCATAAAATGGACTAAAAAAATGGACACATATAAACAGGTATAATGGGGTTTGCATTAAAGGGTGGGGCATTCATTCCCTATTTCAAATTCGGCACGCGCGTTCCCCACCGCAGCAGGTAGTGCAGTGCCCGGCCTCGACCCAATCCGATTTTCTGGAACCAGCACGAAAGGTTTGGATTCTGATGTCTGACATCAGGGATTTCCGGAACCGGCACTGTGTCTGCATAGATCTCCATATATGGGCATAAAATGGAATGCAGACAGACAGATACGGATATCTCCATATATGGGCATAAATGGACACAGGCAAACAGATGGTCAAAGATCTCCATATATGGGCATAAAATGGACGCAAAAAGACAGATACAGATATCTCCATATATGGGCATAAATGGACACAGGCAAACAGATGGTCAAAACGGGTCCTATGACAACAGGTATAATGGGGTTTGCATTAAAGGGGGAACCAGCACTGTGTCGGCAACACAGTCGGAGGCACAGACAGATACAGAGATCTCCATAATGGGCATAAAGGGACACAGACAAACAGATACAGAGATCTCCATATATGGGCATAAAATGGATGCAGACAGACAGATACAGATATCTCCATATATGAGCATGAATGGACACAGGCAAACAGATGGTCAATACAGGTCCTACAGAGATCTCCATATATGGGCATAAAATAGACGCAGACAGACAGATAACTCCATATATGGGCATAAATGGACACAGGCAAACAGATGGTCAAAACAGGTCCTACAGAGATCTCCATATGGACATAAAATGGACATAGACAGACAGCTATCCCCATATATGGGCATTAATGGACACACGCAAACAGATGGTCAAAAACAGATCCTATGACAACAGGTATAATGGGGTTTGCATTAAAGGGCGGGGCATTCATCCCCTATTTACATTGTTCCCGAGTTGGCCAGGGTGCCGACTAGACGCTTCTAGTATTGCAAATTGGCAATGGGTCCTTGTCCTGTGATGCACATGGAACTGCCTCTCGACGCTGCACCCCTATCTTCTCCCAATGAGCAAGTTGGTGGCATGGTTTCCTCCCCCATCTGTGTTTGAATGGGTGAATGCAATGCACAACTTATGTAAAGCGCCTTAGATAAAGGCGCTATATACATTTTTACAATGCAAGCTTAACACACAAGCCAAGGCTTTTATAAATAAATAAAATACAATGTTGCTCTCTACGAATTGCAAGAGATGGCCAACCCACTTTTCTTCATATAAATATGCAAGGATGGGTGTGAAAACCATAGGCAGTAATACAATATAATAGTAGAGCCTTGGTAAGTCCTTACTCATGTCATACCAAAGTCTTTATTATTCTTATTTGTTTCCTTCATTGCAGACCAGTGTGCAGAGTCCAGCCTGAAGGTGAAGATGAGTTGGAGTATTTCTGTTAAACAAGAACCTGAAAACCACCTGGACAACAGTACGTTTTCATGCTCTCTCGTTCTCTCTCTCTCTCTCTCTCTCGCTCTCCCTCTCCCTCTCTCTCTCTTATTGTAAGGTTATCCTCTTATTAACCAACAAGTAGAAGGGCACACACATCCAAACTGGAATATGTTCCAAGCATGTGTTGGTAAATTAGAATGTTTGCAAATGACTTTTTCTCTCATTGTATCTTTTTATTCTCCCCTAGACTTTGTTTCCCTCCCTGTATGTAAAGAGGAGCTTTTCCCTGAACATCAGGAGAGGAGTCCCAGTCTGGAGGAACCACAACCTCCACAGATTAAAGAGGAACAGGAGGAGCTACTACAAGAGGAGGCTGATGGATCAACGTTGACATTACTAGCAGTGAAAAGTGAAGGTGATGATGAAAACAGAGAGACAGAGGCTGTAGCCAGCACCTCAACTGAACACATGAAAACACAAACTGATGTAGAGGACTGTGGAACATCACAACCAACTAGTGGTGACCAGCGCCTCTCTCCACACCAGGCTTGTCAACTCTCCTGGATTTCCCAGGAGTCTCCTGGATTTTGAACCCCTCTCCTGGGAGTCTCCTGGATTGGCAAATCTCCTGGATTTCTCCTGGATTTTGTATCAAACTCCCAAAATTCACCAGAACATAGGAAATTACATCTACTATGTTAAAAATGTTCTGGGGGAGGACCCCCAGACCCCCCGCTTTAGGGGTGGGGGCAATGCATGCAAGACAGATCATACAGATATTCACTTAAAGATGAGAAATCATTATTAAAGTTGTCCTTTTGCTTCAGTCATCAAATCTGTACACCAACATTTGTCATTTTAAGGCTAAAATTGTACCCATGCTAGTAAAGCAAGCCTGATAAAAGTATCAAACATGCACAAAATTCACCAGAACACAGTAGATAAAATCTACTATGTTAAAAATGTTCTGGGGGAGTACCCGCTTTAGGGGTGGGGGCAATGCATGCAAGATCAGATATTCACTTAAGTAATGACTTACAGATGAGACGTCATTATTAAAGATGTCTTACTTTGCTTCTGTCATCAGATCTGTACACCTACATTTGGCATATTAGGCTGAAATTGTACACATGCTAGTAAAGTAAGCCTGATAAATGTACCAAACATGCACAAAATTCAACAGAACACAGGAAAATATATCTATTAATAAGTTTTGGGGAGAGGACCCCCCAGACCCCGGTTGGGGAGTTCCGCGCACCCCCCAAAAAGAAATCTCCTGGATTCTGACAGTCCAATGTTGACAACCCTGCTCCACACTGTTCTCAATCTGACGTCTCTGAAGACCGTGATGAGCCGGAGGAGACCAGGGAAGGTCAGTCTGTTGTAATCACACTGGATTCACACAAGACACAAGATGTGGAAGAGCAAACATTGTCTGTAAGCCAAAAGCTGTCCCAGGACCTGCCATCGTCAAAACAAACTCACTCCACGCAGAGCCACACAGGGAAGAAAGGTTTTAGTTGTACAGAGTGTGGCAAAATGTTTAAGCACAAGGTAAGTCTGAAGAGGCACACAGTTGTTCATACAGGGGAAAAGCCTTTTACTTGTACAGTTTGTGGTAAAGGCTGTGGTCAAAGTAGTAATTTAAAATCACACATGCGGAGTCATACAGGGGAAAAACCTTTTACTTGTACAGTTTGTGGTAAAGGCTGTGGTACCAGTAGTGATTTAAAAAAACACATGAGGACTCATACAGGGGAAAAACACTTTACTTGTACAGTCTGTGGTAAAGCTTGTGGTCAAAGTGGTGAGTTAAAAGTACACATGAGGACTCATACAGGGGAAAAACCCTTTACTTGTACAGTTTGTGGTAAAGGCTGTGGTCAAAGTAGTGATTTAAAAGCACACGAGGACTCATACAGGGGAGAAACCCTTTACTTGTACAGTTTGTGGTAAAGGCTGTGGTCATAGTGGTCATTTAAAAGCACACATGAGAACTCATACAGGGGAAAAACCCTTTACTTGTACAGTTTGTGGTAAAGGCTGTGGTCAAAGTGGTGATTTAAAAGCACACATGCAGACTCATACAGGGGAAAAACCGTTTACTTGTACAGTATGTGGTAAAGGCTGTGGTCGAAGTGGTGAATTGAAAACACACATGATGACTCATACAGGGGAAAAACCTTTTACTTGTACCGTTTGTGGTAAAGGCTGTGGTCGAAGTGATGAGTTAAAAGTACACATGAGGACTCATACAGGGGAAAAACCTTTTACCTGTACAGTTTGTGGTAAGGCTTTTAGTAAAAGTAATAATCTAAAAGTACACTTGAGGACTCATACAGTTTAAAACTCCTTTACTTGTGCAGTTTGTGGTACGCTCCATGGATTTGTTTTGCCACTTCACTTCTCAGTCTGGACAGCTTCCTCTCTCCAAGGGGAGGTGTGACATAGAATGCGAGCGGAATCCAAACGTGGCTTCTTATTGGTCTGTGGTGGTAGTGGGGCAAATACATCAGTGTGTATTGGCTGGCTGATGTTCGGAAATACAAGTCAACTGAATCATGGCCAGACTGAGAGGTGAAGTGATAAAATAGATCCACGAAACGTAGTGTAGCAGGCTGGCACCCAGGCTACATACAGGCTTACTTGTTTAGGTGTGCCCAATGCCATTTTGCTATTATGCGTGCGGTATTCTGCACACTGCATCAAAGCATTGCGGCCCTGAACTAGACATGGGTGTGTTTGGGTGTTACTTTAATCAAACCAATCAGAGTATCAGCTGCCATTCCCTTTAAAGTGATCCCTGGCTAATACGACAAAGATGCCTTAATACATTATAATTGTCCTCTATGACTGCAAAGTAAAATTAAAAACACCTTAAATATTGTATTTCTTCTAGAAATAGCTAATCTTTCACTCAACAGGGGAAATGCCCGTCGCAAGTTGATGATGTAATAAATGTCATGTGTGATCTATCCCTATGGAATTTATGGCATGCATGTGAAAATAAAAACGAACTTAATATTTCCTATGGTTAACTCATTCCCTGCCAGGCCCGATAGTCCCGAGATTATTCCAATGTCTTTCCCCGCCAGGCCCGATAGTCCCGAGATTTAAAAAAAAACAAAAAAAAAAAAAATTCAAAAATTCTTTTTTTCAAAAAAAATTTTTGACCCCCAAAAATGGAGTAGGCATGATAGCAATCGCGAAATTGCATGTTTAACCCCCATAGCAACCCCATCTTTCAAGCATGGCAGCCATTTTGGCAGCCATCTTTGTTAAACATAGTGGCTGTTATCTCATGAATGCCTGAACGGATTTCCATTCGGATTTTTTTGTTTGAAAGCTGTGAGCAATGTGGACACACGTGGTGCATTATCTAGGCATGGGTGTGCATGATCCGTGCACACCCAATTACATGGAAGTCTATGGAGACGAATGGCAGGTGGGAGTACGGAGGTATGTTAAAATGGCGGTCAATGTGTTAATATGAGCATCAAATCAATATTTCAAATGTGTTTTTTGCACATGCATGCCGTAAATTCCAGAGGGATAGATCACACATAACATTTATGACATCATCAACTTGCGACAGGCATTTCCCCTATTGAGTGAAAGATTAGCTATTTCTAGGAGAAATAAAATATTTAAGGTGTTTTTAATTTTACATTGTAGTTATAGAGGACTATTATAATGTATTGAGGCATATTTGTCGTATTAGCCAGGGATCACTTTAAGATCAGTGCAAGACATGCGTTAAGCGGTAGACCAAAAGAGTAAGAAACAACATTGAAAGGACAAATGTCCATGCATGGCCATAATCATATAACTTTTTCAAAGAGGGCCACATTAGAAAATATTAAAACATCCAAGGGCCGACTATATCTCCTGAAAAAATGCCCTTTCAACAAGGAAACCTGACAAATTATACTATAAAATATTCTTGTTTGATGCTGCTGGAGGGCCGTTTGTAGTACAATTTAGGAATGAAGTCACGTGCCGTATAAAATTTGTCCATCAGGCCGCATTTGGCCCCCGGGCCACTCTTTGAACACCCCTGTCATATATGGTTGCAATTCCAATGCTTGCTTTATAAGCTGTAGCCTTTGATTGCATTTGAATAAAACCATGTGTAATTGGGTTATCACCCACATGTTACTGATTCTAGAGAATGTCATGGCAATCACAAACTATTAACTAGAAAAATATTGTTCCTTCGAAACAATTGTGGGCTCGCTTCAAGGCAGAAAGCAATGGCTATAAAAGCACAAAATGTCAAGATCGCAGGCAGTGCTCTCTTTGACGTTACTGACGTCAAAGATTGGTCCATTTTGTTCCAAAAATGTGTTGTGCAAAAGTTGACCCGCTGGTGGCGCTATAACAGGCCAATGTGAGAAGGTTGGTATCTGTTCCTTGACCTATTGGGAATGTGCTTGCAAGATTTCACGCACATCCCAGGCTGTGTTCATGATTTGAGGTGTTTTTGGCTTTGGACACTTTATCGCTGCTTGCAGCTATATTTATTATTATTATTTTATAATTTTTTTGTGTGCACTTCATAGGCATGTTAGATAAAGGTCCTTAGATTGCGTGTAGAATGTTTCATGCAAATTGCAAAAAAAAATCCTAGAATAAAAACGGGTTTAAGCGTTTTACAAACTGCTCAAAATTATATAGCGCCCCCCTTTGGCCATTTGGGGTAAGATTGGTTTCAGTGATATTTGAACTAACCCTCTACACTATTTTGTCATGAAAATGTGACTTTGCATGTATGTTTTAGAGGCAGAAGAATAATTTGCATAAAAATGCAATATTGTTTGAATTATTTAAAAAAGCATGTTTCAATGTTAAAGAAATCCGATCTGACAGATCTTTAGATATCGGTCCAAAGTTCACGTAAAAAAAGTTTTGTGCACGTGACGCGAAAATTCCAGAATAAAAGTGGGTTTACGCGTTTTACAAACTGCTCAAAATGGCGGAGAATCTTAGGGCGGAGCTTACTTAACAACGACACAGATGTCTCCCGCTTGAGTCAAAGCACGCGTGTAACAAGTTGCATGTCTTCAAACGAAACGAGTCATGACTTATGCCCGTTTGAAGTTTGAATTTTCAGACGCTTCGTATAGCGCCCCCCTTTGGCCGATTGGAATAAAATTGGTTTCAGTGATACTTTGACTAACCCTCCACATCTTTGCCAAATGCCATGAACTTGTAACTTTGCATGTATGATTTAGAGGCCGAAGAATAATTTGCATAAAACCGCAATATTTATTGAATTATTAAAAAATTATATTTCACTTTAAAAGAAATCCGCCGAGATTAGTTTGACCGTATTGGTCCAAAGTTCATGTGAAAAAAGTTTTGTGCGCGTATCGAAAAAAACCCAGGAGGAGATAGATTTTTACTGTTTTTCATATAATTCCGAATTGTGGGAGACCTAAAGGTCAGAGGTCAAAAGTTAGAGGGTAAAAGTTGTTCGGCATGAGGAGATGCATAAGTGTATACAGGTTTCATGGCTGGACCTCAAACACAGCATGAGCTATACCTGTTCAAAGTTCGCACTTTCGAAGACTTCCTACAGCGCCACCATTTGGCCGATTGCTATAATAAATAATAGCACACTTCGCCACTGTAAGCTGAACACATTGATGTTTTTATTTTCATTTTCTCACTAAGTATGTAGGAGTAGAAAGGAACCGAAGATCCCGTCTACTGATTGCCTGCCTGATAGATAAATAAACTAGAAAAATATTGTTCCTTCGAAACAATTGTGGGCTCGCTTCAAGCCGGAAAACAATGGCTATAAAAGCACAAAATGTCAAGATCGCAGGCAGTGCTCTCTTTGACGTTACTGACGTCAAAGTTTGTCCATTTTGTTCCAAAAATGTGTTGTGCAAAAGTTGACCCGCTGGTGGCGCTATAACAGGCCAATGTGAGAAGGTTGGTATCTGTTCCTTGACCTATTGGGAATGTGCTTGCAAGATTTCACGCACATCCCAGGCTGTGTTCATGATTTGAGGTGTTTTTGGCTTTGGACACTTTATCGCTGCTTGCAGCTATATTTATTATTATTATTTTATAATTTTTTGTGTGCACTTCATAGGCATGTTAGACAAAGGTCCTTAGATTGCGTGTAGAATGTTTCATGCAAATTGCAAAAAAAATCCTAGAATAAAAACGGGTTTAAGCGTTTTACAAACTGCTCAAAATTATATAGCGCCCCCCTTTGGCCATTTGGGGTAAGATTGGTTTCAGTGATATTTGAACTAACCCTCTACACTATTTTGTCATGAAAATGTGACTTTGCATGTATGTTTTAGAGGCAGAAGAATAATTTGCATAAAAATGCAATATTGTTTGAATTATTTAAAAAAGCATGTTTCAATGTTAAAGAAATCCGATCTGACAGATCTTTAGATATCGGTCCAAAGTTCACGTAAAAAAATGTTTTGTGCACGTGACGCGAAAATTCCAGAATAAAAGCGGGTTTACGCGTTTTACAAACTGCTCAAAGTGGCGGAAAATCGAAGGGCGGAGCTTACTTAACAACGACACAGATGTCTTCCGCTTGAGTCAAAGCACGCGTGTAACAAGTTGCATGTCTTCAAACGAAACGAGTCATGACTTATGCCCGTTTGAAGTTTGAATTTTCAAACGCTTCGTATAGCGCCCCCCTTTGGCCGATTGGAATAAAATTGGTTTCAGTGATACTTTGACTAACCCTCCACATCTTTGCCAAATGCCATGAACGTGTAACTTTGCATGCATGATTTAGAGGCAGAAGAATAATTTGCATAAAACCGCAATATTTATTGAATTATTAAAAAATGATATTTCACTTTAAAAGAAATCCGCCGAGATAAATCTGACCGTATTGGTCCAAAGTTCATGTGAAAAAAGTTTCGTGCGCGTATCGAAAAAAACCCAGGAGGAGATAGATTTTTACTGTTTTTCATATAATTCCGAATTGTGGGAGACCTAAAGGTCAGAGGTCAAAAGTTAGAGGGTAAAAGTTGTTCGGCATGAGGAGACGCATACGTGTATACAGGTTTCATGGCTGTATGTATAACACAGCATGAGCTATACCTGTTCAAAGTTCGCACTTTCGAAGGCTTCCTACAGCGCCACCATTTGGCCGATTGCTGTAAAAAGTAATAGCACACGTCGCCACTGTAAGCTGAACACATTGATGTTTTTATTTTCATTTTCTCACTAAGTATGTAGGAGTAGAAAGGAACCGAAGATCCCGTCTACTTACTAGATAAATAAATAATGACAATATCTAAAGTGTGCTCGCCTTATAGGCGAGCCCACAACTAGAAAAATATTGTTCCTTCGAAACAATTGTGGGCTCGCTTCAAGCCAGAAAACAATGGCTATAAAAGTACAAAATGTCAAGATCGCAGGCAGTGCTCTCTTTGACGTTACTGACGTCAAAGATTGGTCCATTTTGTTCCAAAAATGTGTTGTGCAAAAGTTGACCCGCTGGTGGCGCTATAACAGGCCAATGTAAGAAGGGTGGTATCTGCTCCTTGACCTATTGGGAATGTGCTTGCAAGATTTCACGCACATTGCAGGCTGTGTTCATGATTTGAGGTGTTTTTGGCTTTGGCCACTTTATCACTGCTTGCAGCTATATTCATTATTTTTTTTTTTTTTTGTGTGTGCACTTTAGATAAAGGTCCTTAGATTGTGTGTAGAATGTTTCATGCAAATTGCAAAAATAAATCCTAACGGGTTTAAGCGTTTCACAAACTGCTCAAAATGATATAGCGCCCCCCTTTGGCCAATTGGGGTAAGATTGGTTTTAGTGATATTTGGACTAACACTCTACATCTTTGCCAAATGCCATGAACATGTTACTTTGCATGTATGATTTAGAGGCAGAAGAATAATTTGCATAAAACTGCAATATTCATTGAATTTATTTTAAAAAGCATGTTTCAATTTTAAAGAAATCCGATCTGACAGATCTTTAGATATCGGTCCAAAGTTCACGTAAAAAAAGTTTTGTGCACGTGGAGTGAAAATTCCAGAATAAAAGCGGGTTTACGCGTTTTACAAACTGCTCAATATGGCGGAAAATCGGGGGGCGGAGCTTACTTAACAACGACACAGATGTCTTCCGCTCGAGTCAAAGCACGCGTGTAACAAGTTGCATGTCTTCAAACGAAACGAGTCATGACTTATGCCCGTTTGAAGTTTGAATTTTCAAACGCTTCGTATAGCGCCCCCCTTTGGCCGATTGGAATAAAATTGGTTTCAGTGATACTTTGACTAACCCTCCACATCTTTGCCAAATGCCATGAACGTGTAACTTTGCATGTATGATTTAGAGGCCGAAGAATAATTTGCATAAAACCGCAACATTGATTGAATTATTAATAAAATATATTTCACTTTAAAATAAATCCGCCGAGACTAGTTTGACCGTATTGGTCCAAAGTTCATGTGAAAAAAGTTTCATGCGCGTATCGCAAAGATCCCAGGAGGAGATAGATTTTTACTGTTTTTCATATAATTCCAAATTCTGAGGGATCTAAAGATCAGAGGTCAAAAGTCAGAGCGTAAAAATTGTTCGGCATGAGGAGACGCATACGTGTATACAGGTTTCATGGCTGTACGTATAACAGAGCATGAGCTATACCTGTTCAAAGTTCGCACTTTCGAAGGCTTCCTACAGCGCCACCATTTGGCCGATTGCTGTAAAAAGTAATAGCACACGTCGCCACAGTAAGCTGAACACATTGATGTTTTTATTTTCATTTTCTCACTAAGTATGTAGGAGTAGAAAGGAACCGAAGTTTTGAGGAGAACTTGATATGACGGTTAGATATTGTCACTAGAAAAATATTGTTCCTTCGAAACAATTGTGGGCTCGCTTCAAGCCAGAAAACAATGGCTATAAAAGTACAAAATGTCAAGATCGCAGGCAGTGCTCTCTTTGACATTACTGACGTCAAAGATTGGTCCATTTTTTTCCAAAAATGTATTGTGCAAAAGTTGACCCGCTGGTGGCGCTATAACAGGCCAATGTAAGAAGGGTGGTATCTGTTCCTTGACCTATTGGGAATGTGTTTGCAAGATTTCACGCACATTGCAGGCTGTGTTCATGATTTGAGGTGTTTTTGGCTTTGGCCACTTTATCGCTGCTTGCAGCTATATTCATTATTTTTTTTTGTGTGTGTGTGCACTTCATAGGCATATTAGATAAAGGTCCTTAGATTGTGTGTAGAATGTTTCATGCAAATTGCAAAAAAAAATCCTAACGGGTTTAAGCGTTTCACAAACTGCTCAAAATGATATAGCGCCCCCCTTTGGCCAATTGGGGTAAGATTGGTTTTAGTGATATTTGGACTAACACTCTACATCTTTGCCAAATGCCATGAACATGTTACTTTGCATGTATGATTTAGAGGCAGAAGAATAATTTGCATAAAACTGCAATATTCATTGAATTTATTTAAAAAAGCATGTTTCAATTTTAAAGAAATCCGATCTGACAGATCTTTAGATATCGGTCCAAAGTTCACGTAAAAAAAGTTTTGTGCACGTGGAGCGAAAATTCCAGAATAAAAGCGGGTTTACGCGTTTTACAAACTGCTCAAAATGGCGGAAAATCGAAGGGCGGAGCTTACTTAACAACGACACAGATGTCTTCCGCTTGAGTCAAAGCACGCGTGTAACAAGTTGCATGTCTTCAAACGAAACGAGTCATGACTTATGCCCGTTTGAAGTTTGAATTTTCAAACACTTCGTATAGCGCCCCCCTTTGGCCGATTGGAATAAAATTGGTTTCAGTGATACTTTGACTAACCCTCCACATCTTTGCCAAATGCCATGAACGTGTAACTTTGCATGTATGATTTAGAGGCCGAAGAATAATTTGCATAAAACCTCAATATTGATTGAATTATAAAAAAAAAATATTTCACTTTAAAAGAAATCCGCCGAGACTAGTTTGACCGTATTGGTCCAAAGTTCATGTGAAAAAAGTTTTGTACGCGTTATGCAAAAATCCCAGGAGGAGATAGATTTTTACTGTTTTTCATATAATTCAAATTCTGGGGGATCTAAAGGTCAGAGGTCAAAAGTCAGAGCGTAAAAGTTGTTCGGCATGAGGAGACGCATACGTGTATACAGGTTTCATGGCTGGACCTCAAACACAGCATGAGCTATACCTGTTCAAAGTTCGCACTTTCGAAGGCTTCCTACAGCGCCACCATTTGGCCGATTGCTGTAAAAAGTAATAGCACACGTCGCCACAGTAAGCTGAATACATTGATGTTTTTATTTTCATTTTCTCACTAAGTATGTAGGAGTAGAAAGGAACCGAAGTTTTTTGATACTTGCACTGACTGCCTGCCTAGTATAGAAATAATGACAATATCTAAAGTGTGCTCGCCTTATAGGCGAGCCCACAATAATGACAATATCTAAAGTGTGCTCGCCTTATAGGCGAGCCCACAATTAGTGCTGCCGCACATGTGAAACATTAACTCTTCAGCTGCACTTAGGTGTTATATTCATTGCATTTATACAGACTAACATCTCAATGGTAAACACAATTGACACAAGGAATTGAAACTCATGTCTGCCAATTATAGGAAAATCTGAATCATAGAGATTTGTTGAGAATTAAGAAAGCGGGAGCCTCATACAGCGGAAAAGACACATGTTAAGCGGTGAGACAAAAAGAGTAAGAAACGTGATTTTGAAAGAAGAAATGTCCAAGTGAACACCCCTGTCATATTGTTGCAATCCCAATGCTTGCATTCTAAACCGTTAGCCTTTGATTGCATTTGAATAAAACCACTTTGTAGTAAAATCTGAATCATTGAGATTTGTTGAGAATTAAGAGAGTGGGAGCCTCCCGACTCAGACATTTCAGGACATTAGAGGTAGGAAGGGAACGCACACACTCACTCACTTCATTTGTTTCTCTTCTAAGCTCTGGAAAAACAGCTAAACCATAAACCATTACTCTGGTGACTGTCATGATCTTGTATCTGATTTCTGACCGTTTTGTACATTTTCTTTTTTTTATTATCATTTCTGATTTGTTTGCTGTACATATGTTTGGTTTCTGTCTGATATCTGACTGGTAAATGGTGTTTGAGATTGTATTGTCTTGTCATCTAATGTTTTAATGAATTGAGTACAAAGGACCCCAATGGAAGCAAGCAGTGCTTTGTTGGTTAAAATCCACTTTTCACCTTGTATTGAACTGCACATTCCTGTGCTTTTTTTCCTCAGTGAACTGCTAATAAAGCATAATCAAAGGTGTTTCACTGCTACAGGTATTTTATTTGTTATATATCATAACAGAAATGTTCAATCAAATGTGTGGTTCACCTCTAACTGTGGAAGTTGTGTACTTAGGCCTACCCATAATAACTACTGCAAACAATACATGCCTACTCCATAATAAGTAGGCTAGTGCAAACAATACAGGCCTACCCAAAATAACTACTGTGAACAGTACTAGCCTACCCATAATAACTACAGTGCATAGTATGCATACAGAATAATCCAAATAACCTTTTCTTCGATATTAAAATAATTTACTATGGCTGCTTTCAATCATGTCACACATCACACAAAGTTCATAGTTTGTTGACTACTTTTCATACAGTAACAGCCTTTTTTCCCCCTCTGTTTTCCTTCTTTTGTATTACAAAGGTCATAAAAGTCCTTAAATTGTCACTTCACTGTCCCGACCCACAGAATAAGAACCAACATTTTTCCACTCAATGCCAATGCCTATAAGCTGTAATACTGGGAGCTACTCTCCCTCTGCCAACCTGGGAAGAACAACATACTGAGCTTGTACTTCCTTTAATGCACGAGGAGTCCAAGCCGCTTCTTTTGATTGAAATATATTTGGCCACGAAGATACATATCTGAAAATGTTGTGTCAGGGATAAAAAGAAAAATAAGACGTCCCAAAACAAACTGGTCAGGCTTGTTGTCACACCTAGAACTCTCTGAACCCCTGCTCATTATGCTAGGCTGGGATCACTGGGATGACTCAGGGTAGAGGACTGTTTCCCAAACAGTGGGTTGGGACCCATTTGTGTGCCGGGGGTGTGCCCATTTTCTTTTCCTGCATTTTTATACATTTTAAAAACAAAACAAACTAAGAAATGTCATAGTGGAAATAGCTGATCTACAAGCTCGCAACACGTTGTGTTCTTGTAGATTAGCAACTAGGTAGAGCAACTTTCCTGCATGTGTCAAACTACTTCAGTATTGTTAAAGATATACAAGCACAGCACCAGAGAGAGAGCTCCACCAATCTGGTTCAACCCATGGCAAATTAGGTTTAAATTTGTTCTACTGCTATGCCACACAAATGTGGAATTCCTTGTCAAAACAGTCAAACAAAGAAAGGACGACACAAGAAGTCCTATCTGCCTCCAGAACAAAAAGTGTGAGGTCACAGCTGAGGTGGAGACTGAGATGCACTTTCTATTAAAATGCGACAAATATAATAATATAAGATAGATGAGAAATTGAGTCCTAGATGACAATGACAAACAAGACATTCTATTTGGAGAGAGACCTGCAGCACACTGAGCTGCACAATATGTGACTGCATGTCACAAACTGAGGGACACTTAAACAAACAACACTCAATGTGACACACACACACACACACACACACACACACACACACACACACACACACACACACACACACACACACACACACACACATTTCAAAACTACATTTGGATCATTATGATATTAGCATATTGTTTAAAATACTGTTTTATTTGCATGTTAGATATTGTTTTCTGCTGTTAGTATTTTTCAGTTTACTGTACTTGATGCTTTCGCAATATTGTAATTGTCATGCCAATAAAGCTATTTGAATTGAATTGCAATTGAACGAGCAACTATAGACGGCAGTTCTTAACTGGCCCTGTAATCTGCTTTACTGTACTTTTTAGTTTATTACTAGGCTACTCGTATATAATGATATTGTGAATATTATTGCATGTTATTCTTTGTCATTAAATGTCTTGATGGATTTAATACAAAGGACCTCAATGGAAATAAGCCTTGGGCTTTTTTTGGGTCATCCTTTTAGCATTCTTTTGTATAAATCTGTATCTCTGTACCTGTTTTTACAGTTAATAAAGTATTCCATCAATTAATGTTGTGTGTTGCTCCAGTATGCAATTTACATCCTGCACATAATCCCACATCACACTCTGAACTCTGACTGACTGGGGAGGAAGTCTGGGAGATAGGTGGGTTTAAATAGGTTAAGATATATTTATACAAAAATGAAGTTTTTGTTTTACCCCATGCACTCCGCAATGTAGAAGCCTATCCTCCTCACACACATTTCTGTGTTGTCACTGCTGTTGTATCTGTGCGTCTGGCTCTGTCATTCAGTGACAGTTACACATCTCCTCCACCAGGGGGCGAAATGCATTAAAGCAACAGGGCGCCTTGATCCATTATTGCGCATGCGCCAAACACGTTGATTCGGAAGCCGGATCTTCCGGAAGTAGAATGTTTCTGGCGTGGCGTTTCCACAACAAAGGAACTGTTGGTGTTTCATGGTGGTTTTGGGACGCGACCTGGCGTTTACCAACGAACCTAAGCATAACGGTGGTTGCCGGGGGGCAAGGAGCTCCGCTGTGTTCACTTGGACCGCGCGGAGGTGCTGAAAGTCGACGGGACGAAGATGTACTATTCTGTCCCTATCAGGACATAACTCGGACGGGCTCGCTGTAGCTCGCTCGGCGGCGGTGTCTCACTCAGTGTTGGTGTTTCATGGTGGTTGGGTCACAGCGCGTGGTGAAAACCTTCTCATATTAAAAGGAGTTAAAACGCTTCAAATGGAGTCTGTACGGCTGAAGATAAATGAACACATGACGTCGGTGGGAGAGGAGATATTGTGTGTTTTGGAAAAGCAACAAAGTGTTGATGTTTGTCGCGTGAAGCTCGATGTCAGAGTGTTTGTGTTGGAGCGCCTCCGTGCGGCCGCAGAGGTCATGTGCCACCTCTTCCAGAGAGAGATGGAGACACTACACAACACCCAACTACACACTGCAGGTATGTCTGTTACACACAACACCACACTACACACTGCAGGTGAGGTGACACATATTAAATGGTTTCCTGGATTATCTGGCTTTTTGTAGTCGGACCTCCAAGCAGATTTATTGTCAATATGTGTCCATTGCTATTTCAACAGATCAGAGACAAAATAACGACTAAAGTATAATTCTACCACTTTAATGTGAACAAGAAGGAGAAGACAAATTAAATAGCAAAAATAGTAAAAAGATTCATGGGCACTGGGGCCTTTTAGCCCCAAAAATTCTCCTCTACCTACAAAATGATGTCTGACTTGACTTGAGTCCCATTGGCTCGGCAGATGTTGTTTCAGGAAGATGTTGTTTGTCATTCATGCTGCATAATGTTCTTTCAATAAAATATCTTTACACATCCATCCACTTGTTTGTGAAATCTTACTTGTATGTAACAGTAAAGACTTGCACTCCTAAAACACAGTTAAGTGGTGGCCATTTTCCTCGTATTTCCGCCATATGTTTCAACTATGCAACCCTATCGGTTGGGGTTGTTTCGAGGTCCCAGTAGTCCGAAGCTAACCTGCTGCCAAGTTAGTGAATGCTAACTTGCGGACGCTGGTGAATGCTACCCCAAAGCCTAAACCCTAACATTAACCCTAAACCTAACTCTTACCCTAACCCTAAACAGACTATATATATCGAAACAACTAACAATCGAAATATCAAGATTTCTACATCGGCTGGGGAGGTGTACTGCACTCTGAAATGGCCATCGATCGGATTAATGCTTTATTCTTCATACAAAATCAATTTCAGTTGTGCCAAACATCAAGTTAAATTATACGTATGTGCCCATTCTGTCTATCATTTGCCAACACATTTAAAAAAATAAAATAATCTTTCAAAAAATGACATAGGCTTATTCAATGTGGATACGCGGTAACCAAAAGAACCCTATGCCTGCAGCCTATGCATAATAGACATGATGCAATTCCAACGAATTGTTTTTATTTAGTAGGCTATAACTTTTTAGAGCTTAATTATTAGGTCCCTTAGCGTGTTAAAGTGGGCGACTCAGCCAAAGGTTCGCGTAATGATGAAAATAGTGGATCCTCAAATAGACACACAGTCACCGGCCCGTGGTTTTCTGGTATAAAGTTGCTTGTAAATTATAGTGGTTGCGGTTGTGAGCTTGTAGATCGGCTATTTTGAAATAGCCTATAGTTTGATTTGATTACGTCATGGTATAATATACGGTTGCTGAATGATAACCAAAAGTTCTTTCTACTGGTGATTTCCACAGAGCACCACAGGGAGAGGTCTACAGAGTCTAGAGAGATGGCCTCCCAAACATATTCATCGTTGTCAGAGGAACTGCAAGTGATGGACAAGGGACGTGGACTGTTTGATGCAAAGATGCAACCTGTTGTAAAGTTGTACAGGATAGGTATGTACTGTTTTATTTACTTTACAACCTGCTGTTAAGTTGTACATTATAGATGTACTGTTTTATTTCCTGTGGCTTAATCCTATAGTAAAGTTGTACAGCATAGGTACAGGATGTTTTATAATTGAATACAAGAACGCAAGCCCTAGAACACGCTCGCCCCGGGTATAAATCCGGCGACCTCAGAAAAGACACCACCAGGTATTCCTGAACGTAACCTCAGTAAAACTATCTATGCCCTAACGTAATCTTATTCATAAATGTAACCTCGGTAAAACTATACCTATGCCTAACCTTATTCTTAAAAACCAGACATGCAAACAGCCCCAAGGTGAAAAAGGTGACAACTTTTCTTGGGGCAAAAATGTGCGCCACGCTATGCGCGACGAACATTTTTGAACTTTTCTGGGTCAGGTCGGGTGAATTTGCACGATTCTAACTGGGTAAAACAGTGACTTACTCATATACAATACATGCAGCAAAATTGGACTTGTTGCCTACCACCGATTGTTCTAGATGTAATGAAGAAAATACAATCTACAATAAAATTATAATATAGCCTACAGATATAGTTAGGAATATCCTATAATATTTAGGGACTTGTCTTTAATAGACAGGCATAGACGAAGACACAATGCACGCTGTGAGCGTGTAGATCGGCTATTTTCAGTACTTCTTAAATAGGCCTGTGTTTTCTAAGTTCATTTCTTAGATTTTAATTTTATTTATTCATGAAATTAGAAAAAAATATTTTATTTATTTTAAATCATGAAATGTTTTTTTATTTTTATTTTATTTTTTATTTTTTTTTGGGGGGGGGGGGGGGGGGGGGGGTAATGTTTTTTGAAAGTTTTTAAATGATACAAAACTAAATGTAGGAAACCAAACATTAAGGGACCCATAAAAACATTTGCGACCCGCAAATGGGTCCCAACCCAGTGCTTGGGACACAGTGTTGTAAAATCACAGATAATTATTGTATTCTCCGCTTTGAGAACTGTCGGTGACTCTCTGCATCATTCTTTTTTTTTCTCTCTCTCTCTGCCTCATCTTATAATAAATGCGAGAAATCTCTATTCTGTCTAATAAGAGGCAGATACAGTGATGTTAATAGGTTTTTAATGTAATGAGTCCCGGGACCCAAGAAGGGTCTTTCGGATGAGTCCCAGGGATATTTTATGGGTCCCACAAAAATTCAACGCGTCATGTCATTTTTGACTAAGTGCAGCAAAGTGCATTGTTTATCTTACAAAATACATACAAAAACGAATGAAACAATTAAACTATAATAGTACCTTGAGATGAAGAAGCACTAGGGATGGAGCTCATTAATTTGTATTGATAATGAGCACCTTAACGATGTTGCTTATCGAGCCGGGCTTTTATCGAGCCCACTATTGAGCTTTTTTCTGTTATTTTGTGGAAAGACATGATGAGACACTAATATATATATATAATTACAGTACTATTCATGAATTAATAATAATAGCCTACTGTAAAACTATACTATAAACTATAGGCTAACATTTCCATGTCTCTCCTTTTTTTTTTTTTTTTTACAGTAAATGCATATCTATTTTTTCCATTAAATACGACCAGGCCCTTTGACCAGGGCCTTCAAATACAGTACTTTAACAGACAGAAGGCAAGTCAACCTTTTTATTTTTGGAAAATATTTGAAGAAACTAAATGTGTACCGTCTCTTTAACAGTGTAATTTATAATGCATAGTACGACGGTGTCACGTAACAAAAAAATACCCAATCAACAAGCTCAAACCGTGTCTGCTCGCACCGTGTTGTGATCTTGTACATCTGCTATTTTCGGTAGACTGAGAATAAGTCGCGCTCGCAACGCTACGGATTCATTCGCACAGAGCGATACATTATAACTCTATGGCAGTGATTTTGAGTGTCCCAAACGGATTATTATCGATGGAATCATTCATATTTTCAAGCACCACATACTTTGGGTGGAAGAGAACGGTTGTCGCGCTGCTTCAACAGCCCGCATTGGAGTTGTTTCAACTCGTCTCAGACTAGCTCTGGTCCATAGCGTTAGTGGAGGAGAACTCCACTAACGATATGGACCAGAGCTAGTCGCAGACGTGCAAAGTTATTGATTGCACTTGGGTCTTATGTGATGCACTATGGACAAGTGCCTGGCTCCGTCTGCATTGTCGAAGTGTTCCCTCCCGAGCATGATGTAACAACCGTGCTGCATATAGCCCATTGTATTTAGCTCTCTCCTTGTCTTTTCAAAAAGGTAACCAAACTTTTTAGTGTTTCACGCGTTCCACCGTTGTTCCGCGGCACGCATGCACTTCCAAAGCACACAACTATCGATGACGCATTGTACCCCCCGGCCGCTATAGCAGCCCATGACGTGGCGCTTACCCGATAACAGGCTCGACAAGCCAAACCCACGTTCGGTGGGGGAACCCTTCTTGGTGTATCACCTAACACGCTGTGCCACTATGGTCAGAGAGCGGCCCGGTGCTACGCTAAAACTAAGGCACCCATTGAATTCTGTGACCATGCGCGGCGCACAAAATAGCGTCGGTGGATTCCAAACACACACTGTCGTTAGTTCTATTGTCTGTTTTAAGACTTTCTACGCGGATTTCATTTGTGTTAACGTAGGGTACAGTAGCATGCCTTCACCCATGAACAATGGTGGCGTCTGTGGACTTTTTAAAATATATATTTTTTTCGCGACGTGGTAAATTATTTTAACGTGGACTCCAATGGAGGCTATGCGTCCGTGGGACCCCAGGACAATGACGTGAATGCGTCTCTAGGCAACGTGAATGCGTCAGAGACGCGGGCGCGCACGTAATGACGTCACTGCAGATAGCCTGGGACGGCTTCCAATCTCGGGCTTTTGATCCGGTCGGGAGCGGATGGGCTCAACAGTTTCCTGCCAAACTGATGGGCTCAACAGTTTGGCAGGAAACACCAAACCGGAAACAGTTTTAACCCCTATTTGCGCATGCGCTAACGACTTGCGCATGCGCTATCTGGGTTGAAACTGTTTCCGGTTTGGTGTTTCCTGCCAAAGTGTAGTCCGTTTTGAATACAAAATGACGTAGGAGCCCATCCGGTCTAGACCGGATCAAACGACCCGTTTAGTAAACGAAGACCATGCTTTCCCCCAGCGGAAAGCCTGGTGATGCGAGGATAAGAGGCAGATGGAACGGCATGATAGCGTTGATTTAGCGTTAGCATGTAGCTAAGCTATCGGATCACCGTTGAGGAAAATAAACTAACGTAGGCTATAATTGATTATGTCACGTCACCGCATCGATGCAGAATAGCGACCGCATCGCGAAGCAGGCAAATTAAAAAAGTCCAATCCACAACTACACCACACTATCAACGACAAACTAGTCAAGTTTATTTACTATGTGCTCCATTTGAACTCTCCGCTCCGTCTGTGGCTGTGTGCTCACTGGCTGCTGTCTGAGCGCTCTGCTCAGCGCTGCACGGCTGCAGGGCACTGGACAGAGTCAAGCATGGGTGTTGACGTCACAGGCAAGAGAAAGCGAGCGCTTGATTTGTTCAAAAATAAAACAACCATATTCCCCATCCACCTTCACCACTACTGCACTGACAAAACGGACGGAGCCAAGAAGAGAAAAAAGTGCTCCTCTTCTAACTGCTGCTCAACGCAGCCTAGATGACACGACACCCCCCACCCCCCCTAAATATTTTTTTCATCGAATCTGAACAAATCATACAAACGATTCATTTGGATTCAAAACGGCGATTTTCGCCGAAAAGCTACAAGTTTGCATGCCTGAAACACTCTCGCCCGAGTATGAATCTGGCGACCTTGGAACTTTCACCACGAGGTATTCCTAAACATGGCAAAACTAGGTCTAGACTAGGGTTGGGTATCGTTTGGATTTTTACGATTCCGGTTCCGGTTTCGGTTCTGCTTATCGGTTCCGGTTCCAAACGGTTCCTATTTCGGTTCCAAAATGGTTTGGTTTTTACACAAAAACATTTTTTTAAATGTAATTTTAATGTTTAATTTACAGTTTGAATGAATCATTTAAAATATATTTTTTTAATTGAATTTGAATGTTTAATTACAGTTTTAATGAATTATGACAAATGAAATCATATTTCAATGTCTTCAGCGATACTCTTATTCTGAAGAGATTAAGAAGTCGACCACCGTCTGGAAGTAATTTATTGCATTACGAAAATGACCACCTCCTGGAAGTCTTATTGCGGCTAGCGCAAGATATCTTATTCTGAAAAGATCGGCTACCGGAAGTGTTAGATTTGCCAGCTTAGATTTGACAAAATAACAAAGCTCAGCGAGCGAGCGACAGAGAGCTGAGCCCGCAGTCGCACCATAACCCAGAGAGACACGCGGGGGTCCGCAAGCACTGTTGCTGTTGCCGTACAGTCTTTCAGATGAATGCCACGCTGTCATAAATGTTTCGACTCCATCTCACGTCTCTCTGTGGCTGTGCAGGGGTCAGCTGTACTGGTGGATGGGCTGCTAATTTTGCTAGCATCGCCGTTGTTGTTGACTGACTGAGTGGCAACGCAGTTTTCCCCCGATTGTGTGTGCGCTTGTGTGTCTGTGTGTTGGAGGAATACAAGCCTAAACTTAACCTTATTCATAAACTTGACCTCAGTGAAGCAGTGTCTAAATGTCATGCCTAAACTTATTCCTAAACTTAACCTTAGTAAAACTAGGTCTAAACCAAACCATATTCCTAAATATGTGTGTGTTTTGCGTTGAGCATTTAGGTTACCCTTAATTCTTATGACAAATTATTATTATGAGAGTGTACAAATGGAACCAAATGAACCCTTATGGGTTGATTTGGTTCCAGCTCATTTTCTCTGTACTGTGTTCCTAGGGCAGCGGAAAAGTATTTTTTTTGCGGCGAAATAGCCTCCGATCGGGCTTAAAAAAATAGCCGATAGCTAACTGTTAGCTCTCGGCCTCCATTTCACGTTCATAACACTGTTTGCAGAGAAAACACAAGTCACTTCGTGGTTAACCGGATGTTACTATGAAGCCTTATGGAGAAATAGCTGGCACTCTAGCGGCCTCTTGTGGCCCCTGGCAGTTAAAAAGTTAATTATTTAAGTCCTTATCATATTCCTTCATTGCAGACCAGTGTACAGAGTCCAGCCTGAAGGTGAAGATGAGTTGGAGTGTTTCTGTTAAACAGGAACCTGAAAACCACCTGGACAACAGTACGTGTCATGCTATTTCTCTAAATTTGAATGTTGGCATTTGTTTTAATGAATGCGAATAGACTTTAAGGTGTGGAAATGGAAAACATATTTACAGCTGAGGTTTTCCCAACTAACAAAGCTATGAAACAGAGGAAACACTGCATGAAATATTGTTAAGTTCAAACCATTCATGTTTTTTTCTCTCATTCTACCTTTTTATTCTTCCCTAGACTCTGTTTCCCTCCCTGTGTGTAAAGAGGAGCTTTTCCCTGAACATCAGGAGGGGAGTCCCAGTCTGGAGGAACCACAACCTCCACAGATTAAAGAGGAACAGGAGGAGCTTCTACAAGAGGAGGCTGATGGATCAATGTTGACATTACTAGCAGTGAAAAGTGAAGGTGATGATGAAAACAGAGAGACAGAGGCTGTAGCCAGCACCTCAACTGAACACATGAAAACACAAACTGATGTAGAGGACTGTGGAACATCACAACCAACTAGTGGTGACCAGCTCCTCTCTCCACACTCTTCTCAATCTGACGTCACTGAAGACCGTGATGAGCCGGAGGAGACCAGGGAAGGTCAGTCGGTGGTTAACTCATTGGATTCGCACTTGACACAATATGTGGAAGGACAAACATTGTCTGTAAGCCAAAAGATGTCCCAGGACCTGCCATCGTCAAAACAAACTCACTCCACGCAGAGCCACACAGGGAAGAAAGGTTTTAGTTGTACAGAGTGTGGCAAAATGTTTAAGCGCAAGGGACATCTGAACAGGCACACAGTTGTTCATACAGGGGAAAAGCCTTTTACTTGTACTGTTTGTGGTAAAGGCTGTGGTCAAAGTGGTAATTTAAAAGCACACATGAGAACTCATACAGGGGAAAAACCCTTTACTTGTACAGTTTGTGGTAAAGCTTGTGGTCAAAGTGGTGATTTAAAAGCACACATGAGAACTCATACAGGGGAAAAACCCTTTACTTGTACAGTTTGTGGTAAACGCTGTGGTCAAAGTGGTGATTTAAAAGCACACATGAGGACTCATACAGGGGAAAAACCCTTTACTTGTACAGTTTGTGGTAAAGGCTGTGGTCATAGTGGTCATTTAAAAGCACACATGAGAACTCATACAGGGGAAAAACCCTTTACTTGTACAGTTTGTGGTAAACGCTGTGGTCAAAGTGGTGATTTAAAAGCACACATGAGAACTCATACAGGGGACAAACCTTTTACTTGTACCGTTTGTGGTAAAGGCTGTGGTCGAAGTGATGAGTTAAAAGCACACATGAGGACTCATACAGGGGAAAAACCCTTTACTTGTACAGTTTGTGGTAAAGGCTGTGGTACCAGTAGTGATTTAAAAGTACACATGAGGACTCATACAGGGGAAAAACCTTTTACTTGTACAGTTTGTGGTAAAGGTTGTGGTCAAAGTGGTGAGTTAAAAGCACACATGAGGACTCATACGGGGGAAAAACCTTTTACCTGTAAAGTTTGTGGTAAAGCTTTTAGTCAAAGTAATAATCTAAAATTACACTTGAGGACTCATACAGCTTAAAAACTCCTTTACTTGTGCAGTTTGTGATACGCTCCATGGATTTGTTTTGTCACTTCACTTCTCAGTCTGGACAGCTTCCTCTCTCCAAAGGGAGGTGTGACATAGAATGCGAGCGGAATCCAAACGTGGCTTCTTATTGGTCTGTGGTGGTAGTGGGGCAAATCCATCAGTGTGTATTGGCTTGCTGATGTTGAGAGAGGCGAAGTGATAAAATAGATCCACAAAACATAGTGTAGCAGGTTGGCACCCAGGCTACATACAGGCTTACTTGTTTAGGTGTGCCCAATGTCATTTTGCGATTATGCGTGCGGTATTATGCACACTGCATCAAAGCGTTGCGGCCCTGAACTAGACATGGGTGTGTTTGGGTTTTACTTTAATCAAACCAATCAGAGTATCTGCTGCCATTACCTTTAAGATCAGTGCAAGACATGCGTTAAGCAGTGAGACCAAAAGAGTAAGAAACATCATATTGAAAGGACAAATGTCCAAGTGCATGCATGGCCATAATCATGTCCAAACCTTTTTTAACTCATCTGGTGCCGATCCCGAACTAGTTCGGCTTTATTTCAATCCAATACAATCTTTTTTTTATTAATTCACTTACCCCGAGCTGCTTGTAGAGTCGTGGGTGGTCCTGGCTCGCTAGCCGCTAGCCAGCTAGCCGTTCTACTCTGTCCGACGATATATTCCATTAAAAATGGTTTAAAATACATTTTTGAGCTCCCTAATGTTCACCCGATGTTCGGCGCCGCTTCCGATGAGTACACGAGTGTGCCGATCCCAAAGTAGTTTTATTTAATTAAATGAATAAAATGATAAGAGGCCTTCTGAAGCCTGGCTTGATTTTTGTAGCTACTAGCCGAAAGCTAACAACGTCCCAGCCGGCCGTAATTTGCGAACGCAATCGCCAATCTCCGCCTAATCCAATGAAAGACCGCATCTTTAAGGGCTTATATCTCTTTTTTGTGTTTTAGGAAAGCGGCGCGAGGTTTATTTACGGCGAAATCGCCCAAAAATGATCTTTTAGATGACAAAATGGGAATAGCCATTCTGTTAGCATCTTCATCCGGGACATTTCCATGCCGTGCATGAACGTGAGCACGTCAGGTCCTGGAAGCTGAAGTCCTGGAAGCTAAAGCGCTCGCCTATGAGAGATGCGCTGGCATTCTTTGGCCCCTAGAGGGCGCTGGCACGCAAAGAGTTAAGAGGGCCACATTAGAAAATATTAAAACATCCAAGGGCCGACTATATATCCTGACAAAATTATCTTTCAGTCAGACCATAACAAAGTCACAAAATGCATCACAATTACAATACTGTATTTATCATCATCAATATATAATATCAATGGTCTTTTGTCAGGTGTGTGCTCTGAACAAACCACAAATAACTCTCATTACCAAATGTTACCAGACATGCAAGGTAAATAATACAATAAAATAGCTTTTCTACCCCTTCAGAATGAGACAACAGGGAACAAGGAAACCTGACAAATTATACTATAAAATATTCTTGTTTGAGGGCCGTTTATAGTACAATTTAGGAATGAAGTCGTATAAAATTTGTCATCAGGCCGCATTTGGCCCCCGGGCCACTCTTTGAACACCCCTGTCATATATGGTTGCAATTCCAATGCTTGCTTTATAAGCTGTAGCCTTTGATTGCATTTGAATAAAACCATGTGTAATTGGGCTATCACCCACATGTTACTGATTCTAGAGAATGTCATGACAATCACAAACTATTAATTAGTGCTGCCGCGCAGTGTGAAACATTAACTCTTCAGCTGCACTTAGGTGTTATATTCATTGTATTTATACAGACTAACATCTCAATGGTAAACACAATTGACACAAGGAATTGAAACTCATGTCTGCCAATTATAGGAATTTCTGAATCATAGAGATTTGTTGAAAATTAAGAGAGCGGGAGCCTCCCGACTCCAGACATTTCAGGACATTAGAGTGAGGAAGGGAACGCACACACTCACTCACTTCATTTGTTTCTCTTCTAAGCTCTGGAAAAAAACGCTAAACCATTACTCTGATGACTGTCATTATCTTGTATCTGAATTCTGACCGTTTTGTACATTTTCTTTTTTTATTGTAATTTCTGATTTGTTTGCTGTACATATGTTTGGTTTATGTCTTATGTCTGACTGGTATATGGTGTTTGGCATTGTATTGTCATCTAATGTTTTAATGAATTGAGTACAAAGGACCCCAATGGAAGCAAGCAGTGCTTTGTTGGGTTAAAATCCTCTTTTCACCTTGTATTGAACTGCACTTTCCTGTGCTTTTTTTCCTCAGTGAACTGCTAATAAAGTATATCAAAGGTGTTTCACTGCTACAGGTATTTTATTTGTTCTATATCATAACAGAAATGTTCAATCAAATGTGTGGTTCACCTCTAACTGTGGAAGTTGTGTACTTAGGCCTACCCATAATAACTACTGCAAACAGTACATGCTTACTCCATAATAAGTAGGCTAGTGCAAAGAATACAGGCCTACCCAAAATAACGACTGTGAACTGTACTAGCCTACCCATAATAACTACAGTGCATAGTCTGCATACAGAATAATCCAAATAACCTTTCCCTCGATTTTAACATAATTTACTATGGCTGCTTTGAATCATGTCACACATCACACATAGTTCATAGTTTGTTGACTACTTTTCATACAGTAACAGCCTCTGTTTTCCTTCTTTTGTATTACAAAGGTCATAAAAGTCCTTAAATTGTCACTTCACTGTCTCGACCCACAGAATAAGAACCAACATTTTTCCACTCAATGCCAATGCCCATAAGCTGTAATACTGGGAGCTACTCTCCCTCTGCCAACCTGGGAAGAACAACAGACTGAGCTTGTACTTCCTTTAATGCACGAGGAGTCCAAGCCGCTTCTTTCAATTGAAATATATTTGGCCACGAAGATACACATCTGGAAATGTTTTGTGTCAGGGATAAAAAGAAAAATAAGACGTCCCAAAACAAACTGGTCAGGCTTGTTGTCACACCTAGAACTCTCTGAACCCCTGCTCATTATGCTAGGCTGGGATCACTGGGATGACTCAGGGTAGAGGACTGTTTCCCAAACAGTGGGTTGGGACCCATTTGTGTGCCGGGGGTGTGCCCATTTTCTTTTCCTGCATTTTTATACATTTTAAAAACATAAAACAAACGAATCTAAGAAATGTCGTAGTGGATATAGCTGATCTACAAGCTCGCAACGTGGCGTTAAGCAACGCGTTGTGTTCTTGTAGATTAGCAACTAGGTAGAGCAACTTTCCTGCAAGTGTCAAACTACTTCAATATTGTTAAAGATATACAAGCACAGCACCAGAGAGAGCTCCACCAATCTGGTTCAACCCATGGCAGATTAGGTTTAAAATTGTTCTACTGCTATGCCATGCACACAAATGTGGAATTCCTTGTCAAAACAGTCAAACAAAGAAAGGACGACACAAGAAGTCCTATCTGCCTCCAGAACAAAAAGTGTGAGGTGACAGCTGAGGTGGAGACTGAGATGCACTTTCTATTAAATTGTGACAAATATAATATTATAAGATAGATGAGAAATTGAGTCCTAGATGACAATGACAAACAAGACATTCTATTTGGAGAGAGACCTGCAGCACACTGAGCTGTACAATATGTGACTGCATGTCACAAACTGAGGGACACTTAAACAAACAACACTCAATGTGACTATTATCTTGACACACACCCTGCTGAAAAAACCAGCAAAGACCAGCCTAAGCTGGTCCAGCTAAAACCAGCTACTTTTTGCTGGTCTTAGCTGGACCAGCTTAAGGGTAGGTTTTCACCGCCATCTTGCTTTTTGACCAGCTTTATGCTGGTAGGTTTAGCTGGTCTATGCTGGTTTAAGCTGGTGTTATTAGCTGGTTTGGGTTTAGCTGGTAGCTGGTTTAAGCTGGTATTATTAGCTGGTCAAAGCTGGTTTAGGTTTAGCTGGTCAAAGCTGGTTAAAGCTGGTAGCTGGTATAGCTGGTATTATTAGCTGGTCTAAGATGGTTCGGGTTTAGCTGGTCTATGCTGGTAGATGGTTTAAACTGGTATTATTAGCTGGTAGCTGGTCTAGGCTGGTTTAAGCTGGTAGGTACATTAACTTTGCCTGGAAAGGATGCATGGTCATGGTGAATTTCAGCCAGGTTCTCACAGCACATGCCATATAAAAACAGTATATAAAAGTGAGCAAAATCATATATCAATTTCATACATACATACATTTATTTAACACAGCTTACAAAGAACCTCAAAAACAACATTCATAAATAAATAACAAATAAATACATAAACTTCAAGATCTGTGAGAACAGTTGTGCTCGTCAAATTTCATACCTAATTTGGTTTAACCCATTTAGGCCTAACCTCCTAAATCAGAAATTAGCCTACAAAAACAAATATGTTGCAACATACTGTACATGTACTGTAAGCCCCTCCCATACACTAAAATGTGTACCCGGCCTGAATGGGTTAAAGCTTTACGGAGCAGCATCTTCACATACATTTGTCGTTTTATCTTTAAACTACTCCTTTAAGTTACTACCCAGCAGTACATGAGCAGTTATGACCAATGATTATTCCATCGGGAGTTACTTCCACAGCAAGTAAATGAGGACTCTCCCTTTTTTCCCATGGATCTGTAGCATTTTGCATTCATAGAAGTAGCTATGAGCGTTAAGTCACGTACATGAGTTTGTGTGTGGATAGTTGCGGCCCAGTTGTGTTTGTGGGTGGATAGTTCTGGCCCAGGCCTGCTGCAGTCTGCATTCTCTCTGTAGTTCATTGAACTTTGCGGTGATCACGCAACCATTGCCATTGTCCAGGGTGAGATATCTGCAGCGCCTCTACATCTTTTGTCTATTGTCCTTTCTTTAGATGTCCTTTTTTCTGAAATGAATCTCCCCATAGCCGTCTTCCTCTTGTAAGATCTTCTCCATTAATGGTCTTCTCCTGCAGCTACCACTGGAATCAGCCTGAAAGAAAACAAACAACAATCCCCACCAACAAAAAAAATATATGATTAGCTTCAAGGACAACTTTGTTTTTTTACAACAAGGGTTCATATTTTAGATTGTTATTATAATTAGAGGAAAGAAAAGATAAGTGTTAAAATGTTTTCATTTACCTCTATTGTTTTAGCGATTTTAGTGCGTACAAGTGGCTAAATATGTAATTTTAGACACAATAAGCTGTCAATTTCTTTGTTACTATTTACACCAGCACCTACAGTATTTTTATTTTATTTTTTATTTTATTTAACCTTTATTTAACCAGATAAAAACACATTGAGACATGATCTCTTTTTCGAGTGTGACCTGGCCAAGAGGCAGAAATAAAAAATTACACAATCCTTGCTTACATACAAGACATCACAACAAAAAATGAACATCCATGATACACAAACAGACACCTAAGAACTCCAAAAATACAAAGTGTACACTAAATAATAAACTAGTTTGCAATTCACAGGTAGCAGTACGCGCACAGTGTGCCCAATGTACCCAAAGGAAGAGATCACAGAGCAAATTAATTACAGGTCTGAACAGGTGCAAGCGTTTGTAGATCTGTCTATAAGTCACATCTGGCCATGAAAAAGTTTTTTTTTTTTTTTTATGTCCAACATATTTGTATTTAACTTCGTTAAGTTAACATGAGTATAACTAAACACATTTTAAACTAAATCAAAGTGTTACATTTCACGATTCCAATTCAAAAGAAGCAAAAATAGCAGATCTACAATAGCAGGCTCAAGTGGTTAAATATCTGGAAAAAAATAAAAAAATAAATGACATGAATCCAAAATACACTGATGATTGTGCTGTCAAATTATGAAACTATATGGAATCTATGAAAAGGTTTGGTGGGGTCCCTGCTTCATCTCTCCCTCAACTAGGGGTCCTTGGCCTGAAAACGTCGAAGACCCCTGATCTAGTAAGCATAAGCGGTTTTGCATAATAAAACTGTAATCACGATGTTAGTTCAACATGGAATTCCTATGCCATTCTCTCACCTGGAAGACTCCCTGCATGCGTCGGCGGACATGGCGACGTGCAGCGGGGTTCTGCCCATGTGGTCCAGCAGCCTCTTGGCGGCATCTGCGCTCTCCCGTGTGGTCGGTCTGCACCGCCAGCGTGGCACTCTGGGCGATGAGGTCCGAGATTATGCTGGGGCCCGGCTCGTCGCCTCCGCTCTCCTCCTCGCCGTGCAGGCCGCACTCTGAGCTTCCTCCGGTACGCAGAGACGCCAGCATCAGCGGGATGATGCTGTCTGGGGGAGAGGATAACAGAGGGATACATGGTTCAGCCGGGGTTCATCTGGAGGAGTTAAGGTCGTTACACACTGCTGTGTTTTTTCGGCCGAATATAGGAGCGAATTTCAGAGCACTTAAATAAAGAAATCAACCTCACGTTATGTTAATCACGATTGCACACTCCCACCCATTTCGTATTTATTTTTGGACCACAGGGTCCCTTGCTCTCTCTCTCTATCTTTGCGCTGAAAAAAAGTATTTCGCAATGAGAAAATGCAGCAGTGTGCAACCAGCTTTACAGTACATTTTCTATTTATTTCCAAACCTTCAAAACGTAAACTATTCTGTTCTCCCCAATTGACGAATTGGAGTCATTCTCCCAGTTCCCTTTGAACTATGCACTACACCAGGGGTGGGCAACTTTGATGATTGAGAGGGCCACTATATTTCCACTGTCACTCCAGAGGGCCACATTGCATATTGCTACGTCCTACTTTGTCATTCTAGTATCTCATACAAAAGAAGCAAAAACGGCCGATCTACAAGCTCATAACGCGTCGTGCTGCAACACATTTTGAGCTGTAACACTTTGATTTAATTTAAAATGTGTCGCTGGTTTCCCATGTATGCACTACACACTCCCTGTTGCTTCTAACCCCTACTGTTGGTCTTGCGGAGCACGTATACAACTACATGCATCCTCCGATGCACATGGAGTCACTGATCGTTTATTTTCACCTGTCAGTGAGGTGTGCATAACGGATGCTATCCCTCATGATTCTACTCCTCTCTGAACTGGTGCCCCAACCAGCAAGGTGGGAGTGCTGAGAGGCATGTAGTTTACCCCTTGCTTTAGTCAGTGTTTCGGACCCCCAAATGTACACTAAAATGAACTATCCAAAAACAAATTCAAGTTCATGGCGATTGAGCCAACTGTATTAAAACCAACCAACATCCAAAGTGCTGACAATATCCTTACTGAATGTGTATTCTTTTGTAAATGGCCGTATTAGACCGAGAGAAGAACAACAGTGAAGAAGAAATAAAAAAGGGGGCAGAATAGACCAGTTCCACCTGATGTGGGAAAGATTTCTTCTCCATGTTAATGGATTATAATGACAAGTGTTTCTATTTGTATGGATAGCATAGCATAGAAATCCTCCTTCCCTTTTTATTTTTAGCTGTTTTTGTTTTGGACTCTTGTGTAGGTATTTGGTTATGTTGTGTTGTTCAAAAATCCAATAAAATATGAATCACACACTCACACAGTCTCTCACACACACACACTCTCTCTCACACACACACACACACACACACACACACACACACACACACACACACACACACACACACACACACACACACACACACACACACACACACACACACACACACACACACACACACACACACAAAAGAAGCAGTCAAAACAATAAGCCATACCCGGTCCTTTGACATTGACACCCAGACAATCTGAGTCCAGGTCGGCCTGAGGTCGGGTGAGGAAGAGGTCAGCAGCCTTGTGATGCTGCAGCGTCCACTCTCTCCTCCATCCATGGGCAGCAGAGGCCTGTCTTCCATCTGGCAGGGGTTTTAAATACGCTTTAGTACACATGGCTTTGTCTGTTTGTCCTGTGTCTGTCTGGACAGTCATTGGTCAATTGGTGTCTGTTTGTATGGCCCGGGTCAAATTGGCCAAGGTTCGCGGGACGCTTAATGAAATTAACTCACTTCACACTGGGTGTGATTTTGACGTTCTGTATAGTATTTATGGGCTAGAATATATACTGGATGGTTAGCAATGTTTTTGTCCATGGTCATGTTGCGTTTTATTGTCTATTGTTTTTATTTCACTTATTCTACCAATGTGAAGCGAAAGCCAAGTGTTCACAAGTAAAGTTTCTGTTCCATTCTTCTCACCTGTGGTTTCTTGGGTGGAAACTCCTCCTCCAACCATCTCTGACTCCTGCCTCCATCGATAAGGGCCCCGTCCTGGGTCTTAAAGTTCCTAAGCAGAGAGAATCAGCGCATTCATTTCAAGCTACAACATATACTGTATGCGTGTGTGTGCAACGTGATTGTTTTATCAAAGGAGCCCTCGAAACCAGTCGTTCCCAAACTTTTCAGGCCGCGACCCCCCAAATAATCATATAATTTACCTGGGGACCCCTCATCCTGACAAGCACTAAGAGTTGAGGAATTACATTTTGTATGTGAAAATAGCAGATCTATATGCTCTCAACGCTCGAGGCGATGTGAGCATGTAGATCGGCTATTTTCACAATTTCAGCCTCTTATATTTTACAATTTGACCAATGTTTAATTTGTCATTTCAGAGGTATTAAAAAGTCCTAAAATTGTCACATTAGAAATATACATTAATTTAATCATCTGGGGACCCCCCCAAAATAATTATGGTGGTCCCGACCCACAGGTTGAGAACCACTGCTCTAAACAACAAAGGCGTTTTGTAAGAATAGCAACAGAAACCCCTCATCCATCCATCCATCCGTCCACTCACTTCATTCCAAAGTATAATACAATAGAAACATGGCAAAGGGAGCAATGATATGGTTTGCCCATAGGCTTGTGGATTCAAAGCTTTCTGCTGTTTCTGTAACTATTTCTGTGTACTTCCAGTTTCTGTGTAGAAAAGAAAGCCACTCATTGTCTCCACCAGCCGAAGGCTGAGGGAGAGTATGTTTTCCCCTCCGTCCGTCCGTCCGTGCGTCCGTCCGTGTGTCCGTCCGTCCGTGTGTCCGTCCGTGTGTCCTCGCAGTTTGTGTGCAGCTAATCTCAGTCGCCGTTGGCCCGGTCGCTGCCAAAGTGAGCACACACATTCCCTGGATCCCAATCTAGAACCTCTGCCCTAAATTTTTCAAATGGGCTTTTTCTAGCGCCACCTAGTGGCCGATGTTCGGAAGACACATTTCTGTGCACTACTCTTACAGATTTTGTCCAAAAATCCTACAAATCGATAGGCAGTATCTCGACAGTCATGTGATCGACACGGATCTGTCCGATTTTTCATATTCCATCCTGATTGGCTAAGATTGGCTTCCAAAGTTTGTAGGATTGAGCCGTTTGGAACAAAATGCCTCAAATCCCAAACGCAAAGTGCAATTATCATGAAATCGCGCACACACGTTCCCACTGGGTCGAAGAAGAAATGCCACTTAATTTTTTTTAAAGCAGCCTCATGGTGGCGCTATAACAGGCCGATTTGAGGTTTTACCTATAACTCCATCGATCAGTTTCAAACTTTGTAAGCGCATTCCCTAGAGGCCAAGGAAAAACCCTTTCCCAGCATTTTTCACATCAGCCTTTTATAGCGCCACCAGGAGGCCGACTTAAGTAAAACACAATTTTTCCTATTATTCCTTGAGATTTTATCCAAAAATCATGCAAATCGGTACACAGTATCTCTATAGTCATGTGATCAAGTACGATCCGTCTGATATTTCATATTCCATCCTGATTGGCTAATATTGGCTTCCAAAGTTTGCAGGATTGCTCAGTTTTTGAACAAAATGCCTCAAATCATCAACGCAGCTTGCGATTACCGTGAAATTTGCCACACATATTCCCACTAGGTCAAGGAACAAATGCTTTTTCACATTGGCCTGTTATAGCGCCACCAGCAGGTAGACTTTAGCAAAACACATTTTTGGAACACAATGCTTCAAATCATGCATGCAGCGTCCGATTGCCATGAAAGATCTAAGGTGAAGAACATATACCACCCTTTTTACATTGGCCTATTATACAGTAGCACCACCAGGATGCACAGCCTGGTGGAGACCTGTGCTCGGAAGAGCACTGCTTCTAGTTGCATATGTGCTCACTCCATTCTACTTGTGTGGCGTGATGTAGGCATATCTAATTAATATTAATGTTTGTTTTATATAGATTTGTATCTTAGTGGGCCGTGGTTTCACTGTACTTGCAGCCAGAGAGCAGACACTTCGTCAGCAGACCGCCTGCAGTTACACTCACTGTGGTGTCTGTTATCTGGTTCTCTCTCACAACTTCAAGTCACACAGTTCTTCAGATTTTAGGGTAGTTACTTTCTTCGTATATGGTGTTTATCATATTAGTATTTTCAATGGTCGTTGACTCGTTCCGAGCCGAATCACCACCGTGTTTACATGCCGTGGCCCGTGAGAGAACGCTGTTATGCGGCTGCTGATTATTAATCAAACTAATAACAGGCTTCTATGCATGGCTGTAGTTATTTTTTTAAGGTGACACTGTGACCCGTTTGCCGTTCGGTTTTTTCATAGCTTTGTTTGTTTGGCTCAGCAGCAAATGTGTATTTCTGGTTGAAATATTATGCAGCCGAGACAACATCATAATGCTGACTTTTTCACCAAACATACCTCTGTTTCAGTTGTGTTGGGGTGAAAGCTGGTGATGTTTTTCAGCAAATCCTGTGGTTTTCAGGACAGCTGTCCCAAAAATGTCACCGCTTGCTCCTTGACAAAGAGGGAATATTTTGTATGCAACCCACACCACCACACCCTATGTGGATCAGAAATGAAATAGAAGTTTTAGAAATAAGTAAACTATCTTGACTGACACTTTATGGATGACAAACTTGGCACTTAGCTGAAACAGACACATGACAAAATGGCTTATTATGGAAACTCAAGTCATTTTACACAGTTAAATAGCCTAGTTAAGAACACAAAACAAATATTTTATTACCTAAACAAACACAACAGAATGGGTGTATTATTATTATGAGCAAGCTATCAAAGCCACACGATGAAATGCAGTATCTACTCTCTCTCTCTCTCACACACACACACACACACACACACACACACACACACACACACACACACACACACACACACACACACACACACACACTTCAAAGTAGGCCTATTATAGTTTGAGTGTATAAATAACATCCCGTTAGCATCGCGCTAGCGCTTTATGCTAGCGAAAAAAGGGGTTCTCACTTCTCACTGACTGACCGTCATGTTTCAGGGCTATAATAGTATTTCTGTGTGTCAACACTCACCTAAAGATGTCCGCTTCTTTTCTCCTTTCTTCTATCTTCTCTGAATCCGGTTTATTGCGGTGTTTATTGCATCCAGTGCGACGCAACATCACAACTCTGTTGAGTTGACTAGAGACAGCAGCGCGAGCGAATCTTGGCCCCTCCTCCTCTCCCCTCTCGGATAAGCAACTCAGAATGCACCGGGCGTGTCGCGTGCAAAAAAAGAACAGATCTACAAGCTCACAACGCGTCGAATTGCGCTGCGTTGTAGATCTTTAGATCTTCTGTTTGTAACCACAGCAACGCAGCTCGGCGCTCCCACGACTCTCCAATGCATTCTGTCCTATGATTCTGTCACTGTGTGACTGCTTTTTGGAGCTGTGTGAAGCACAGGCTCCCTATACGTGGCCGTGTGGGTCTGTCTGTGTGTGTGTCTGTATGTAGCCTGAACTTCCTAAACTTCGGCACGCTACTAGTCCCACAGTTTTGCCACCACACACTCGCGCCATATGTCAAATCGACCGGCTTACTCGGGAATCGTGGGCTAGTAACTTGCTAAGAGAAAGGTTCAATAGTTTAATTGATATTAATTTATTAGTGAATTAATTTTCCCCATTGACTTATAATGGGAATCGCCAAAACTCACATTCAATTATTTGTCTCTCGCAAACCATAGGGGCTAGAGTTTCAAGACTTAGAGAGGAGGTTCATAATGATTTCAAGGATTAAATAAAAAATAATTGTGTCATTTGGCCGCATGGTGGCGCCATAACACCCCACTTTACGTTTTGGCCTGTAACTCTTGAACCGTAGGTCGGAAAATTAAAAATATTTTTTCCCTGGATTCCTTGGGTCATGACGCATCTCCCCATATAGGCCACGCCAATTGCGCCATGATAGATTTTCCGCCATCTTGAATTTTCTCCAAAACACACTTTTTGCTCCTTTTCCTATATATTTTCTTCAAATGTCACAAAAATCGGTACACATGATCCACACACACACACACACACACACACACACACACACACACACACACACACACACACACACAGCTCCACTTCACACGGGTGTGATTTTTCCTTTTTCTTCTATTGTTCTAAGTTCTGCTTTGGCTTCATTCAGGAAGGAAGTTTTCTTTAGAATGAATGGGTGGATGCATTAATGGATGCATGCTGTCTTAATGATACTATAATAATAATTATAATAATCATAATTAATCTATTATACATATTTTATATTTTCACATAATGTAAAATAAATGAATACAATAACAAATAAATAATTTCTAGAAGCCTATATAACTTCCCTGAATTGGGGATTATGTCTCAAGTCTATCCTTGTGTAGAGGAAAATAATAGAAAATAAGGGAATGGATCATAGTCATTTAGGGTGACCAGATCCAAACTATTCATTTGAGGGACAGGAGTACCGCTTGTGTGGGTCAATGTGGGACAGGCAGGTGGGGGGGGGTTATAGCAACTAATTAGGCTACTCAAGTTATATGGTTTAATGTCATATTGGACCATTATAGGGCAGGCCTAATATTGTCTATCATTTTGTTATTAACCTGCTGTAACCTAGGGGATATTTCTCGTGTCATTTAACAGGCTTAAAACATATCTTGCAGTTAAATAGACAATGAGAGAGATTTACAATGTGAAGACAATGATACCCTGGCCTACCCTATAATGTATTCACATAGGCTACTGCTAGAGCATTGGAAAAGTGATGTAAAATACTATTTCCAGCCAGGCCAGTCAGGCCAGATAGATTTTTAGCAGGAGACTCCTGATTGTCTCCACCAGGCCGAAAGGCATGGCCGAGACGTTTTGCACCCTGGCTGTGCAAACACACTCCCTGCAGGCCCGGTTCCACGGGGGTGCTCAGTCCTGCTAAGCACCCTCAGTTTTCCAGTGGAGCACCCCCAGATAAGATTTAGAAAAAGTTCTCTTTTTTATTTTATTTATTTTTTCGTTTTGTCTTCTAAGTTAGCTAACAATGGCATGTTAGCTTTGAGAGAAACTGCAGCTTGCGCCTCCCCTCCCCACTCATTAGTGAAGCCAAAAGGTGTTAATAGTCGGCCAACGGTAAACAAAGCTTTTGTTTGGCTCCTACATTTGCATGCACATGACATGCATGCATGCACGCACTTGTGTCGTGTGGGGGGCTGACTATAGGTTAACTTAGCCCCTCCCAGGTTAGACCTATGTTTAATATTTTTCTCAACATTTTCTTGTCAATTATACCAATTCAATTTAAAGGAGCCTTTGGCATGAGAAACATAAGTTTACATTGCCTAAGCAAGTATCAAAATAGTAATACAATAAAAAAAAAGTAGAAAAAGGGGAACATACCTGTATATACAGTTGGAGGGGGGCAGAGGGTACAGCATTGTGTAAACAGGACTATGTCACATGTTGTCCTAATGTACATGTTAATAGTCTACAGGCTATAAAGTAGCAGTATGAAATATGAAATACCATTCCTTTTGCAATTTGTCTTTGGAATGCTTTCTGCATAGTAGCCAATAGTTTTATTTGTCATTCAATTTAAACTAGTTAGTTACTTAGTTACTAAAAAGGACCCCAATTTAAACAAGCCCAAAGACCATTTTTATATGTGTTTGTTTTGCTATTTTATTCACTGAATAATAACATGAAATAATACAATGTCTAGTCTACCTGTCTACCTGAGCAACCCCAGTTAAGCTCACCTCCCAAGACAAAAAGGGTTAGTATCCTGCAACCCACTCAGTGCATAACTCTAAACTACCACCCAAGACAAGGGTTAGTATCCTGCAACCCACTCAGTGCATAACTCTAAACTACCACCCAAGACAAGGGTTAGTATCCTGCAACCCACTCAGTGCATAACTCTAAACTACCACCCAAGACAAGGGTTAGTATCCTGCAACCCACTCAGTGCATAACCCTAAACTACGACCCAAGACGGAAATAGCAAGACTTGCCATGTCCGGTTTACCTCCCGTATGTGTGGGTGGACAGCCTTTTTAGGAGATTGGAAGCAGGTTGAAGTCTATTCATTCCAATGGGGGAGTGAACGTGAACACAGATTCTGAACCATTCTTTAGCCCAATGGTCACTGAAATAAATATTGGATCGTCACAATCCACATAATATTCACAACATTTTCAAAATGACTTTTTTCAGAGACACACATCAATAGAAACTTTACTTTATTATGGACCTTTCTTTTTCCCAGCACCACACACTAGCACCAGTAAATATAGGACATTCACATGATTTACCGTCAGACACCAGCTCCCACTTAGGAGACCATTTGTAGGATATGTGTGGCCTCTAGTGGCTTCAATAGCGAGCCCACACTGTTTCGTAGGAACAGTATTTCTAGTTATTATTATTATTTTTAGATGTGGTTTGATGTTATTATATTGTTTTTTTTTCTCTTTGATATACGACTGCATTGACTGAAGGATGCCAAACAGAAACAAATTTTACTCTTATGTACCTGTACAAAAGACGTAACAATAAAGTACAACCTTGAACCTTGAACCTTGAAAAGGGTTTGCCTGAAGTGGCGCTGGCCTTCAAAGGGGAATCGTTCCCATTTACAAGGTAAAAGGTTTTCCAGGTCAAAGAGATGGTCAGAAATCTATAGATAGATACCTTTATTATCCCAAGGGGGAAATTCAGTTGTCCAGTTGTAGCATATAAGTATACAGTTATTTACAAAGTTACAGAGAGAGAAGTGAGAAAAAGAGATAGATAAGAGGGAAAAAAGAGCAGTACAGCACCAATAAAGAGAAGGTGCATCAATAGAGGGGGTGAATAATATATAAGTATATACATAAAGTGTCTTACATTACTATGAATACCAATGTAATAGCATGTGATTAAAACTAATATTTGGAATGCATTTTGCACAGACACAGATTTTAACACGTTTCCAGAGGATTTATTTGTCCCATTTGGGTTAGGGTTAGACACATGAGCTGCCAAACGTTGTAGTGGCAACAGTATAATAACATAGAATAGCTGTTGTCATTTGTAACAGCTATAGGGATAAATGACTCTTAACTCAGTGACATTGCTACTGGAATAACAAAAATAACCCTATAAGACAACTTAAATACAGGCTTCCCACACATTAACAATGAATTGTCAAACCCCTTTTTTGTGTGTATTTTGACCCAATTTCCAGGCCAATAGCACTCATAGTGCAATAATGAGCAAAGCTTTAATAGCACTCAATAGTGCAAATAAACAGTCGAGTAGATTGCCCAAAAACAAAAAACTATTCCAAATCGTTTACAGGAATGGAAAATGTTTCAAAACAAAAAACAAAACTACAGAAATGTCATGACCATGCATGGGAACCCTGTACATCGTTCAGTGATTTGATGTGAAACATGTCAGCTTCCTCCTTGCTCGTGTTCCCTCTTCTTTCAGGGAATGGTTAATTCTTCTCAACTCTGCTCCTATCATGCACATTACATATTTTTCAGAAATTATTTCTTGCAGAGCAAAGGCATGCTCTGGGTGGGCATGGGTTATGGCACAGAAAATGTCAGAATCTTGTAATTGTTGCTTTACAGTGCTGACGAGGCCGCGCTCGTTCCAGTGGAATTTCATGGCTTCCTTTACCCTTGACTCCATTTGAAAAATTGTTTCTGGAACCAGTTTCGATGGTTCTATTACATTAGAGTCTTCTGTGTATATTTTCCTTTTCAGGAAAAGATTTGAGTCACCAGGGGTGGCACAGTAGTTGTGCTCACAGGGGTTGATGTGCACCAGCAGCTCCTCACATCTGCAGCAGGACAAGAGCAGTGGGTCTTCCTTCACCTTTCTGACCAGCCACCCAGAAATGTACGTAAGGACCTGGTTTTTGTTTTTTGATTTGTTCTTAAATGCTTTCTTTTCTTTACTTGACTAGGAAAGAAGGAGCCCCGACATGCACATTTGGCCAATATAGGAATATGTTCACAAAATGCATCACCATATTTGGAGTCTGCCATAAACACATCTGTATGTTATGAACTCAGGTGTAAACAGAGCAGTGCAACAACATACATGTTGCTGTTGTCATTAATACAAATTACAATTTAAAATAAAGGAAGAGCAAATGTCCACATTTATTTTCAATGCACATGCCATACACAATTGATTTTTGTTGATACACACCGTTGAAGTAGATGCTGTTGGAGGATGGACAACCCTAGGGGTTGCACAATAGAGCATCGCAGCGGAAGTTGATTCCTGGGGTCACTACGTCATTCCCCATTCATTTTCGCCATAGACTTTTACAAAAATATTTATAACAATTATGTTAAGCCTCGAACCAAGCCATCCAGGATGGAGGTGAATCATGACCATATAACCTTTTTTTCTATGAAAAGAACATTTTGAAAATCGCTAAACAAAGGGTAGTTATTAAATGTAGTATACCAAATAATGTAATATTAAAATATGTTTTCACATAGGATCAAAGGTTATATGGTCATGATTCACCTCCATCCTGGATGGCTTGGTTCGAGGCTTAACATAATTGTTATAAATATTTTTGTAAAAGTCTATGGCGAAAATGAATGGGGAATGACGTAGTGACCCCAGGAATCCACTTCCGCTGCGATGCTCTATAGTTGTGGTCACTGATGTGAACCAGCAGCTCAGTAGATGGTGGGTTAGGGTCAGCACTGACCTCGCCCACCAGGCTTTCAGAGAGAAAGCCTGGTGTTTGTTCACAACAGCCCGTTTGGTTTCCGCCCAACGCGGAAACCACTAGAAGAAGCGGCGTCGCTCTGATTTGGTTCCCTCCGTTTGTTTCCCCAATCCTTTTTAACCCTTGGATGCATGACCAACCAATACCTACACTCTTCCATGAGTGGGGTCAAAAACGACCCCAATTAAAATCAATGTATTTTTGCAATAAACGACTTGCTCTCACACGTAACTCTGCCATACTTTTGCCTAGCAACGTGATTTCAACTTTAAAACACTCACACGACTTGGGCCTTTTTTCTGCCAATAGGGACAAGCTGTAATTGTTGAAGCCCCGCCCCCTCTGTCTACTAAACGCATGCAGCAGCTGTCACACTTTGCTCTCACACTTTTCTCTCACACGTAACTCTGACATACTTTTGCATAGCAACGTGATTTCAACTTTAAAACGCTCACACGACTTGGCACTTTTTCCGGCCAATAGGGACGAGCTGTAATTGTTGAAGCCCCGCCCCCCCTGTCTTCCTATTGGCTTGGCTATAAACAGCCATAACTCCATTTTGCAGCATGGTACCGTTTCGTAACTTGGTGTCTGGACTTAGACAGCCAATATGGACGAGCTGTAATTGTTGAAGCCCTCCCCCTCTGACAAGTCTGTTGTTTCCACCCGCCCTGACGGTCACTTCTCGCCCTTAGGGTGTCTTACTGGCAATAGTAGTAATAGTAGTAATAGTAGTAGTAATAGTAATAGTAGTATTTGGACACTGCTCCTACAATTCTTACCCTAAAATCACGCAAATCGGTACACACTATGTCTACACTCATCTCATCAACATGTGACCTGACGGTCGCTTACCTCCCGAATAGGGAGTCTTACTGGTAATAGTAGTAATAGTAGTAATAGTAGTAGTAATAGTAATAGTAGTGATATCAATAATAATAGTTGCAACCGTAGGTCGCAAGTTTAGTATGTGAACGGTCACAGCTTGTAGGTAGGTATGTATGTCTCTCTGTCACGCCTGACACTGTGGTTCTATGGGTTTGTCGCTCTGACATCAAGCTCTGATGTCAATGTGATGTCAGGGGAACCACTCTAACAGAATGTGTTTGCCGCTCTGGCTTCACTGTGATGTCACACTAAACGTTTTTATGCCCATACATGGAGATCCCTGTCTGTAGAACCTGCCACACAGATTTGGGATGTCTTGGCCTTATGTCTTGGCCATATATGGATTATGTTAGTGTTGTATGTGGACGATGTGGTCTCCATATATGGGTATTCCCATATGAAGTCCTGTTAGATATGGGCTTAATATTAATGACTTCAGGGAACTCCATGTATGGGCATAAAAGGGATTCTGTTAGTTTGACATCATAGTGAAGCCAGAGCGTGATGTCAGAGCGGCAAACCCATTCTGTTAGAGTGGTTCCCCCGACATCACAGTGACATCAGAGCTTGATGTCAGAGCGACAAACCCATAGACCCACAGTGTCAGGCGTGACAGAGATACATACATACATATGGACAAGATTTGACCGTTCACATACCGGTACTTGCAATCTACGGTCGCAACTATTATTACTACTACTATTACACTATTACTACTTTTATTACTACTATTACTACTATTACCAGAAAGCGACCGTCAGGGCGGGTGGAAACAACAGACTTGTAAGAGGGGGCGGGGCTTCAACAATTACAGCTCGTCTATATTGGCCATCTAAGTCCAGACACCAATTTTCGAGACTGTATACAATGCTGCAAACTGGAGTTATGGATGTTTAAAGCCCAGCCAATAGGAGGGAAGAGGGGGCGTGGCTTCAACAATTGCAACTCATCCCTATGGCATTCTAAGTCCAGACACCAAATTTCGAGACGGTACCATGCTGCGAACTGGAGTTATGGATGTTTAAAGCCCAGCCAATAGGAAGACAGGGGGGGCGGGGCTTCAACAATTACAGCTCGTCCCTATTGTCCGGAAAAAGTCGTGTGAGCGTTTTAAAGTTGAAATCACGTTGCTACGCAAAAGTATGCCAGAGTTACGTGTGAGAGCAAAGTGTGACAGCAAAGTGTGACACCTGCTGCACGCGTTTAGTAGACAGAGGGGGCGGGGCTTCAACAATTCCAGCTCGTCCCTATTGGCGGAAAAAAGGCCAAAGTCGTGTGAGTGTTTTAAAGTTGAAATCACGTTGCTAGGCAAAAGTATGTCAGAGTTATGTGTGAGAGCGAAGTAGTTTATTGCAAAAATGCATTGATTTTAATTGGGGTCATTTTTGACCCCACTCATGGAAGAGTGGGGTAGTGATACAAAAACTGCAATTTCTTAAAATTAATCAAAGGAATGATAAAAATGCAAATGGCCTCATGTCACAAACATGTTTTATGAGGAATACCTGGAATATGAAAATATTTAAACTTTTAATTTTAAAGATATTGAAGAATAACAACCCCTGGGGTCATTTTTGACCCCACTCATGCATCCTAGGGTTAAGATTTAGAAAATGTCCTCTTTTTTATTTTTTCATTTTGTCAGTTAGCTAACAATGGCATGTTGGCTAGAGAGAAACTGCAGCTTTGCCTGATTTTTTTTTGCTTTAAAGCCTATTTGATTTTTTCATAGGCATGTCGCATATGTATATATTTTTATTTTACTATTATACATTTTTACTATTTTTACTTTTTTATTGAGAAGCAGACTGTTTTATAGATATAAATCCAATAATGCTGCTATACATTCCCCGTTTTCTTTAACTGCTTTTATTATATTTTGACTCTTGCTTGGCAATGTAAAAAGATGTTTTCTCATGTCAATAAGCCAATAAATCACCTTTGAATTGTGTGCCATTACTTTTTGCATAGCTTTTCGGCGTCGAGCCTTTCTAAGCGTGGGAGGTACTTATCAAGATAATATCAAATATAATAATAAAACAAAGCTTCCGATTGTTTTGCTAATAGTGATGGTTGGTTTAATTGTCTGGCTGTCATTGCCTGCGCAGTGGGCATAGTGGGCACAGTCAGATATAGCAACAGGTTCTCACCCCTAATGCGTCATACAACCGACGCTTTGTCAAGTACTGTAATGGCGTCGGACGATAGACGCTTTGGGATTGCCGAATGTTTCACGGGTTGGACGCATTGGGTGGTCTAAGAAGAAAGAAAAAAAAAGCAGTTCCCGAAGCGGGATTCGATATCGCTTTGAAGGGTTCACTGGTTTACCAGCCACCCGTCGCTACCGCTCACGCCACTATAAACGACGGAGCAGTGCCGTCTCAGGCGGCGATGAACGCCGAGAGCCGCCGCCGAGGGAGCGGTAGCCCTATTTTTGTGGGGACTGCTTTTATGACCGACTGCCACTCAAAGGGACTAGCTGCACTAGAAAAACACTTTCCTCAATCTCACCAATATATAGATAGATATAATCAGTAAGACGCAAGAAAGGTGCATGCACATGGGTGCTTTGGCTTGTATAGTATACCCTTCTGCTGAGTGGGTTGAGTCCGAACAGGTCACTATATCCATATATGGAGTCTGTGAGGTCAGATGTAAAGGTATTGACCAGCTCCATATAAGGAGATCTAGATTCTAGATGACCAGTCGTCTTCATATGGATATCTAGGGTTTGAGGTCAGGGTAATGATCTTCATATATGAAGATCCAGGTGATGATAGTCAGCCGTTTTGATTTGCAAATTAATTCTGTCTTGGCCATAATAGAGTGTCCATATGGGCATTGTCAAATATATATATGGGCGTTAAAGGGACAAGGACGGAATTAATTTGCAATTGTGACTCGTGGTGTGGTATGGACATAATATTGTTGGGCATTAAAGGGATTCTATTGTATGGGTATTCCCAGATATGTGCTTAATATTGATGGCATAAAAGGTAATATTGATGGCATAAAAGGGATTCTATTCTGGGCATTCCCAGATATGGGCTTAATAGAGGGTATGTGTGTGACATCATCATACCCGGAAGTTATGCGGGAACACCTGAATGGCAAAAAGCTACTTTCTGGTCTTGACAGCCCATACATCCAAAGAGAAAAGTCCTATCTGATTTCATTAAGCAACATTAAACCATGCTACTCCCTTTGCCACTCGATTTGCCATTCACTTCATGCATGTGCTATTGATGGGCATAAAAGTTGTTGTTGCCCTAACAGGGCATCATCTGGGAATCAGATGTAGAGGTCACAACCAAATGTCTGTCTGATGTCTGTCCGATGGAGGAGGAGAAGCTTTATGAAGTCATGAAAAGCTTCATGAGAGGAGGAGGATGGGTGGGGGGTTGGGGGATTTAAGAGGAGAGCAAGAGATCACACAGGTAAGGGTGGCCGTTTGTATATATAATTTATACACACACACACACACACACACACACACACACGTTTGTCATTCATTATGTAAAATCATATTTCCTGCTACCAGTTGGTCTGGTCTCTGTCCATCCATCTGACCATCAAACACCAGATTAAGCAGGAGATGACTGGTCTGATGTGTTTTTTTTTTTTTTTTTTTTTGGCCAAATATAAATGCAATTCTAATTTGTCTTCATTCAGGAAGTGTTATTTAGAATCGAGCATATGATTTGCCAATTGCTATATGGAAAGTAAATATTATTGGATACATATATTTGTGTCACATCACAAGAAATGTAAAAACTACTAAAACATATATAAAATAGCCTAATGTAATTATGGATTTTTTATTTATTTATTGTCTCCACCAGCCGAAGGCTGAGGGAGAGTATGTTTTCCCCTCCGTCCGTCCGTCCGTGCGTGCGTCCGTCCGTGCGTGCGTCCGTCCGTCCGTCCGTTTGTCCGTTACCAGCTAATCTCCGGCGCCGTTGGCCCGGTCGCTGCCAAACTGTGCACACACACTCCCTCGACAAATAGTTCACATGGGCCTGTTCTAGCGCCACCAGGAGGCTGACTTTTGCAAAACTAACTTTTGCCAGTACTCCTACAGATTTTGTCCAAAAATCACGTAAATCAGTAGACAGTATCTCTACAGTCATGTGATCGACATGGATGTGTCCGATTTTCCATATTCCATCCTGATTGGCTAAAACTGGCTTTCAAAGTTTGCAGGATTGGTCAGTTTTGAATAAAATGCCTGAAATCCTGAACGCAGTGTGCGATTTTGGTGAAATTGTGCATGCACATTCCCAATAGGCAGAGGAATAAATGCCACTTAAGAAAAATCAAATCAGCCTCATGGTGGCGCTATAACAGGCCGATTCATGTTTTCACCTATAACTCCACCGATTAGTGTCAAACTTTGTATGCGCACTCCTTAGAGGCCAAGGTAAAACCTTTTCCCTGCATTTTTTACATCAGCCTTTTATAGCGCCATCAGGAGGCCGACTTATGTAAAACACATTACATGCCTGACCTGGTGGAGACCTGTGCTCGGAAGAGCACTGCTTCTAGTTAAATGATCCTTTTTTTTAGGCTGTGAGGCTGTGACCCCCCCCCCCCCCCCCCCCCCTCATAATTGAACTGGGGAGTCTGAACTGGAATTTTTATTTTAAAGCTTAAATAGTCATTTTAGAAATGTGCAGATACCCTCTATATGTCTACACACTAATACTGTATGCTGGTCTGTTTACTGTTGAGTGAGAAAACAATGTTAACATTGAGCTTAACATCTGGGGAACTCCCAAAATAATGTTGGGACCCCCCCTGGGGGTCCCGACCCACAGGTTGAGAACCACTGATCTAGTAACTTGTGTATGGACTCATCTGGGGTCCCGACCCACAGGTTGAGAACCACTGAAAACTTGACCAGCCTATCACTGGTCCATCCAGCCTTCTGACCAGGCAGTCACCAGCTATGTCCAGCTGCTAAGCTGGTCTATCCAGCCTTCTGACCAGTCACCAGCTATGTCCAGCTGCTAAGCTGGTCTATCCAGCCTTCTGACCAGTCATCAGCTATGTCCAGCTGGTAAGCTGGTCTTTTGCTGGTCTATCCAGACTTCTGACCAGTCACCAGCTATGTCCAGCTGGTAAGCTGGTCTTTTGCCGGTCAGTCCACCCATTTGACCAGCTACCAGCTTTGCTTAGCTGGTCTGTCCAGCCAGCCAGCTGGCTGACCATCAAAGACCAGCTGAATCCAGCTTAGACCAGCTATAACCAACTACACTGACAAACCAGCTGGACCAGCCTGACCAGCTTGTCCAGCCTGGTATACCATCTAAACCAGCCTCAGACCATCTAAGACCAGTTAATACCAGCTTATAACCAGCTAAAACCAGCTACCATCTTAAGCTGGTTTTAGCTGTTTTTTTCAGCAGGGTGGTTTCAGTTGTCCTCTCATAGACTGCATGTGGAAATGGGAAGGTGGAGTTGCATTCCACCTGAACAGTGTATGTCAATGTGAGACTGGTAGGCTATACAAAACGTGTCCCCTCACACAGGACATCAGAGGGAAGTATGGACTTGAGTTTGATCTGAGCTCAGTCTTTGTGGGCGCTAACAGAGAAACTTTGTGTGTGCTGCATGCCTGTCTGTCACTGTTGGAGCTACAGAAAGCTCTGGTTGTACGAGTCAAGGGATTTTGTGTTGTTTATTTTTATATATACTGTGTGTGTGTGTGTGTGTGTGTGTGTGCGTGTGTGCGTGTGTGCGTGCGCGCGCGCGCGCGTGCGTGCATGTGTTTATAACTTCCTTGGGATATGTCACCACCATTTCAACCATAGCCGATCTACAAGCTCACAACACCAAACCTGTACTCATTGTGGTGCATTTAAATTATGAAGAAAGTGTTACACTTATTTTTGAGTGTTACAAATTAAAGTTAAACAAAAAATAAAACCTCAAAACGGAACAGTTTTGTTTTAAATGAGTTTTGCTGCAAGTAGGGCTACAAGATCACAATATTCACTACAGACTGTATTGTTAGTAGTTCATACTATTTTTCCTGCTGCAACAGCAGAAAAAACTGATGTGGGAACTGTGTTGTGACATTTCTTCTCACTTCATTTCTTCTTTCTTTTCCTAGTGCATCCTGTCCAGTGTCCACCCCTAGGTGTTGCTACCTTGTCTCACTAGTCTCTATTTTGCAAATGTAGGTCACCTGTTAGTTCAACAGCCAATCATGTCTTGATTGTTGTAATGTTCACCTGTGTCTAGTTAGTCTTTGTCTATTTAAAGCCTCTGTGTTTGCAGTTCTAGTGCTAGTTGGCAGTGTGTGCATGTTTATCTTTGTACATGCATGGTTTTGTTGGCTAAATAGCACATGTCTGAACAGAAATCACACAGTGCTGCACAGAGAAGTTACACGTTCAAACAAACGCAAGGGAAACAAAACACAATTCAAAAGGATGCAAAATAGAACATGAACAACGTGGAGCTCTAAAACTGATAGAGCTTTTCCGTGAGATTTTGTTTCTATCAAAAATAGATTGTGTTCACAAAATAAGTCTGGAGTATTTTAAATCCTGGTTCTTGCTTGTATTGCTTGTCACATAACCAGTTAAACCCTCTAGATCAGTGGTTTTCAAAGCTTTTCATATAAAGGTCCCTTATTTGTCGTCTGAGCCACAGAATGCCATTTTATGAGATTTAGCCTCTCAGATTGAAAACTTGACCAGGCCTAATGTTTCCTTAGGTTAAGATTTTGAATTCCACACGCTGTATTTATGTGGATATACAGGATATAGCAGGCTAACCAGGCTTTTTTTAATGTATTTATTCTCAATTGTGTAGGCTTCTTGTAAATTTAGTAATGCTTAATGTAAATCTTGAGAGTGTAAGACCGTTAAGGGTCCATTTGGTTACCACCACTCAATCATTCAGCTGGGGACCACCATGGAATCCCTTCAAGGACCACTGCTCTAGGCTTAGTAAACTGGACCTGAGTTTGCTCTGTACTTGGTCGGCTTTTTTTCAGTCTACACCAGGGGTCTTCAAGGGGGTCCTCAGAGTTACTACAGGGGGGCTGCTAAATCTTTGTGTGATAGGATCAGTTTTTTTTACATTAACCAGCTTGTAGATCTGCTATTTTTGGCAAAGAGGTTTGTAGAGGGAAAAGAGGAGCAGAGCATTTGACGGTTCAAGTGGTTAAATGTCTGAACATACACATTACTCCAACATGATGACAGTGCTGTCAAACATGTCTAAGCTGTCTAAGAAATCTATGAACATAATCTGCAAACACAATTTGATACAATACGTAGTGGGGGTCCCTGCATTCATCTCTCTCTCAGCTAAGGGGTCCTTGGTCAGAAAACATTGAAGACCCCCCTGGTCTACACCAAATCACTTTGCCAAACATAGCTTGTAGATCTGCCATTTCTTGTGAATGTTGCCCCCAGAACACAGAACATTTTATTATAGCATTTTATTTTTTCACACGTTAACCTGAAACAGTTAAAACATACAGAAAAAAAAACATTGTGAGGGACACAGCTTGTCATAAAGTGTGGTGGCCCACGGCCAAAGCCTTCAAGTTCCCAAGTCAAAAACAGTCATGCTCCTGCAACTCTGCAGCAGGGACGTGCAGAGAATGTTAGAGAGGCAGGGGATGACATTTATAAAAGGCTCTTTTGGTGAAACTATTGAAGATAGCAGACCTCCAAGCTCACAGCGCTGTTGTGAGCTTGGAGGTCTGCTATGTTGGTGCTTTCTAAGCATAATCAATTTCTTTCACCATAGGAGGGCAGAGGTCTGGAGAGGGCACTTTTTACAGACGGGTAAAAGGGCAGGGGCTCAAGCCCCCTTTGATGCCTATGTGGGCTCGCGCCAATGTGGGGATGCTCACTGAGCATCCCCACATCGTAACCCCCCTCACTGGACGTGGTGGAACAAAACCTACATATGTGTATACAGGGTGTCTGCAGTCTGCACAAGTGACAATTTAAGGACTTTCAATACCGTTTTAATAACAAACTGGCCAAACTGTCAAATATGAAGTGCCGTAATTGCTGGACTATAAGCCGCACCAGCTAAATTTAGAACAAAAAACAAATGTTTACATATAAGCCGCACCTGACTATAAGCCGCAGGTGGCCGTTAGCTGTAAAAATCTATATATAAATCCTTGTTAAAGACCATTGTGAAACTAACTAACTGGCCCGTTAGTTGTAAAAATCTCTATATAAGTCGCACTGTTGTATAAGCCGCTTCAAAACTTGGGAAAAAAGCTGCAGTTTATAGTCCGGCAATTACGGGTAAGCAAGAGGCAAATTTACTGCGAGGCGTTGTGAGCATGTAGATCTGCTATTTTCACAATATTTATCTGTGGAACCGAGTCACATTAATTGTAATTCCTACCATTCCAAGTGCTTGTCAGGATGGGGGTCCCCAGTTTATATATGTTTATTTAGGGGGTCACGGCCTAAAAAAGTTTGAGAACCCCTGGGTTAGATGGACTGTGTCTGTAGCAGCAATCCAAATCCAGGTCTGCCAGTAACATGGTAAGATTTGGCTTTACTTGCAGTGTCCTCCGGCTTCCTTGCTGTGGTGGGAGTGCTGGCTGGGCCTGGCAGTTTCAGTCACTGTTATACGCCATGGCACAAGCTTTGGCCACCTTCCTGCAGGGACGTGCAGAGAATGTTAGAGAGGCAGGGGCTGACATTTCTAATCTGACATGTAATCCAAACCACCCGGCGGATTAGCCATTTCTTGGCCAGGTACTTCTCCCAGCGGTCAGCAGTGACAGACTGACAGGCTCTGGACACCACACTGTATGACAGGTTGTGTGTCAACCAGTATACAGTCAGCAATGCATGCACCTCATGTGACCAGCCTTTGGTGGCAGAATCCTCATTAGGGCATCCATGGACTGACACGACAGCCCGCAATCAACAATGAGGTCCCGACCACCAAATGACATCGCAAGAACGCACATGGGCATTGATCAGTGCATGTTTTTCTGGATGTATGTCTGGTCTACAAGATACAAATAATTGTTACTTCACCCACGTCTGTACATTTTCTCTACTCTCAGAGTCAACATTGTATCCATAAGTTCCCATTCATCTACCTTGTTGAGATGGTTTCTAGCTTTTGTGTGAAGTGTTATTCATAGTGTATTTATTAATTGTGCACACAGCCATGATCCTGCAGCTATCCATGCAGAGGCGTAATTTGACCTATATTTAGGGTGTTGCAAGGCAGAGAGATTAATTCGCGCGGCCGTTAGGCCGCGCGCGAAAATGGCGGTTTTTGTTCGGTTCTGAGGTGATTTTTATTGCAGTTTCGGGTGTTTATTCCCCGCACAACAGTGTAACATGAGCTGCAGATAGCTGTATAATAACTAGTTATTTTAGCGTGCAGCACAAGACTCCACACACACCGCAAACAAATAATGCACAGGTAATAATCGGGTAATAAAGCGCCAGGAAAGGATGAATAAGAGAGAGAACTTAATGAAATAGGAATTAATTGAAAGCCTAAACAACAACACACCAAGTTACTGTTTTCAAAACGAATCAATTTATTAAGCCTTATAGCCTATATCTTATAATCAATCAATCAGCAAAGACAAAGTTTATGCCATTTAGAAATGCAGCTCTTGGGCGCTGAGTGAACACTCCTCCCCGTTTCTCTCTCCCTCCCGCTGTCAGACTCAGTCAATGTGTGTGTGTGTGTGTGTGTGTGTGTGTGTGTGTGTGTGTGTGTGTGTGTGTGTGTGTTTGTGTGTGTGTCTCTCTCTCTCTCTCTCTCTTCCATCATTGCTTGTGTCTGTCTGTGGATTAATGGGGAAGAAGAGGGAAGGGAAGACAAGAAAGTTCTAATTACAACCACGGAAAAAAAACTAGTCTCTGACTGTGTGCATCTATCTGTCTGTCCCTCCCTGATTTTAATCTACTGTTTTGACCTGCTTTTTTTTATGTCTCGCGCACTTCAGCGCACATCTCTATTCACAACAAATACCGCTGTCCAAGGTACTGAATTCCATACAATATAGTAGCCTATGACACAGCCAGTCCCACTCATTAAGGATTCAGTAAACAACCAACACAGCAATGCATGCATGTAGCTAAATAAATGTACAAATACAAATTATTCTTACCTTTAACACCACCAGCAGCTGACTCAGTCCATGAGGGGATAACGACGGGGTCGTAGTTTAGCAAAGTCTGTGACCAGGTCATCCAAGTTGAATGATTTCACCAGCTTTGGCTCCACTGCCATTAACATCAGGTGTGTAAGCCTTTCATCGCCCATTGTAGTACGGAGATAGTCTTTGACTCTTTTTAACACAGAGAAAAATCTCTCGTTGGATGCTGTTGTTACAGGTAAAGTTGCTGCAATCCGGAAAAGCTTTCTAATCTCAGAGAATCCTTTTGGAAGAGCGTCTAACTTTTCAAGAGCCGACAAGATGCTGCCATCCTTTTGTGTTAAATATCCTTGTGCTGAGTAACATTGAGTTGGGAGCAATGTGCGGTCTACATGGATGTCATACAGACTTGCAAAGTCATCAATCATAGTGACATCCAGAAAGTTAGGGCTGCTTGAATCGAATGCCTCTATGGACTGCAGAAGGGCCTCGTTCTGTGTAAATCTGCGAGTAAACTCCGAAATAAATCGATCAATGATTTCAAAATAGACCCTCCTATGCGTATCAACATCCTCTGGATCTCTTTGTCCACTGCTGGCCTCTGTCACAAACCCCGCAAGCAGTTTTGACACGGTGCGTGCCCTCTTGGCACGGGGGAGTGGGGCGCTGCCTGCACCCACACCTACATCCACGGGAATATTAACCATGGGCACATCAACTGTAGTAGCAAACGCTTTGGCCTTTTTAATAGTAGACTCCCATTCACTTTGTGATCTGTTACTCTCCAGCTGTTGTTTGGTGCTTCTGATGAGACCGGTAGCTTTGTTTATGGCAATCCCACATTCTTGAAGCTGCTCCGATAGTGAATATGTGATGCCCAAAATCTTTTCTATGGCATGAAGTTGCAAGATGAAGGTAAAGTTCTCCATGTTCGTTTGTAACCCACGAGCCTCTGCCGACCCATCACGGCGGGATTTGACAGTTGCCTCCAGTACAGCCATTATGGCCTCATATCGAAGCTTAATTTTATTAACTGCTCTGTACCAATATAACCAGCGGGTTTCACATGAGCGCTCCAGCTGTAGGACCTTCTGCTTCATGTGAGTTTGAGCATCCTTAAAAAGCTCATGGCGGGTGTTGCTATTTGCAATGAAGGTATACAATTGCTGCACAATTTTAAAAAATTCGGACACCTCTGTAATATCCCGTATTGTATCAATAAGAACAAGGTTCAGTCGGTGTGCGTAGCAATGGATATAAACAGCATGGGGAACTTTTTCTCTGATCTTCGCCTGGACACCGTTCATGGAGCCACGCATTACACTGGCCCCATCATAACCCTGGCCAATACATAACTGCAAGTCCAAACCTGCTCTAACTAATTCTTCACAAATGAATGTAGCCAGTGAATCAGCACAGAGGTCTTTCATGTAGAAAGTGCCTATAGCACGTTCATTAACGATACCATTATGCACATAGCGTATGAGAATAGCAAGTTGTTCTTATTTTGAGGCGTCCTTAGTTTCATCAACTAATATAGAAAAGAATTGTGCTTTTTTCACCTCCTCGATTATTGTATTTTTTATCCTATTCCCAATCACTCGAATCATGTCATTTTGACTTTCAGGGGAAGTATAGTAGCAATATTTTTTTTCCTTAGACTTCAGTGTCACATTATCTTGAGTTGAAAGCGTATCAACAAACTCAAGGAAGTTTCCTCTATTGGTAGAGCTTTCCTGTTCATTGTGGCCACGAAAAGGTAGTCCCTGGCGTCCAAGTAATGCTGTACTCTTAAACAATGTTTTGAGATGAGCCCTATTTTCTCGTATCTCCGCCGTTCTGTTAGTGACAAGTTGAGAAGCAATAGATTCCATTTGGCTTGCGCTTACTGCCCTATAATTATTCCATGCAATCACCGCCCCTCTGTGTCGCTTACCGTCCACATGGTCTTTAAATCTGTTTTTCATGCATGTCCATGTTTTAAATCCCTGGTCAATGAAAAATCGACAGCCACTCTTTTCCCCTGCAAAAAGGGTATTGCTGCTGAAGTGACGACATGCAAAACAATAGACCGAGTCTGAAGCCACTGAGTACTCAATCCATTCATGCAACGTGTAATATGCTGGAGAAAAACGTCTCTTATTTGTGACTGGGAAGCTTGTTATATGAGGTTGCACCGGAGCATCATTTTTTGACTTGCTAATGTCACTAGCGGAGCTTTGCACTCCTGTTGTGGCGGTGTCTGTGACCCCATCTCCGGGGCCTGCAGCAGCAGCTCCCGCTGTAACTGTTGTTGAATCTGTCAATTCTTCCTCATAATCTGAATCTGATATTTCAATTTCACTGCCAGTGCCATCATCACTAGCCGATTCTGAATGGTGTTCTTCTTCTGAAGGTAGTAGACCTACTGTTGGGGCCGCCGGTGCTGTTGTTGTTGTTGTTGTTGTTGTGGATGTGGATGTGGATGGTGTCTCTGTCTGGTCGTTATTGTTGTCAAGTCTACTGCCACTTGTTGGAGTTGAAGTTGTGTTCTTGTTCTTGTTGTTGTTGTTGTTGTCGTCGTCAGTATTTCTTTTCTTAAAAAAGAAATCTAAAGGCAACTGTTTTCTTTTCATTGTGGAGTGGACGGCTGGACGCGCGCGATTCTGAATCGATTTCCGCTATCATTATCATGGCCTGTGTCAGCTGTGTGTGGGGGGTCAGTAGGTGTGACTTTGATGTGTCAGCGCATCTGCGCCTGCAGGCCAGTGAGTGAGTCATCTCACTGCGCCTGCAGGTGCAGATGCGCTGATGACATGATGTAAACAATATATGCTGTTAATTATGCTGTTAATTTAGGCACGCAAAAGGGAAATGTCCTGCGCAGCAACACCCATTAATGAGCTTAACTCCACTCTGTATAAAATATGCGCAATTTACCTTTTTTTTTTTTTTTTGGGACCACGCTAGGGTGTTGCCGTGGCAACACCCTGGAGTGCCAAATGACGCCTCTGTATCCATGTAACTGTGATGTTAGTTTAAAATGTTGAATACAGGTCTTTGGCATCCTTTGTGTTGCTTAACTCGAATAGGGCTACAAAGAAATGTAATTTTTTAATTAAATTAAATTTTGCAATTTAAACAGTAGTTTTGTTCCGATCCAACAGACCAGCAATAATATTGGACTTGGTGTATGCTATACTGTCAGTTACTAAGTGTATACAATTTAAACCCAGAGGCCAGCACAGTTCAATGTTCAATAAACTTTGTCAAAAGACACATTCGTTTTGTGTGTTTATAACTTCCCTGGGATATTTAAAACATAGCCGATCTACAAGCTCACAACATTAACACCAAACCTTCATTTTTGAGTGTTTTAAACTTACAAATTAAAGTTAAACAAACAATAAAACCTCAAAACGGAACAGTCAGTATGTGATTGTAATATTAACTACTGACAGTATTGTTAGGAGTTCATACTATTTTTCCTGCTGCAACAGCAAAAGGAATACCAAAAAAAAAGTGGAAACCTTTCTGTGTACTTTTATTGTGTAGTTCTGTTCCTAGTGCATCCTGTCTACCCTAGGTGTTGCTACCTTGTCTCACTAGTTTCTATTTTGCTAATGTAGGTCACCTACAGCCAATCATGTGTTGATTGTCGTAATGTTCACCTGTGTCTAGTTAGTCTTTGTCTATTTAAAGCCTCTGTGTTTGCTGTTCCAGTGCTAGTTGGTGGTAGTGTATGTGCATGTTTATCTTGGTACATGGATGAAATCACACTGTGCTGCACAGAGAAGTTACACATTCAAACAAAAGCAATTAAGGGAAACGAAACACAATTCAAAAGGATGCAAAATACAAAATTAACAGTTTGGAGCTTTTCAGTGAGATTCTGTTTCTATCAAAAATAGATTGTGTTCACAAAATAAGTCTGGAGTATTTTAAATCCAGGTTGTTACTTGTATTGCTTGCTTGAATAAAAACAAAGGTCGCATTAACTTTAACCAGTTAAACCCTCTGGTCATATAAAGGTTTATAATTATTAATGCAATACAATAGAAATGTGCTTGTGTTTTTGTGGGTTATGTGGATATAGGAAATAACAGGCTAACCATGCTTTTTATTGATTTATTCTCAATTGTGTAGGCTTCTTGTAAATTAAGTAATGCTTAATGTAACTCCGGAGAGCGTAAAATGGTTACCACCGCACCGTTCAATCATTCAGCAGGGGACCACCATGGAATCCCTTCAAGGACCACTGCTCTAGACTTGGTAAACTGGACCTGAGTTGGCTCTGTACTTGGCCAGGTTATTTTTCAGTCTACACCAGGGGTCTTCATCAGTGGGCCCGCGGGACCCCTAGGAGGTCCTCAGAGTTACTACAGGGGGGCCGCCAAATCTTTGTGTGATAGGATCATGTTTTTTACATTAACCACTTGAACCCTAGCATCCCTATTCTGAGTGGAACATTAGCCAAAAATTGCAGATCTACAAGCTTACAACGTTGTAAGCTTGTAGATCGGCTATTTTTGGCAAAGAGGTTTGTAGAGGGAAAAGAAGAGCAGAAAGTATTTGACGGTTCAAGTGGTTAAATGTCTGACAATACACATTACTCCAATATGATGACAGTGCTGTCAAACATGTCTAAGCTGTCTAAGAAATCTATGAATATAATTTTATACAATACGTAGTGGGGGTCTCTGCTTCATCTCTCTCTCAGCTAAGGGGTCCTTGGGCGTTCTGAGCTTGGAGGTCTGCTATTTTTTTTTTTATATCAATTTCTTTCACCATAGGAGGGCAGAGGTCTGGAGAGGGCACTTTTTACAGACAGGTAAAAGGGCAGGGGCCTGGCAGTTTCACTCGCCTAAATACGCCATGGCACAAGCTTTTGCCAGAGAATGTTTGAGAGGCAGGGGCTGACATTTCTAATCTGACATGTAATCCAAACCACCCGACGGATTAGCCATTTCTTGGCCAGGTACTTCTCCCAGCGGTCAGCAGTGACAGACTGAAAGGCTCTGGACACCACACTGTATGACAGGTCATGTGTCAACCAGTATACAGTCAGCAATGCATGCACTTCATGTGACCAGCCTTGTGGGCACTGTACTTTGGTGGCAGAATCCTCATTAGGGTGTCCATGGACTGATGCGACAGCCCGCAAATCAACAATGAGGTCCCGACCACCAAATGACATGGCAGGAACTAGTACATGGGCATTGAACAGTTTTGTTCTACACCTAAAACCGAATGCAATGTGTTTATTGTCAAGGTATTTTAATATTTTAATTGCCTTTACATCCAATGCTACATTTCTTAAACAATAACATTTCAAAATTACAATTGTTTTGTTATTTAGGTATATTATCACTACTTTATCATGTGTATTAAAGGACTACTTCACCTCTGGGACAACCAGATCTTATTGTATTGTTGTTTGGGACACGATCAACACAATCCTAAGAACTCAGGATTGTTGATCGTGTACCAAACGGCGCTTCCCTCCACGGCCTTGGCATAGGACCGCAGCTTGCATGGTCGTCTACCGACATGTCCGCTCTCCCCTCCTCTGCCTCCTCAGGCTTTTTAGTTACGACCCCGGAGCCAACTGGAAGACTGTTAGGTCCCTCCTGTGCCTCTTGATTGGGAAGCAACTGAAGTGGCCGAGGATGCAGGCGTCCTGCAACTCTTTCTGGCTCAAGATGTGCCGGTCCAACAGTGCATTCATCAACTTGTAGTCGATGAAGTACCCATTCATCTTCAAACCAATTGCGGACACAAAGGTCAGAGTGTCCAGGAGTTTTTCCTGGACACTGTCTGGCGTCCCTCTTTACCCTCGAAGGCACCCTCTCCATCACCTGGCCAAGCCAGGGCATGCCCTGCTCCTCGAAGAGGGTGACCTTCGAGGGAAAAAGGATCCCGGTTTTCACGAGGTTTGCCAGGACTTTGGCCGTCACAGTTTGAACTTGGGTTATGTCCAGCACTGGTTCTTTGCCCTCCCCGTGAACAATGAACATTTTGGGTGCGTCCCAATGCACGTCGTAGGCTTTTTTGTCATTCCTGAATCTCACGGCCGGGAACCAAACGAGGTTGGCACGCGACAAGCCTGCCTCAAGTGCCCTGGATGGATCACGCCCACCATCCCTGACAATCTTCAACGCCCGCCCAAAGCCATTGCACTTTTGCCACCTGAAATGTTGGGCGTGATCCATCACCTGTTTCACGAGGGCAGTATAGGTCAGGCTGTCCTTGAGGTCTTTTAGCGGGGGTCGGTCTTCCGGGTCGGCCCACCTTGCCAGGTTCACTTCCTCCTCGCCCAAAAGGTCTTGGAGGAGCACCAGCAGCAGGACCTCGCCAAGGACGTGGTCAGGGGCTTGCAGGTAGTCAACCAACCGCCAGATCCTCCTGACCACGTCCCTGTTGGCCTGGGACCGGTTCCAGTGCTCCATCGGGGGCATGCCATCGTGCCCAGCGACTGCTGCAGTCCAGGGCGCAAGGGCGAGGAAGCCGTTCTCCCTGGAAGAGCTCTTCAAGCTGACGCTCGAGCAGCCCAGGGCCACCGTGTATCCCCAGTCGAGCGGGTCCCTGGGCTGCCCGTGAAAAAGCTCTTCCAGGGCGAGCTCGAACTGGAAGGCCTTCCAGCAAGCCTCGAACCCACCCTTGTGCGCCCTGGACTGCAGCAAGTTCTTTAGCTGAAGGACCATGTCAAGCCCCATGTGGTGGCAAAGTCCCGAGAAGCCATGCAATTGATCCTGGCCAGGGTTTGCAATTGCTACCAGCATAGGCTGGTCTTCGAGGAGCTGCAGTAAGGCAGGCACACTGAGGAGCTCCTCGGCAACGAGGGTTTCGGGGATGCTCCCGTGCTCAAACCTGAGCACCCCCTCCACCCTCGCTGCGAGTTGGACCCCCATCTTCCTGGACAAGTCTTCAAAGTGGTCCAGGTACGACTGGGCTCTGCGCAGCATTGCCCTAGCCCGGTCCACTTGGACCAGCCCCATGCCCAATATCACCGCCGTGACTGGGTGTATGTAGAAGGGCGTCTGATGTTGGTGGGGGCCGTCACAGTACAGCTGAACAAAGTTCAGCCGTGCGCCCCCAACATCAGACGCCCTAAACACCCTTGTCAGGCTTGGATGGTGGTCGGGCTGGGACCGGTCCAAGGGCCCGTGGTAGTTGGCAGCCTCGTGCAAGGTGTAGGCTGTCCACACCTTGCCCTTGCTGCCAACTACCCGGTGGATGCCGTACCTGGACCACAGTACGTCCACCGACCCCTGCTTGTCCCTCAAGGCCGCGGCGGGGTGCACAGACACCGCCTCAACGAGGTCGGTGCTGTGCACCAGGTCCTCGAGGTTCACAGGGGCCGGTGACTTGTCTCCCATGCGGAGGACAAAAAGCATGATCCGGGTTCCCTCTGGCGTTTGCGTCCTGGCAATGGCCTGGTCCAGGAGGTCCAGGACAAACGACTGGTCCGCAGAGAGAACCCGGAACTGCTTCGTGTCATAAAGCGCATTTTTGAGTAGAGAAGGCCTTGCCTTCTCACTCAACGGAAGACCCCCCAAAATGTCCTTGAACGCCTGGGCCATTGCCACCTGGGCATTTGCGGTGCGCAGCTTGGCCATGGCGTGGTCTTTCAGATTGCCACTGGGATGAGTTCGGGAGCTGGGGACCAGGGCCCAGTGAAGCTGCCAGCCCCCATCTGGGTATCCAAGTATCCCCCCGTGCACATGGGTCCACTCCTTGTACACAGCCGAGCTCAGATCCTGCAGCGGCACGTGCTTCCTGAGTTCATGCCACTTAAGGCGAAATCCCTGGACGGGAACCTCAGGAAGCATCAGGTAGTGCATGCGGGTCTTAATTGAGGAGACTTTGGGCAGCTCCACCACCACCCCATCTATGTCCAACTGGATGTCCAGGTATTTGGAAAAATCCTGGGTTTGGACATAGACAGGGTGGATGGCCGGAGGCTGCCCGTCCCTCCTCAAAAATGCCTCAGCATCGTCCTGGAACGGCCTCCACATTTCACCCACATTTTCTCCATTTATAATGGAGACTTCCCTATAGTTCTCCCCTGCCTGACTACCAAGCGAGGGTGGCAGTGGCTCAGCAGCAGGGGATGGGTCCCCTGGACTGTCTGGCCCTTCCACAGGGCCAGGGCCTTGCATGGTCACTCAAGATGACATTATTTATTCTCGAATATTGCTCCATTTCGTCCAGCCTGCGTTCAAGTGTCACCATTTTCTTGTCTTTCTCCAAGTTCTCTTTTTTTAGCTGCTGTATTTCTCCCATCAGGCTCATGAGCTCCTTTTACTGTTTAGAGATTGTGTCCATTTCAGACGAAATATAGTCAAGTGACTTTTTTTAGCTCATCAATCTCCGTTCTTTGACCCTTTATTGTTAACGCCATGTTTCCGTTGGCGGGCGGCTAGCGGCGTGCAGTTTAGTAGCCTAGTAGTAGCAGTGCAGTGATGGTTGAGTTCGGGGGACAGACACCTATAGTGAAAGGGTGAATCTGTGGTCAACCACCGTCCAGATAGGGCGGATTGGACTTTATCGATGTAGCTTGCAGTAGAAGCAGCAGCAGCAGCGAGCAGTAGTAGCCTTGTAGTAGCGGACTAGCGGTGCGGTAATAGCGGCGCGATGAGGGTTGCGGTCCAGTCCACGTCGGTCAACCGGGCGGGACCAAATGGACGGCCAGTCCAGCAACCACCCTCGGTGGTGGCTGCTAGCAAAGCGGAGCAACTGCAGTGTATCTCTCCGCGTCTTCCCACAATGCACAGTCTCTCCCACAGTGATTCAACTTTACAGCAGTTGGTTCACTCTTACGGCGAGACAGATGAAAAAGAGAAAAATACAATTTTGAGATGTTGTGCTATTTTGTTTCATGCATGAATGAACTCAGCCAGCTCTGGGTCTGGACTGTATGACTGTATGATAATCCGATATAAAGGACTGTATGATAAACTCATACAGTGCCAATCCCGAATTAGTTCGGCTTTCGGGACCGGGGCCAGAGTGCCGATCCCGAACTAGTTCGGCTTTAAAAAAAAAAAAAAAAGTTTTTTCAAAAAAAAATGGTGACCCCAAAAACTGTAGTAGGCATGATAGCAATCGCGAAATTGCATGTTTAACCCCCATAGCAACCCCATCTTTCAAACATGGCAGCCATCTTGGCAGCCATCTTTGTTAAACATAATGGCTGCTAGCTCATGAATGCCTGAACGGATTTCCATTCGGATTTTTTTGTTTGAAAGCTGTGAGCAATGTGGACACACGTGGTGCATTATCTAGGCATGGGTGTGCATGATCCGTGCACTATGAATTACATGGAAGTCTATGGAGATTCTCTGGACATTGGGCGCCCTTTAGTGGTGAAAAGGTGGCACTCAAAGAGTTAAAGATATTATAAGGATACTTCAACACTATTTTGTGCCTGAAATATGTCCAGATATGATGTCCCCCCACCCCAATCGAGAACAATACATACAAAATCATCATATTCTCCCAGGTCAGACTCAGACTCTTCCTTCTCCTGGGCATAGGTCTCTGTGTAGGTTTTTTTTTTTGGCTCGATGAATGCACATCTTCTGCACAATGGGATTATGTCAGGGCGTTACTCTAGTAGGACCCAAATGCAAAGAAGACTAGAGCTTGCAGTAGACTATGGAGTTTATTCCACAATAAATGTCAGGATAACAAAATCAGCAAACATGAACAGACAGGAAATAAACGACAATAATCCAACAAAAAACAGAACTCAAACACAGGGCTTAAATAGTCACAATGATTAACAGGACACAGGTGAACTCAAAAACAATCAACACAGGGATTGGCTAGAGAAAACAGGGCACAGGTGAACATAGAGCAGGGAATCAGGGAAGGTGAGACAACACAGTAAACAACCACACAGGAGGACAGGAACACCAGACTAATACTTCAAAATAAGATACAAGAACACACTTCAAATACAACACATGGGGGCTTAGTCAATTTACAAGTTACGGGTAGCAGCTGCCTGAAGGTGACTTTTCACACCAATTTTGAAGGAGGCTAGGGATTTGCTCTCTTTAAGGTTTGCGGAAGGGCGTTCTACATGTTGATGGTATAGCAGTAGAACGAATTAGAGCCTTGTTAAATCTACGTTGATGATGATTAGTGGAGCTGCCTCTGGTGTTGTGATCATGAACATCCTTGACCTTTAGAAAGTAGTTTGTCAGGGTATCTTGGAGGTGTAGTGCATCTTGTACAACAGGCCCATTGCAAGATGCTGTACTTCGTCAGCTACTTTCAGCCACCCCACGCTTTCGTGGTGATGATCGGTAAGGTGGGCCCGAGGAGGAAGACCAAGCACAACTCTAATTAGTTTGTTCTGCGCTAGTTGGAGCTTTAACTTTAAGGCAGCTGGGCCCATATGGAAAAGATCGAACCAAATTTGTATATGTTTTACATAAAACTTGTAAGAAATATATATGACGGTCCATGCAGACATAAGATTCATAGTAAATATGTGTAAAAGGAAACCTACATAATTTTGTTACTTATAAGAACTATATGAGACAGTAAATCCACATACTATATTCTCAGTAAATTAGCAGAACACGAAACATATATGATTTTGGGACTTATAGTAACTGTATATGACAGTAAGACCACATACAATATCCATAGTAATTATGTGTTGTCAAACTTATGAGTTGGGCAACCTTCAGTGAAACCAAAACCTGATATCAAACGTCAACATATATGCCTTGACATGATGAGGATGAGTCCTGCAGCTTATAGACCTATTATTCCATTGAGATCCAAAACCATTAGGCCTAGTCAGAATTATTGTGTATGAGAGAGGGTCATTTGAGAGGAGTTGCTAATCGGGAAAGTGTTTAGAGCTGGGAGGGCAGCAAAGGTCCACGTAAGTGCATTGTCCGCAGCAATGGAAATGACATTCTCCTTGTTATTAAAGACAAAGTATTAATCGTGTTGACAGCGTCCCTACATTGTTGCGCACACAGATGCGATTAGTGAACTCAACACAGATGACAAAATCATGACTTTTTTATTCCCTGTTACGTTTTCATGGGTCCTCTATTATTTAATATTTTATGGGCAATTAGCTCATAAAAGCTCATGACCAACAGTTAATAGTCAAGTTTATTTTTTCATTTGTGTATACAGCAAACATTCCATCATCTCCATGCAATGTACAGTATTCAACATTAAACAAATTAAAATGTTATAATAGACTACAATAAAATAAAAATAAAACTCCTTTTTGTCTGTATATCATTTTTATTTTAAAACAGCCAGAGGAACAAGAAAAGACATATACATATTTGAATTTCATTTCATAGATTTTTTTATTTTATTTCATGTATTCATTTCATTTCAGGGAACCCTCAGAGTTGACTATAGGGTTCCCACACATTTTTATCAATGAATTTCCAAAACTTTTCCAGAACATTTAACCCAATTTCCAGGACTATATAACAATAATTCAGCACAATAACGAGTCGAATACTCCTATGTGCAATGCCCAAAGACAGGCAGCGTAGCAAAAATAAAGCTTGCACATGCGCGCTGCGAACGGACCATGACGTGCATGCGAATTATGTACGATGGACACTCATGTGCCCACGTCAAAGGGTAAGAAAATCATTCCAGGGAACCCTCAAAGTCAATTCATGGAGGCAGTAAATGAGTTAACCAACAGCAATGCACAGCAATTTTTTTCCAGGACCTTCCAGGACCCTTGATCAATTCCAACCCTTTTCCAGTACTGGAAAAAACTAATTTCAAAATATTTCCAGGCATTTCATGACCGTGAGAACCCTGTAACTAAGAAAATATATGGAGCTGACCTCTACAACTAATTTGCTGGTGATGCCCTGTTAGGGCAACCAATAGAACCCCTTTTATGCCAGCAATATTAAGCCCATATCTGGGAATGTCCGTATATGGACATATTGTGTCAGTCCAACTTAAACAACCATACATTCACTTACAGTAATATGTTTGCAGTAGCCGACATACAATCGGGTTGGATTGTGGACTTTGAACATAGATACATGGTCTAACTATCTGAGAAGCGTTTATGGCTCTGTGGAAGCCTGTGGGAAAGTAGACAGTTGACATGTAGCTCAATGAAGTTCTGATAAGAGAACCTCTGGATAACTTTTGCACCGTGCAATTACCATAGCTTCCTATCGCATATAAAGACTGATCACCAACGTCAATAAAGTGTGAGACTCTAAAGATACTCCCGTCCGAGTTGTTTCTTTGTTTTGTCTTGTTGTAGGTATGACCATGAACAACTCCTCCATTTACAGCTACTCTCTTGTAACAATTCGCCTTGGAGTTTATGGGAACCGCTCTGTGTGTGTGGAGGGCAGCTCGTTCATGCAGTGATATTAATCTCACATTTGGTGGACCAAGGGCAGTGACTTCATGGAATTTCTTTACACGCTGCTTTCCACCTGTCATCTCGTTACAGAAATCCTTCACTTGTTCAGGTGCAATTTTTAGTAATTGCTTCGCTAAACGGGGGAAAGCACGGGAAAATTTCACTCTCCTGCATATATGTTGAGGTACAGCTTGACTACTTTTCACTTGTTTTAAAAGGTAACCATTGTAATCTTCAAACATAAAGGCTGAGTGCGAACACAAAGGACCCCAATGTACAACACTTATGCTTAAATGCAGAAGTGAATGAATGTTAAAGGTCATGTGCTCTTGCCCATACAGCGACTGCACACCTCCGACAAAGTACACTAGTGCATCATGGGCGTGATTTATCTGTTCAGCAGTCAATTCAGACCCCAACATAATGCTTATGCCCTCTATAAGTAAAGCCCAACTTCTAGGTTTTATAGACAAGAGGTGTCTGTCCTTGACAGCGGTTTCTGTGGCTCAGAATAGTTCTTAGAATCAAGCCATAAAGTGGCCATTTGTCTGCACACGCCAAGTAACACACAGTGCATGTAGTCAGGGACCATCCCATTGATCAGATCAAACTTTGGCAAATCTACTATAGCAGAGGGGCCAAATCTAGAATGCCCTTCTCTTTCAGCAATTTGTGCTATTTGTACTGTAGTTTCATGTTTTCGGTCACTTGGTTTTTCATCTGGGCAAGTGTAAACCCTCACATATCCTTGTCCTTTCCTAAGTTGGGTTAGAAAGTTACATTAATTACAGTACATGTTTAACAGTGCCTAAAAAAATAATAACTCAACTTTAAAAGCAATACCTTCAATTTCAATTTCTGAAAGGGCTTTGCCTTTAAGAAGCCCAAGCGTCCCATTCTCCATCGCCAGTAATAGTTTGGAGATCCTGGCAAGCTGTAGTGTCTCTTCAGGAAGCCGGTAGTACTCTCGGTGTATGCGTATGTCATGACCGAGAAAGGTTGCCACTTGATCTAGTTCATGTTCCTTGAGGTTCATGACTTGACACATCGTAGCAATGTGTTTCCTTAAATTAGTCGACCGGAGGTATTCAGGCTTAATAGCGCTACATTCTTTGCCGTATTCCCTCAGACAGTCGTGTCCTCTGTAATAGGAGGGAACCACTGGCAATTCTACTATACGTGTGAGGACATCTGGTCCTCAGTAGGTCACAAATGTAAGACCCCACACACACACACACACACACACACACACACACACACACACACACACACACACACACACACACACACTCTATATAATTACATCACTTGTGGGGACATTCATTGGTATGCAAGTCCTGTGGCCTTACCCTAACCTCTATCCCTAAACCTAACCGCTAACCCTTGTGGGGACCTATTTTGTCCCCACACTGTCAGAGGTCCCCTGCAGGTGACTGTGTGAACGCACACACACACACACACACACACACACACACACACACACACACACACACACACACACACACACACACACACACACACTCTAACATGGGCCTTTAGCTTAGATACTGTACGTATATTCAATTAGCCAGTAGCTATGCCCCTTCCCTAAAATCTTTTGTCCAATGCCAGCTTAGCAACCAGTAGCTTGCCAAGGCTGTTGCCAAGGCAAACCTTGGCAAGCAGGAAGTTATTCTAAGCTAGCATTGGACAAAAGCTTTTTGGGAGGGGCATAGCTACTGGCTAATTGCATCTCTGGTTTGAACGTTATTGTTCACTGTAACTGGAGATCCTTTGGACTTTTTGGACACATGGCCTGCTGCATCTCCGCACTTTGCCTTGCATTTTTTTTGACACATTTTTGGACCTGGCGGAAAGATTGAGAATTATAAAATTGTTGTTTTTAGGCAACAGGCCCGCAATGTCCATAGTCAAACGCGAGAATGGGGTAAAATGTATCCGGGGTACAAATCCTTATAATCCGCCTGGCAGATCTTTTTCCAGCCACTGCTGTCAATGCGGTACACTCTGACGATGCCGCCGCTGAAGGCGTCGTGGTACGTGGCGCTGGCCATGGCACGGAGGGTGAGCTGGACAAACCCGTCGTCTGTGTTTGGAGGCTGTTATTTGTAGGTTTCCAGCACGCTCAGGGCGTGCTCTGCACCTGAGCCCATCACAAACAAATTGCCTTTGAACCAGTTCCCCTTCGAGTCCACGTAGTAAAGTTATGGTCCCGTCACCGTGGCTGGGAGCCACACAAGATGTTTTCCGTGACGATGCCCTGGCCTTTGTCCTGGAGGAGCATCGTCGCCAGCTTCTTAATGACGGCTTTCACACTGATGTGCTTCCTGAAGCTAACCTCGTACGTACGACAAGCCTGCTTCAGTAGTCGCAAATAGTGGTTGTTGTGCAAAACATTTCCTGCAATTGTAGCCAGGAGGAAGTCGTTGATATCCATGCACTTTTCCACCTTGTTGGTGAGCAGTTTGGTTCCTTGTGTAATCCTGGAGTCAAAAGCAACAATAATCTTCCACTCCTACTCCTTCTTCTCCTCCACCTGGATTTCATACTTGAATGCTGGTGGTGGTCCCATGGGTGGTCCCATGGGTATGGAGGGAATTTATTTTGGGAAAACTCGCTCTTTCCCCCACCATCCACGGGTGGAGTCAGCGGGCCAAGATACACCGTCACACCAAGGCCCCCCTGGAGCCGTTCCTCATCCCTGAGAGGCGGTTCGACCATGTCCATGTGGATCTAGTTGGCCCACTTCCCCCGTCCCAGGGTTTCACGCACCTCCTCACCATGGTGGACAGGACCACCAGGTGGCCGGAGGTGGTTCCCCTGTCATCTACAACGACTGCGGAGGTGGCTCGGGCGCTCATCTCCAGCTGGGTGACCCGGTTCGGCACGCCGTTGGACCTGACGTCGGACCGGGGATCTCAGTTCACTTCCGAGCTGTGGAGCGTGGTGGCTGAGAGACTATGTGTGAAACTCCACCGTACCACGGCCTATAACCCAAAAGCTAATGGGATGTGTGAGCGTTTTCACCGCTCTATGAAGGCTGCTCTCCGGGCCACTCTCACTGACAGCAATTGGATCGACCGTCTGCCGTGGGTCCTGTTGGGGCTGCGTTCGGCCCCAAAAGAAGACCTGCAGGCCTCTTCAGCAGAGCTCGTCTTTGGGCAGCCGCTGAGGGTCCCTGGGGAGTTCCTCCCGGGTTCCTCGACCCCGTGGTCCTCTACAGCTCATCGGTCTGCCTGCCAGGATGCAGCGAGAGCCTTTGCTCCAGTACCCACACATCACTGCCTTCCCCAGTCTTACATTCCGAAGGACCTGATGGCTGCCAGCTATGTATTCATCCGCCATGATGCTCACCGCTCTGCAGGCTCCCTACAACGGGCCCTTCCGGGTCCTGGAGGCAGGCCCAAAGACATTTGAGGTGGCCATGGGGGGGAATAAGGAGCAGATATCAGTCGATCGGCTCAAGCCTGCTCACGTGATCCCAGACGAGCCGGTGGAGCTGGCTCAGCCCTCACGTCGCGGCCGACCACCCAAGTCTGCCCCTGTCTCATGCTCTCCACCCATGGAGGCCCCTACCCTTCTGCGTCGGAGGCGGGGACGCCCCCCTGCCCTGACCCCTGCCCTTTCCACGTTGCCTGTGAAGTACAGTAGTTTTGGCCGGGTTGTCAGACCTCCTAAAAAAGACTATTGACACTGGGTGTACTATTGTTTTGGTGGCTGGGGGGGGGGGGGGGGGGGGCTGTGTGGTGAACACTAGATGGAGGTGTCTCACCTCAGAATGGACACTGGTTGTGGGGTGATGGGAGGAGATACGAGGTTTCATGAGGAAGTGCTTGTACCTGTGCTTGAACTTGAATTGTTTGGAAGTAAAGATCAGAGACTCCCATACTCCGTCTGCTTGTCTCATTTCACTCACTTCCACAAAGGACAACTTTGTTTCTTACAACAAGAGTTCATATTTTAGATGGTCATTATAGGAAATTTCACTCACTTCCACAAAGGACAACTTTGTTTCTTACAACAAGAGTTCATATTTTAGATGGTCATTATAGGAAAATAAGTGTGTTACATTTTTCATTTACTTATTTCTAAGCTTTTAGTATTAACAATGTTGATGTACAGGCATGCAAGTGGCTAAATATGTATGCTGCAAGTGGCTAAATATGTATTATTTAGACACAATAACCCCATTCCCAAGATGAACCGCAATCTTTCATGGTCAGATTTACGGGGCTGGTGTAAATAGTAACACAGAAATAGGCTGGCTTATTGTGTCTAAAAAGTACATATTTAGCCACTTGTATGCAAAAGAACGCAGCAAATGAAACATTTTAACGCTCACATTTTCTTTTCTCCAATTACAATCTGAAATATGAACCCTTGTTGTAAAAAAAAAAAAAAAATCCTTACGGTTCAAGTTTTTTTTTTTCTCAAAAAAATGCCAAGAAGGAAATGAGATGATAAATCATTTTAGTCCACATTCTTTTTTCCAAAAGGCAACAGCTTCCCGTCCTTCTTCATTTGTTTTACTTCATCTTTGATTTCATCACTTTCATCAATTTCTTCTTGACATTTTTTTTGCAAATTCAGCGATTGTAGACTTGTCAGGACGGCTACTCAACAGTCGCTTGTAGGCCTCGGGATCACCAATGGCCAGTTCGGCAATGGATGCTGTTCCGACGATGGTGTTGCGGTCCACCCCAACCAAGTGGAGGGCCGCAGCCATGGACCCCTTCTTTTTGAAGGCCTTCATAACCCTCTCGTATCTGGCCACCACTTCGTCCGGGTCACAGACTAAGGATATTGAAGAAAAACTTGATATTAGACTCTGTGACAAACTCTAAATTGCTCAACAGTATCAGCAGCCACACAATATATTACCAGTGACACCTTTAGGGCTGATCAATTAACTCAATAGATTGTGAGATTGTATTTCAGTTAGAGGAGAATACGGCCAACAAACATACTAGGGAACATTTAGGGCTCGCGCTCACTACAGGCCATTTATTATTTTACTATTGACCATAAAATCAGAATGTTATTTTCTAGAAGCTTTAGAATTAATTACCTCTGGTGCGTGCTGTGGCCTTTGCCTCCATCTTGTCCTTTCCTTTCTTGCTCTTGCATTTCTTGCCTTTCTTGCTTTTCTTGCTTTTCTTGCCTTTCTTGCTTTTCTTGCCTTTCTTGCTTTTCATGCTTTTCTTGCTTTTCTTTCTGTAACCTGAGCTGGTGCTGCTGCTGGTGGTCGAGCTGGAGTCGCTTTCGCTGTCGCTAGAGTCGCTGTCAGTCGCGTAGCTGCTGCTTGAGCTGCTGGATGCAGCGTAGTCCTCGTCAGAGGAGGACAACATGCAATATGAACCACAGAAGGTGAGTGGTTCAAACCCTGCCTAAGCAGACGTCAGCAAGGAGGGAAGACGACAGCCAGCCCCATGGCCTCCCCTAAGTAGCAAGAAATCTTGTGAAATACAATGTTGTCAACCAATCATCAAGGACGATGATACACGAAAGAAGAAGAAGCACACATTTAGAAGAAACCCAAATTATTATTTGACATTGTTGACCTCTACCACCTCCAAGTAATTCACTAAACTAGAAGCAGTGCTCTTCCGAGCACAGGTCTCCGCCAGGTCAGGTAGGTTATTGTGGCCCCCTGGTGATACAATAATAGCCAAATGTGAAAAGAGTGCCTTGTCATCTGTAGCTTGTCAATTTGAAGAGGATCAGTCGTCTGGCAGAGATTAGCTGTCCACAAGCAGAAGGGTGCAGATTTTTTTTTTTTTTTTTGCTAGTCGGCGACATTCGGGGTCGCCACAGCGGCTAAATCAAGTTGGACCCCCTTTGACTTTCTATACAGCAGAAATGGCCCCAGAAAACGATGGTTAATGAAGAAGTGATCATCACTAAACTATAGTTTTCTGGGAAAAAATGTTTTTAGTATTTTCCTCCTGTATACAAAGTCAATGGGAGGCCAACTTGATTTGGCCGCTGTGGCGACCCCAAAGTTTGCCGACTCGGGCACCCTAACTAAAAGGGCCTACACCATGCTTTTAAAACTCTATTTTTTGAATAAATATATGCTCAAAATTGAGTCTTAGACAGGTCTTAACCTTCAACAAACACTCTGACCATTCCTTTTGTTTCTACTAGCTGTGCTATAATTAGGCTCTCAAGCTGCAATACCAAAACGGCCTTTGTTTGCTCAGGGGCGCATCTAGTGGGGTTTTTCCACCCCTCCCCCCACCCCTCCTCTCCACTCCTCCAACGTTGACAACACATAATGTTAATATTGGGCCAATACAAAAATAGGATAATGTTGCAGCTCTGATTATAGCCTACTGTAGGCCTATGTTGTATGATATAAGCCTACTGTCAAATGACACAGGGCGACCGTTGCTAGACCAGACATTAGAGAACGTTAATCTACATTAGACAATCAACCCCACCCGCATTGTATTTATGTATAATGTATAAAATTTATGAAATATAACAGCCCATAAACCATAAAACTGTCTCCGCGACTCACAAATGGGTCCCGACCCAGTGTTTGGGAAACAGAGGGAAGCATCCATTTCATATAATAGTAAAGTACGTTCAGAATCGGCGATCGCTGTTTGGGGACAGTGAGGGGAGAGGCGGGGTGTTTTAGCCCACTCTAGCCGGGGACAGCGAAGCACCCACCCGGCCACCGCGGCGAGCTCGGCGGTGAGCACCCACCTGGCCACCGCGGCGAGCTCCGCGGCGAGCTCCCACCCCGGCCACCACGGCCGGCCACCGCGGCTCTCTCCCACCCGGCTACCGCGGCGAGCTCCGCGGCGAGCTCCCACCCGGCCACTGCGGCTCGCTCCGTCACTGGATTGAAAATTTAGGCCCAGGCCTCGGATCATTAAAAATAGTCTTTTGTTTCCTTGTTAGAAGGGACGAAGCTTGGGTCCTCGCAGTCTATAACATCACGTATATAGTGCAATCCAGGAACGTTAAGACTTCTCCTTGGACATGTTGATAGCAAAAATGTTGATAGAATAAAAGAAGGAAATGACTCTGTCTACTATACAGGGAGGCAGAGTGAGAGAGCACTGAGTGAGCAGCCCCAGAACAGTAAGCCAGCTGGCAGCTGCAGATGGAGGTGGAGGCTAAGCAAATTAGAAACAAATGATGGCCCTGAAACTCACTTGATCGACAGATGCCAGAGGACAACAAGAACAATAAGAAGTGAACACGTGTGGAAAAAGGTCATTGGTTTGTGATCTGATTGACTGCTTAGGCAGAATTAAATAAGCCAAGATTTAAGCAAATCCAGGTTTGACAAATCCTGCTCCGTACAGCCTGGTTTATTGTGTTACATTAACACCAAGCCAGGCTGAGAAGGAGCAACTTTGTCGTTTTCCTTTGAAAGCCCATTAGGTGCAATGTAGATTCCTTGATCGTAACCGATCATGTCGTCCAGTTCCGCGGCCAACTGTCTTCTTCTTCTTCGTGGTATTTTATGGCGGTTCGCATGCTTTATAGTTGCATTACCGCCCTCTTTTGATCCGGAGTGTGGATCACAAACAAAAGTCTTAGAATTTACACTGTTCTGTGCTCACCCATGATCCCATACTCCCAAATTCCCCATACATAGTCCAGACAAATCTACGTTGATTCATTTGTCAGACCCATTGGTCTGAGACTGAGTTGCCGCAAACCCTTCCCTCGTAGTCTCGTACCCAACTGTCTCCGAGGTCCGAGCATCTCCGAGGACTTGCGTAAGAAGGCGGATACGGAAACGGTGGGTGCAAATCCTATGTGCAAATCACCGGATACAGTAAACGGAACACGCCCTCGCGGCGATCTTGAGTGACAGCCGCTGAAAGCGCTGTTACAGATCGTGCTAGGGCTAGGCGATCATTATATTTGTTATTAAGGCTATATTGCACAAACGCTATCTCAATGGCTGCTATCTTTAACTTTTAGGTAACATTTACCCGTTACCTAAGCTGTCCCCAATGTAATGTCATTAACCAGAGGAGAAAAATACTATTGAGAACACACACACACACACACACACACACACACACACACACACACACACACACACACACACACACACACACACACACACATATATATATATAATTTGTATTTCAATATAAAAATAAACATTATTCTGTCTCTTTTGAATAGCTTGTATAGGCTACATGATTATTGTGCTATTGACAGATTGTTAGTCATAGAAGTGGATGCGTAATCTGTAATTATATTGAAAAAAAAAAAAGGTCAGAACGGTATTTGATGAGTTATGGGCCTAAACTGACAGGGCATGTCAGTGAATATTTTGTTCATGAGAATGTTTACAGCATTGGTACTCACCGCTTTGATCCTTGTATTGAACAGCGACGTCGCTGTTGCTGGTGGAGCCGTCGGTCAGTTCGTCCTCCTCCTGTTGCCCCACAGGAGGTGGCAGAGGTGCCGCCACCTCTGCCACCTCCTCCTGCGGCACCTCTGCCAACTCCTCCTCAGCAGAGGACTTGTTTTCCGCAATCTTCTTTAGGACGTTCTCCAGCCTTGAAAATTCAGTCGCTGTTAGTTTGGACAGTTCTTTGAAACGTGCCACCGTTTTGGCACGTTCAACAAAGGATCCAAAGTCCGAGATGTATGCTCTGACTGTGAATGGCCTGCAGGTTTTTCGCAGTTCACTGAAGTAGCTGTGAAAAGAAAAGTGCATATGAGTTAAATAATACCTAAGGACTTAAGTCTTTAGTGGAAACTCTGTTTAATCTACCTACTTTCTCAACTTATCCAGGTCCAGCAGGGGTCGGAGGTGGCTTACACAGCCCATGGCCCTGCATACCTTTTTGGCGTGGCTGGCCTTCTGTCTCTGGTATTCTGAATGCCTGGGATTTTTGGGGCCTTTTTTGGGCCTAGATTTCAGGTGGGTGACCAGGTCTTTAGCTATGAGGACTGTAAACATAAACATAAACATAAACATAAACATATTCTTGAGTGAAGACAGGATTAGTCACAAACACATTCAATTAAAACACATTCAATTAAACAATGGTAAACATGAAAGAGATACTTACAATAGAGGGTCTCAGTCTCGTCCCGAGTTGTCTCGTCCCGAGTTGACTTTGACCTCGCCTTTCTGCCCATCTGCTGATGATGACCCCTCTTAGGGGTCAATGCCTTTTTGAAGGCCTCCAGCTCGAAGAGCTTATGCTTAAGGGCCACGTTCTCATTGTAGAGGTGCGTTGCATAGGCCCTCATGCCAACGCAGCGCTTTCGGGAGCAGTCTGGAGTTGAATTTAAACAAACTTAATTAATACAGATAGATATCCTTGCTGTCAGGGTTAGCCCACATAGTTATTATTCAAGGTTGATTTGGTTAGGCACAATTTCATATCAATCCCTATGTTAAAAGACCCAATAAATGCAATATAACCTATATTGAAGGGTAATTGTTCTCACCGTTTGGATCTACAGGGCCGGGGTCTCCATGGTGATGGTGTGCGCCTGACGAGGAGGGGACCTCGCCATCATCTGCCTGTTGGTTAGCTATGGCCCAGAGGTCAGCTATTGCTGTTGAAACAAACATCATTAATGTAGTTGTCCTTAAAGAACAAGAGTATTTGTATAATTGGAAAGGCAATCATTCTTACTCTGCTGTTCTGGGTCGGCATCAAGCTGTGGAGATTTGGGGGTCTGAGGAGCCGGAGGGGATGGGGGAGGCTGTATTGCCTGAGCCGGGGGGGTCAAGGGCTGCTGCAGCGCCTGAGCCTGAGGGGTGGCTGGTTGTGGGGGAGCCAGAGGGGCAGGGGCGGCCGGTTGAGGGGCGGCCGGTTGAGGGGGAGCTGGTTGAGGGGCGGCTGGTTGAGGGGTTAAAACAAACATTATTTAAGTAGTTGACCTTAAACAACACAAGTAAACTTACAAATGGAACGGTAATTGGACCTACCGTGTTAATCCAGGTCCAGGCTGCTGATGAGCCTCACCCCTGAGGCACGTAGTGCACCCAATTTTGCCACAGTCAGCATTCTTTTTGAGCCAATCAAGAATCTCTGTTTCTCTTCCCCCTTTTGAAAAGCAATGTACAGCCAGGTCAATCACAGGATGTTGGGTCAATGAGATTCCTATAAACTTGAATTATACTTTGATCCCTTGCAGGATTATTAACTTACTTCTAGGTGGTGGTTATCAGATAAATGCCTATCCATCCTGTCCACGTCCCTCCTGCCACAAATAAGGCAGACCAATTGGTCTCCTTTGAGGACTCTAGAGTTGCAAAACAAGTGTAGGCAAGGTTTGTCAAATCAGTGTGTGTTAGGGTTATTATCGAGTATTGACATTGTTTCTCTGGCAGGGCTACGGCCACTTGTATGCATGTGATGTGAATCTGGCAATATTAATAATCCAATATTTCTTGGTAGGCCTATATTGTCACTCTCTATACTATGGAGACAGTAAGTCTGCGAGAAACAAGGACCAAGCTGATATTCATTGGTCTTCTGCTAGAGAGATGCTGAGATAGCACCTCTTTTGTTTAACAGTGTTTGGTAAACTCAATTACTATGCGAGGGTTGCTTAAAGACAATGGACTATGTTGATTTTATCTATTTAGGCAGTCTGAGAGGAACCGACACCTCCAGTGAGCAACTGGTGACCAGACTGACCCACCCTGTTTCTGTATGCATGTACTGGGTATAAATATTTGTTGTAAGATGCTTTCATTATGAGCTTCTTGGGCAGGCCGACAGGCTGTGCTTGAGCGAGGGCTCCACACTGGGAACCCACCTTTGAAATAAATCTACGGAAGAACCTCCTCATTTGCCTGTTTCTCTGAGTTTTCTCGACCACTTCTTCTCCAGAAAGACTTAGAAATATACATGGATTTGCACTCTCATTTTCAGTCTAATTTGCCTCAAAATACACAACACATGTTTAATATAAAATCATGAATATAAATGAGAAGGCTATAGTATTGATTGAATGGACAATAACATGGTTTATACACATGCAGAGATGTAGGCTAGAATATATGTTGGACTGTGAAGTACAGTAGCTACTATGGGAAAATAATGCCATTGGTGTATACAATGTGAATTTCATGCATATGTAGGCAACAGCTGAGGATGTTTTTTTTTTTATCATTATTATTACCCTTATTACCCCTATTATTATTACCCTTATTATTACTAACTATTTGTGTCCCAATCTCACTGAGAGCCAGTCATTGCAATTTTTTTCATTTTATGGGGATCATAGCTACAAAATGATAATATTGGTTGTGGAGATTGACCCAACAGTTTTGAAGATATGGCTTATAGAATGATGCCATGCTAAAATACTACTTCTGAGATATTTACCTTTTAAATATAATTCTAACCTGCAATGACGTGACTCCGCCACATGGGGAGCAATCTTCAATTCAATCTTCAATTCAAAGAAGCTTTATTGGCATGAGAACACAAACGTTTACACAGTCATGGAAAAAGTACCTAAATAATTAAGAACGCCATAAACGTAGTTTACGTCTTTGTGCCTGAGTGCCATAAACGTACTTTACGTCTTTTTAATTAATCAAAAGTTTTTGCATTTTTTTCATAATTGTAATTTCAAAAAAATCGCTCTAGAAGTTAGCCGTGAGCCTCCGTGACCCGAGCGATATGGCCGATTTGACTGTAGCACCAGTGTAACACAGTCCGACGGGAAACCGGTATAACCGAACATTGGTTCCGGCCGTTTAAATGTTATCTTAAAACGTTCGTTTATACACATTCCGTGCTTCCCAGACGATGTATAGGTACTCAAAAAACGCAGAAAAATGCCCCCGTTCTGTCGCTGCCATCCAATCGGAGCCCTTGATAGCGATCGCCAGGGCTCTGAAGTGTGTAGCATGCTAGCTAAAAGGCCTGCCCAAAATGTAAACAACTAGGCCCAGACCAAAAAAAAAGATGGACGTCATCTTCCTTCTTCTGTTAGTTGATCAGATAGTAGGAGACCACAACCAGGTGGTTTTCAAAGGCCATTGCACTCCAGATTACACACAGGCCCAACGACAGCATTCACATATGATGATGATCAAGACATCTTACACATGTTCTATTGAAGCCCAAATCTAATGATAGGATATATATATATAAATATACATGTTTTCCTTTGTAAGAGGGGTAGTGTGGCTTTCGATAGAAGCATAGATTTATATATGTCATTTAAGTACAAAATATGATTTTGGCCCCCATAAAAAGGTAAAATTAAACAAAATGCTGGCACCATTTTGATGGATTTGAAATAAAGGGTGGCATTCAGTGAGTTAAGTAAAAGTATCAATTCTGCAATGTAGAATCACTCTGTTACAAGTAAAAGTCCAGAATTAAAAATGTACTTGAGTAAAAGTACAAAAGTATTGGTATCCAAATGTACTTAAAGTACCAAAAGTAAAAGTACAAAATGTTTGAAAATAGCAGATCTACAAGCTCACAACGCGTCGCACCGCAATGCGTTGTGAGCTTGTAGATCGGCTATTTTCAAATAGCCTTGATATAACATAGGGCTAAAGTGGTTTATGTATGTTTTAAACTTTAGTTATTGCTTTGTAGATTAGCATTATTGGGCTAAATGTAAAGACGCTATGCTGCGCCAACCGTGAATTCAACACAATCTGCTGTTGAGCAGTTTAACCAATTTGCTACGTACGTCTACACAAACGGTCAGATTACAAAGATAAATTGCTTAGTGAAGGCTCACGGATGTCACCATAGGGTACGCTCCAGCAGAATGTCCCGTAATGATCGTATTATTTAACAAGGAGCATTTTAATCCGATCGGTCGTCGTTTCCTTAAAAAGGTATTAATGTATCTAAGTGCAGTACACCTCGCAAACGATGGGGTCGCATGGCTGAAAAACAACAGACAATGGCATCTGATCGGATTAAAATGCTGTTTATTAAACAATACGAAAGATACGGGTAATTCTGCTTGAGCGTACCATACTGTGACATCTGTGAGACTTCAGTAAGCACTTTATCTTTGAAATATGGAGGTTTTTGTAGACGTACGTAGCAAATAGGTTTAACTGCTCAACACGAGGTTGAAGTGAATTTATTACGTGCGCAACAGGGCTAACTGTGCTATATGTAGCATAATCAGTGTTTGTGTAACTTCAGTCAGAAGGATAATCTGACGGTTCTGACAGACTTAACCTCCTCGCGTTGTGAGCTTGTAGAAGAGCAAAAATAGAGTTGGATCGCCGTTTTATTGCATGTGTAATTGTGTAAACCATGCCTGCGTTAGCCTGCAGCTAGGGCTCGCCAGGGCTCTGAAGTGTGTAGCATGCTAGCTAAAAGGCCTGGCCAAAATGTAAACAACTAGGCCCAGACCAAAAAAAAAGATGGACGTCATCTTCCTTCTTCTGTTAGTTGATCAGATAGTAGGAGACCACAACCAGGTGGTTTTCAAAGGCCATTGCACTCCAGATTACACACAGGCCCAACGACAGCATTCACATATGATGATGATCAAGACATCTTACACATGTTCTATTGAAGCCCAAATCTAATGATAGGATATATATATATAAATATACATGTTTTCCTTTGTAAGAGGGGTAGTGTGGCTTTCGATAGAAGCATAGATTTATATATGTCATTTAAGTACAAAATATGATTTTGGCCCCCATAAAAAGGTAAAATTAAACAAAATGCTGGCACCATTTTGATGGATTTGAAATAAAGGGTGGCATTCAGTGAGTTAAGTAAAAGTATCAATTCTGCAATGTAGAATCACTCTGTTACAAGTAAAAGTCCAGAATTAAAAATGTACTTGAGTAAAAGTACAAAAGTATTGGTATCCAAATGTACTTAAAGTACCAAAAGTAAAATTACAAAATGTTTGAAAATAGCAGATCTACAAGCTCACAACGCGTCGCACCGCAATGCGTTGTGAGCTTGTAGATCGGCTATTTTCAAATAGCCTTGATATAACATAGGGCTAAAGTGGTTTATGTATGTTTTAAACTTTAGTTATTGCTTTGTAGATTAGCATTATTGGGCTAAATGTAAAGACGCTACGCTGCGCCAACCGTGAATTCAACACAATCTGCTGTTGAGCAGTTTAACCAATTTGCTACGTACGTCTACACAAACGGTCAGATTACAAAGATAAATTGCTTAGTGAAGGCTCACGGATGTCACCATAGGGTACGCTCCAGCAGAATGTCCCGTAATGATCGTATTATTTAACGAGGAGCATTTTAATCCGATCGGTCGTCGTTTCCTTAAAAAGGTATTAATGTATCTAAGTGCAGTACACCTCGCAAACGATGGGGTCGCATGGCTGAAAAACAACAGACAATGGCATCTGATCGGATTAAAATGCTGTTTATTAAACAATACGAAAGATACGGGTAATTCTGCTTGAGCGTACCATACTGTGACATCTGTGAGACTTCAGTAAGCACTTTATCTTTGAAATATGAAGGTTTTTGTAGACGTACGTAGCAAATAGGTTTAACTGCTCAACACGAGGTTGAAGTGAATTTATTACGTGCGCAACAGGGCTAACTGTGCTATATGTAGCATAATCAGTGTTTGTGTAACTTCAGTCAGAAGGATAATCTGACGGTTCTGACAGACTTAACCTCCTCGCGTTGTGAGCTTGTAGAAGAGCAAAAATAGAGTTGGATCGCCGTTTTATTGCATGTGTAATTGTGTAAACCATGCCTGCGTTAGCCTGCAGCTAGCGCTAGCTAACGTTAGCGTTAGCCGTTAGCCACTCATCCAGAATAGTCTAATAAGTCAATTTTCCAACGGCGAGTGAACGATTGCATTCCGTGTCCTTCATGGATTTTTTCCCCCTGGCTGTCAATGTTTTTATTGTCCAAAAAGAAAACGCTCTGAACGTTAAAACTTTAAGACGACACTTTTCTATTCAATGCTAAGCTAACTCAGTGACAAAGGGAAGGCTTCACGGAAGACAAACGCATACGTCACAGACGCCTCCAGGCAGGAACGGATCATTTTCACCCGCGTAGAAGAAGAAACAGCGGAAGTGAACGGCGGAAAAATTATAAATAAAATAATACACTAAATCATTATAACAACATTACGTGGTCAATAAGTGTTCATTTGGAACACACGTGGCATTAAATTAATGGGATAAATACTGTGGGTTGCAACGCTAAGTAATGGAGTGTTTTGTTCTGCTGTTGTTTTATATATACCACTGCATTGTCTGAAAGGAAGCCGAAAAAACGCCCCCACATAACTACTGTTTTATTGATGAGTCATCACTTTTATCAGTTTAGTGGGAGCTGCCTTGACCCTAAGGAATGTTTTTCTTGCAAAACAAATGCTTGCAATGGATTTTTGACCCCTCACATGCTTAAAGCATATTTCTTTTGGTGTGTTTTATACTTTATAGTTAATTTAATGAGACCCCAACTTTCAGCAGCCATGACAACATGTGGAACGCCCTTCAAATACCTGGCCTGAAAATTCACCTTCAGGCGGCTGCCATGACTTGGAAATAGACTAAGCCCCAGTGCTACCCCCACACCCTTTTGTTCTGCCTTTGTATTTGATGTTATGCTTTTCTGCTTTTGAAATTAATATTATCCTAGATAAAGTACTATGTTTTATCCGTCTGTCTCCATGTTATATGAGATACTTAAAGTGTGGTTCCTGTGGAAATAATCCTCTGCTTTCTAGGATCTCCTTTTAGTTGACCTTTTACCAGTGATTTGAAACTGTACCTTTTTCTATTGCAAACTTCTAATACATTCTTCAAGGCCACTATTCGTAGGCTACTATTCATACTGAAATCTCCCCCACTGGCATTGTAGCTCGGCTAGACGGCGACCCGAGGGTTTCCGGAGAAAGACGAACGCAGTCAACGCAAACGCGATTGGCTGAGCGGGGGAGGGGAGCGCACAGCTGTGTTCACTTGTTCATTAGCGCTTCCAAGTTTCCAACTCCTACAGTACAGAGAGAAGAGGACAGTATGGAGGAGCGTCAAAAGAACATGGAAAAAACAACGCATCCCAGAAGGACTGGACGGACCAAAAAAATTGGACTCATGACAATACTGGTAAGTTTGGCCGGCTTGTTAAAATATTGATAGCTTGTTTGTTTGCAGGGATAGCTTGTTTGTTACTAGCATGGCTAGCTTGTTTGTTAGCAGCGATAGCTTGTTTGTTACTAGCAGCGATAGCTTGTTTGTTAGCAGGGATAGCTTGTTTGTTACTAGCATAGATAGCTTGTTTGTTGTTAGCATTTTTAGCATTCTTGTTAGTGTAGCCGCGGCCGGGAAAACCAGACTCTCTCATTCCTTGAATTCGAATCAGAAGGCAGTAGGTAGTTTACTAGGCTAAGTAAGTAAGTATTCCCACAGCTATCGCTGCTAGTAACAAACAAGCTAGCCATGCTAGTAACAAACAAGCTATCCCTGCTAACAAACAAGCTATCCCTGCTAACAAACAAGCTATCGAGCGAGAGCCAACGCGCACAATGTTATATTGTAAGCCTAGGCCTACATTAGCACAAGCCCACGTTCCAACTAGCTAGCCACCACGCTGCAAACGGGCATCGAGAGAAATTAAATGATCAAATGCGTAGGAGAGCAATGCACAAACTATTCAGACACGTTATATATCTCTCTGTATATATCAATGTGATGTTACTAGGTTTTCAATGTAATGGGTCACGGGACCTACAGGTGGTCTTTCAAATGGGTCCCAGAAAAGTTTTGAGTCCTCAATAAAATGTTTTCGAGCGCTGTGAGCTTGTAGATCGTCTATTTTCAAAATGTTTGCCTATTTCTTAACTGGTGTTCACCTTGTGTATGACCGTTACCGAATTCATCAGTGTCACCCCTTTTGGTGTAGCACCTGACCCGCTGTGCTACTGCTGCCAGGGACCGGTGCTATGCTAAAACTTGTGCCCCTAATGAATTCGGACGCGCAAAATGGCGTTGGACGTCGGTGGAGTGTGGTCCCGGTACCCTCGTGGTTCTTTGAGGGGGTTCCTAATGTGCCCTTATGGGTGTGACCCTCAAGGGTTCATGTTCTCTCTTTTTTTTTTTTTTTTTTTTTAATTTGGACGCTCATTATGGTAAGAGATCATTTGAATATAATTGGGAAGAGGGCCAATTTCTTTTCTGTATGCACTAAAATAATGCACATGTAACCCCTAGTTACTTAGTAGTAACAGGAAGTACAGGTATGTAGTGTTCAATGGTGTATATCATTAACTGGACTAGTATCAGAAGTATTCTAGATTTTTAAGAGCCAGTATTGCACATCAATAATGACACAGACAAGTATAAGCTGGAATAGTTGAATGGCCACTTATTATTACAAACAACATGAAATTACAACAAATACAATATATGGAAAATAATAAACAAAAACAAAAAGCCGGCATAAATGTGAAACCCAAATGTTCCCAAAGTTTTAGATGTTAGTAATCGATCGATTTCGTTGGGGCTCTTTGATCTGAATCGCGATTATGTTCTGATTTCAATCGATCTCGTTTATCTGTATCTGCAATAGTGTTTCAGTTTCTCTCTGTCCTACCTCACTGGCTGTGAGGGAGGGGGATCACCATCAGTGTTCAGACTCTGGGTAGCTCGCCACCCCAGCACGAACTGGGGAATCAATGGATCTGGGGATCGTTGGGTGTTGATGGGTAAGGGAGACGGTCAAGCCTCACATACTGTACACCTGGCTCCTCAGTAGGTGAAATGAGAAGGGATGTCCTCTTCTCCACACCAAGCTCCAGGGATCGATGGTATGAATCTGAATCACCCAAAAAATCTGACCTATAGTAGGTCAGACAAGATCCAATTGTATGTGTTATTCACACACACCATGTAAACCATGTTTCTAAACCATGTTTCTAAATCTTCATGAATTGGCATGAATTAATACCCTTTAACTTATATTAAATAACCCAATCATGTCTTTTCTTGTAATCATGCACTGTAAAAGTACATTGAAAACATCAAAAATATCTAAAGTGCTTATATTCTTTTCACAGTCTTTTAAATATTCACTATATTTAATGAACCGTCTTCCTTTTTAACCAAAAAATAATTCTATGAAATGCTCCTTTAATCGCAATAAATTGGGGTAAATTGCATTAAAGTGCATAAAAGTATCCAAATCAGTGTCTTTGTGCAGTACTTTGCAGAGATATTAATGGCTCAAACATCTCTCCCTGGCTAGCAACAGGTGAGAGATGCACTAATTAACTCTTCAAACACTGAACCCAAAATACACACTTCTTCAGTGACAAACAATACAATAATCTGTGCGTTCAGCATGTAACATGCGCACAAAATAAATTCTGCCAACCTTGTGTGGCTAATACATCATAAACATCAGCATCAGTTCTTAAATCAACCATACAGTCACATTATTTCACTCACCGATGATCAAAGCAATCAAGGCACAGAATGCATTCACCTGGCTGGACGGTGAATTGCAACAACACGGTCTCACACTGCTCTACAAAGTTAAAATGACACAATAATCACATCAGGAGTTGTCTTACAATGTTAGGAATGTGGATGTTTCAACTTGGAAGGTTATTTCTCATTCTTACCAAGCAGATGGTAAATAGGGTTACCAACCGTCCCGTAAAATACGGGATCGTCCCGCTTTTGGAAACTAAAAGACGTGTCCCGTATTGAACTGAAACGGGACGCTCTTTGTCCCGTATTTGAAGGTTGGGGGATAAATATGAATGACGGGATGATTTAATTGAGAAATGATAGCGATTCTGCCTGTCAATGAGCTTCCACTCTGCTCTCCTCTGAGACAAGTGCTGCATCCCATTGCTGTGAGGGGCGCTGCGCTGTTTGTAGGCAGCCCATTGGCTTACAGTGTTGCTAAGACACAGTCTCCGCCAATCCAATCCCTTCCCATGGGCTCTAGGTTCAGTCCATAAGTTGCCTGCGCGAGACGATACAAGTGCATGCGAGCGCGAGCATACGACAGTGCTCGGCTCAGAACATTGTTTAATGTCTTATAAAAACGTGTTACAGAAGATTGTGTACAAACAGATTAGACATGAATCCATGATAGGTGATAGCCTAAACAACAAGGTCAAAAAGCAGGCAAGCAAGCAGAAAATAAGCCATGGATTGTATTCCTGGGAGTCTTGTCTGCCAACTAAAGCGACCCCAGACCATCCCCAGACTGGCTGGTATGTGAAATAACATAAGCATGCGTTGATTTTGTTTTTACAACCTAAAGGTTATTACTGTATGCCATTCCAATATGATTAAACTAGTGTTGGGTAACCAGAGAGTGGGCACATAAGAACCAGGTAGACCCGTTTTGGGAGAAATAATATATTTAGGAAATGGCCCAAAGACACCCGAAATGATATTGTGAAAGGAAAAATATGATTTAATATAGGAAAATACTCGTTTTAGCCAACTTTATAACCGAAAATACCTGATTTTTCGGCGTCGCCTTTGGCGACGCTACTTTCCTCATAAATATAATGAGGTGTCCCGTATTTGAAACTCTGGGAGTTGGTAACCCTAATGGTAAAAGATTGTCTCTCTGTCTTTCTGTGTACAACAACACATGAGATTCAGCAATGTGGTTCTGGCAGGAACAGGAAGTTCTCTGCTTATATAGGACAGGAAGTCCATCACTAAAGGGCTGGGCATAAGAAGCTCAGAACTCAGTGATTGGCCACTTAGGGTGGCAATCACAGAGCCAGGTAATTTTAACCTTTACTGACTCCTGCAAGACACCCTGTTTGTTTGTTTTTCAACTTTTTTTCCTTCCATGTATTCAGCTTGTTCTTCATATTTAACAACTTGTAGACAGTAGACCAAGGTATATCAGTATGACTTAAAAGTATTAAATCAAAACCACTTTTAGATCGTTTTTAGCACCTTGTAAATCAACTTAAAATGAACTTATTTATTCATCCCGTTTTCTATTTTCTCCATTTTAAATCCAGGCATGGTCATTTCAAGCCTGGGTTACACAGACATAATTTTCTGTTATATACAAGGAGAGAAAGGAAGACCCTTGTATGGTTGTTTAAAAATGCCAATATATGGGTGCGCACCCTGGCCTACTGGTCCAGGCTCATACCACTTAGGCATTGCCACATAGTCATGGATGCCGGGTGGCGTCGCCGGTTCGATTCCCGATTCGGACGACCTTGCCGCGTGTCACTCACCATCTCTCCCCTCTATTTCCTGTCAGATGATTACTTTAATGGCAACGTTGTTTTCTCACTCAACAGCAAAAACAAGATTAAAGTCTATAGAGGGTATAATTTCTAAAGTGACAATTGAAGGACATTTAGGCCGGGTACGCTAAAAAGTGTGTATCCCTTTAAGACCGGGTGCGCTATTTAGTGTAATACCCTTTAAGGCCGGGTACACTAAAATGCGTATTCTGTAGTTTTTACCTCTTTTCCGGTCTCATGGCCAATGAAATGCATCAAAAGTCAATGACGTATGTGTCCCTGGATACCGCGATGCATGCTGGGATTTTTTTTTTCCCCTTTAAGAAACTTTATTTGTCGGAGAACAACAGAGATTTCAGTGCGTGTTTACTATGACGAAACGAAGTGCACCACGCAGCGACGACATGGAAGATGTTTTGAGCGACGGTAGTGATATCTGTGAGGAATACAGCAGTCGAGATGAGGATGATGTTATGGATTATGATGATAATATCAACGATCCTGATTATTTTCTCCCGTCGGATCCGCTGGACCGGGAACAATGGATGCACGACGTGTTCTCTGACGACGACGACGAGGAGGATGAAGATGAGTTTTGGGGATTTCACTCTGACTGGACTACAGGACCTTTCAATCCTACTGAAAAAAAGGATTTTAACCGCACGCCAGGGGTGCAAGTTGAAATGGCCGAGGATGCGACGCCAAAGCAGGCGTTTGACTTTATTTTCATGGACGAGCTTTGGTCATGGCTAGTAACGGAGACCAACACATATGCTGGCCACAGCATAGAAGAACAAAGGCGACGCAAAGAAGCAGCCGCCGCCGCCGCAGCAGCAGCAGAAGCATCATCTCCATCAACATCCACAACAACTCCATCTATAACAACAACACAAAGGAAACACAAAACCAAAGCAGCCGCCGCAGCAGCAGCAGCAGAAGAAGCAGCAGAAGAAGCAGCATCTCCATCTCCATCAACATCCACAACACCAACAACTCCATCTACAACAACAACAGCCGAATCGAAAATGGGTCGATGGAGACCTGTTGATCACAAAGAGATGCAAACTTTCATCGGACTGTGCATGGCCATGGGGATGCTGCGTCTACCAGTTCGAAGGGACTACTGGCGAGGGACAAAGCCTTTGTTCCAGACAACCTGCATTATATACTCAAAGTACACAGTATGACTGGGTTTGCTGTTATATTGTTTGTTTCGAATAGGCCTGTGTAGCTTAATTGGTCACAACAGCCTACAGCATTTGCATTGCAATTGATCTCAGGTGGTGTATGTAAGTGGTGTGTGCAGGTGTGATCTGCATTACCATTGATGGAATGTGGGCCTTAATTCTGACACTTAGGCCTACTATAGTTGATTTACATACTATAATAAGGGGTATAAAGGACCATATTTTTCTGTAAAGTCACTTTACACAAATTTTGGTGGTTTGCGAGTTGCATATTTTTTTTGGGTATTGTTTGTTAAAATGTATCCTTTGGGATTGTTTGCTAAATGTTGTATAAACCAGTGGTTATCAAACGTTTTCAGATCAAGGACCCCCACAATAATAATATATTATATTTATCTCTATAGACAGGTTTCTTGTTTACAAACATTGAGACTAAATGCACAGGTGACTGTATCATGTAATCAATTCCGTCCAATCCCCAAACCTGTTGTTTTGGGGTGCGCTGGTTTCATTGGCTCATTTTGGTACCGACCCTGCGCACGCATCTAGCTCTTATCAGTGTAACGTGGACCAGAAACCCGTCTATATATCTGTTTTGTTTCGGTTCGCCTTCTGTATCGAGCTAGCTTTGAGACATGCCTTCAGGGCCGGTTCCTGGCATAAGCAACATGGGCCGGTTCCTGGCATAAGCAACATAAGCGCTCGCTTAGGGCCACAACCACTAAGGGGGCCACATCACAGGGAGAAGATTGCAACGCGTTTTAAGCTTGTAAATCAGCTATTTTTCACTATATGCATTGTGGCCCTCTGAAGTGGCACTCTCGACATGTGGCCAAGACCTTCACTTAATGTGGTCCGCAGGTTAATATCGGAATACTGATATATTATTGATTTCAGCTGTTACAATTCTAAACATGCAAACATCACCCGCTTTAATTACTTCAGTCTATAGTAGTAGCATGACTAGTGCTCGGTTCTAGGACTCAGGTGGCCCTAAGCAAGATTATTTTAGGTGGCCCCCCACTGACGGACGCGCGCAATTATTAACTGTCTTTGAATCGCCAAAACCAAAGTTATAAATAATAACGTCTTATCTAGTAGAACATGTGGTGTCTGTTGTTAGCACTCAAGCATGTATCTACAGTAGGCCCTACTACACACACATAGGGTTACCAACTCCCAGAGATTCAAATACGGGATACATCCTTGGAGCAAAAAAAAATGGGGTTTTGGGGGGCGGTCAAAACCCCTGAAATACATAGAAATCTGCATTTTGGCACAGAGTCACAGACACTCAGACAGTTCTACCTATAACACACAATACAGTTTACAATGGAGGTAAAACCATTATTAGCTCTAATGAAAAACATTTCAAAACCAAGATATAACTATTATAATGCATATATATTTCTAGACACTGTTTCATTTGTCCAAAAACATGAGTGTAATGTTGTAACAAGAAAAAAACAACAATTGATTTGAATGAGATTCATACAAAACATCACACACCTTTATCCTGTGTTCTTTTGGTCTCAAATTGCAACTTATAAGCCTATTCAACTGTACAATATGTGGCATATTTTCAAATCTGTTGTGTCTTGTGTGAGATCTTAATTTTATTGAATATTAAAATAATAAGTAGTTTTTGGATAGGGCAGGAGTGAGCAACTTTGATGATGGAGAGGGCTACTATATTTCACAATCACTCCGGAGGGCCACAATGTATCTATCTATAAATGCGAGAAGTCTCTGTCTGTCTGTCTGTCTGTCTGTCTGTCTGTCTGTCTGTCTGTCTGTCTGTTTGTAATCCGCGTATCTGGAGAACCGTTCATCCCACCGGCTTCAGATTCGGCACGCGCGTTCCCCGCCGCCGCAAGGAGTGCAGTGCCGGGCCTCGACCCGACCCGACTCGCGGTTTTCCGAAACCGGCGCAAAACGTTCGGAATCTCCTTATGCGGAGCTGATTGTTGACATCAGGCTGTTCCGGAGGATATCGGGTATATATGAGTCAACAAAAAATGCCATGGTTACGTATTCTGATGTTCCTATATGGGCATAAAAGGACACAGGCAAACATATGGTCAAAATGGCAAAAGGCTCTGAGATCACGTACACCACTTGAGTCAACAAAAAATGCCATGGTTACGTATTCTGATGTTCCTATATGGGCATAAAAGGACACAGGCAAACATATGGTCAAAATGGCTCTTATAACAACAGGTATAATGGGGTTTGCATTAAAGGGTGGGGCATTAATTCCCTATTTCAAATTCGGCACGCGCGTTCCCCGCCGCAGCAGGTAGTGCAGTGCCCGGCCTCGACCCGATCCGATACGCGATTTTCTGGAATCAGCACGAAAGGTTCGGATTCTGATGTCTGACATCAGGGTTTTCCGGAACCGGCACTGTGTCTGCATATATCTCCATTTATGGGCATAAAATGGATGCAGACAGACAGATACGGATATCTCCATATATGAGCATAAATGGTCACAGGCAAACAGATGGTCAAAGATCTCCATATATGGGCATAAAATGGACGCAAAAAGACAGTTACAGATATCTCCATATATGGGCATAAATGGACACAGGCAACACAACACAGTCGGAGGCACAGACAGATACAGACTACAGAGATCTCCATAATGGGCATAAAGGGACACAGGCAAACAGATACAGAGATCTCTATATATGGGCATGAAATGGATGCAGACAGACAGATACAGATATCTCCATATATGAGCATAAATGGACACAGGCGAACAGATTGTCAATACAGGTCCTACAGAGATCTCCATATATGGGCATAAAATGGACGCAGACAGACCGATAACTCCATATATGGGCATAAATGGACACAGGCAAACAGATGGTCAAAACGGGTCCTACAGAGATCTCCATATATGGACATAAAATGGACGTAGACAGACAGATATCCCCATTTATGGGCATAAATGGACACACGCAAACAGATGGTCAAAACAGATCCTATGACAACAGGTATAATGGGGTTTGCATTAAAGGGCGGGGCATTCATCCCCTATTTACATTGTTCCCGAGTTGGCCAGGGTGCCGACTAGACGCCCTTCGGGCGGCCAAGCTTCTAGTATTGTAAAAAATAGATCTACAAGCATTGCCATGATCTGCTATTTTCACTTTTTAAAAAAAAATTGCAATCCTGTATTCCTTTTAGCTATTTTTTTTATTGGAATCCTGAAAAGTAACATTATTAACTGTATGAAATGCAAATACATTGGACAAAAACAAACTATAGCACTAGTCATGCTACTACTATAGACTGAAGTAATTAAAGCGGGTGATGTTTGCATGTTTAGAATTGTAACAGCTGAAATTAATAATATATCAGTATTCCGATATTAACCTGCGGACCACATTAAGTGAATGGATAGACTGTTCAAAGTCCCTGACTTTTCACCACACCATTCCACCAGATTTTATATTGACTGTGTCAATTCTTGTTTCCTGTATAGTAAGTGAATGGACACAAATTTGAACCCCCTGAATTCACCTTGATCCACGTTATTTTGATGACCCTAATGCAGGGGTTCCCAACCTTTTTGGTCTCAGGGCACCCCAAAAATATATATTTTTTTAAATTCGAGGCACCCCTACATTATAATTTTCACTCCCAGCACCCTATATTTATAGCATATCATCGTCGTTGGGTGGAAACCTTGTATGTCCAAAACCGTTCGTTTTGTATTTATCATCTATAAAATGTACTAAACTAGTGAAATGCGAGGCGTTGTGTGCTTGTATATCGGCTGTTTTGACTAGTTTTGTGCGACAGTCTTGCATGATGAAGCAGGGCCTTGCTTTACCAAAAGACGTACACATTTGAAACTTGCAGATACAAGGTTTCTGCCCGACAGTGATGATATTCTAGTGATTATGTTGCAAGGAAAACATTGTGATTATAGCCATTTTGGTTAGAACTGACTGAAAATGACTTTGTACTTCAATTTTAAAATGATACTAAATATTTTTTCAAGTGTCCAAATAAATTTCAAATATTATCAAATTATCTCGCAGCAAATTATCTCGCAGCACCTCTGGACCTCTGGCCTATTGTACAACACAGGTTGGTGTCATGTGACAAACAGAGCTACAAGTCAACTACACGTCAGTCACCCTGCAGCACTTTAAGTCATAGTTAGTGAGCTTCAAGTCATTGTTCCCATCCGCACCCTTTCTATTGGAAGTCGAGGATACAGCTGCAGAGGCTTAAGAGTTTAGACTCTGACTTTTTGGCTTTGTGCCTACTCTTAAACACCTACAGTATATGGAAGTTTTTATTGGACTTTACTTTTTCGTACGTTTTTTCAGTGTTGTCGTATGGTTTTTCAGTCTAACTCGTGATTTTTGTGTGTTTCGTCTTTGAAAATGAAACACTTCGCAAAAAATCACTAAGGTATACGTGAATTTTGTGGTTTTCGTCTTCATAAATGAAACACTTCGCAGAAAAAAACGACCTCGCAAAAAGAAAAATAGCATTCGCAGAACAAATTATAATCTTTGTACGCGTTTGCGTTCACATTCTTTCTACGAAGCATGCCATTTAACTACGACGAATAAAGTCCCTTTTTTACCTCTGTTTTCGTGGTAATTACAACTTCGTACACAATCTTGATGCCTTGTATAAAAAAGATACATCGCAAGAAATATGTAGGCTCTACGTGCATTTTATGCATTTCGTCTTCGTAAATGAAACACTTTGCAGAAAAAAAAACAACCTCGCAAAAAGAAAAATGCAATTCGCAGAAAAAATTATAATCTTTGTACTTGTTTGTGGATAATTTTTTACAACACCAAGCCAATTTTTTCTACAAAGCATGCCATTTAACTGCGACGAATAATGTCCCATGTTTACCTCTCCTCTTCACAATTAGCCTAGCCTACTTCGTGCATAACATCCATACCGTGCAAACTTTCACAACTGTACTCTGGAATTTCAAGGCTTCGCGTGTATTTTCATTAAGCACGAAGCACAAAAATCACACGCATTGCATTCTGCGCACACGAGCACTCATCTATTACGGACGACTTCTGAAAAATACGACAAGAATGCATGTCAGATTGCAGTTATTTACCCAGTCCAGCAGGTGGCAACATTTCACCATTCCTTCATGACCAAGCTACTGTATTGCTTTTATCGTTTAATTTAGGTTTTGGCTACATTATTATTTCAATGGTCATTATCAATGTGCCATTCCCCCTCAAGCATCACAAAAACCTACCTGGTGGCACTCTTCTGAACTGGTTTTCAACCACATCATTATAACTCTATTAACTATTAATAGACTAATCATGATTATAAAAATACAGTCTTTATCTACTGCATAGTACTGTGTTCTATCCGTCTGTCTGTCATTCAATGTTATGAGATACTAAAATGGTTTCCTGTGGAAATAAGCCAAGTGCTTTTTAGGATCTCCTTTTAGTTGACCTTGTACCAGTGAAACCTACCGTCATGAAACTGTACCCTTTTCTATAAAAACTTCTAATAAAGTCTTCAATCAATCAATGGTTCAACCACTTCATTATAACTCTTGTGACTATAATCATAATTATAACTGCATAGTAGAGGAGCCTATGTATTTCCGTAATTTTGGAATGTTAATTTTTGGAGACATGTATATCTTGATTCTTGGGGTTCTCAGAATGCCGAAAAAACATGTCTCCAATTTTTCTTTTGGGGTTTAGCTTGTGTAATTAGCATAATTAGACAATTAATTGCCCAAAACAGGAAATGGCAATAACTTTGCTTCTAGGTAACTTATAAAGGTGATCTAAGAGTCTAAGTTCATGTTTGTGAGGTCCAGAAATTAATCTGTTACCATTGTGAAGTCATACAACCTTTCCTAATTAGCATAATCAGCATAAATTATGCAAAAAAACGAGGTGAAAATAAGCTAATTCAGGCAGTTTTTAAGTTTTAGTCAACTTTGAAAGCTTCTCACAGACTCTAAGATGTATGTTTACAAGTCATCAATTATCATCATCCTATAAATAAATCATGCAACAGTTTGTCTGTGTAATAATTATGTAATAATCACACCGAAACCAGAAATATCTATATTTCTTTGCTTTAAGTTAATTAATAAACATGATCTTACAGACAGTGTAAGTCTGTTTGCAAGTCTAGAAAATATTTTCTTTCCATAACTAGGATATTTAATCTTTCCTTATTAGCGTAATTTGCATATATATATATATATATATATATATATATCATCCTACAATTCTAATATTTACAGAAAGTTGTGTAAACACATTTAAATAGAAGGGTCTCCATCATCATCGTCATCATCATCAATCCCCAACATGTGCCTTGCTTACATTACAACACACCTATTCATCTGCCCCACACATGCACATCTCAGAGCAGTTAAAATGTTAAGATAGACAAGAACAATGTGACATGAACTGGGATTTCTTGCAGCCACATTTGATCATAATGGTGGCTGGAGCTGGGGGATCCTGTGTTGTGACTGGCACCAGTTGATCTCCCTCAGCCTCCATCCATATTCAGTTACTGGTGGTATCTGTGGGTTAGGTACGTGTTCCTGACTCCTCATACCATATCATTGCCTGGTAATGGGCATGGGCAATGGTTTGATGTACAGTAATGCTCCTTGTGTAGGTGGCAGCTTCTCGGCTTCTAATTGTTTCTTTGTGAATAACCTCCACCTGAGCTTACCAACATCCACAAGATTTGTACCGGTCATCGTACAGCTGGCAAACAAATGCTTAAATCTTTTTTTTTTTCAGATCTGAGCTTTTTTGTAGTGCCTAGAGTAGCAAATGCAGATACCACCTCCACAGGACACCGGTGTAGGGCTTGCCAACAGGTTAACTTTCCCTTGCCAACAAAATGGCCTGTCTGGTCAGCTCCATGATGGCATGGTAAGGCTGAAGTCCTTGTTTTACCCAGTGCACTACTGGCTCCAGTGAGATGATACCTTTTTGTTCCCCACACCAGTGATGAAATAGGTGTCCTTGTACAGCTGATGGTACCGTCGGATTGCAAGACAACAGTGTCCAGGTACTCAATGTAGATCTGTGTTGCCCCTCTTCGGACAGCAGGCTGTGCAGGATTAACCTTGTGTCAGCCTCTTCCTGTGAGCTGTGGAGATGTTTGAGTGGACATCTTGCCTTGATTATGAAAACGTTGGGTTTTCCCTGGAAGTGTTGGAGGGCCAAGATTTGGTGTGGAAACCTGACAAGAATTGTTTTTCTGACACCTTCCCTATCTGGTGTCGCTTACATGTGGCCTCACTGTCTCACTATGTTCCTGTCCAGTGTGGCTATGAAGTGGTCAGCCCACTGGGAACATGTTTTGATCCATGATGGCTTTCCCATTTGCATTTGCTACTCTAGGTACTACAAAAAAGCTCAGTTCTGACACATAAAAAAAAGTTTGAAGCAATTGTTTGCCAGCTGTACGAGCCCGGTACAAATCTTGTGGATGTTGGTGAGCTCAGGTGGAGGTTAGTCACAAAGAAACAATTAGAAGCCGAGAAGCTGCCACCTACACAAGGAGCATTACGTCAAGCCATTGCCCGTGCCCATTACCAGGCAATGATATGATATGAGGAGTCAGGACCACGTACATAACCCACAGATACCGCCAGTAACTGAATATGGATGGAGGCTGAGGGAGATCAACTGGTGCCAGTCACAACACGGGATCCCCCAGCTCCAGCATTACCCATAATACCCAACTGATCAAATGTGGCTGCAAGAAATCCCAGTGCATGTCGCATTGTTCTTGTCTATATCAAAATTTTAACTGCTCTGAGATGTGCATGTGTGGGGCAGTTGAATAGGTGTGTTGTAATGTAAGCAAGGCACATGTGTTGGGGATTGGTGATGACGACGACAAAGATGGAGACCCTTCTATCTAAATGTGTTTACAATATTTTCTGAGAATAAACAATCTGATAATTCTGTGACCATTTCTCATATTGTTCTTTATTTTATATGAGGGATATATATGCAAATTAAGCTAATAAGGGAAGGTTAGATATCCTAGTTATGGAAAGAGAATATTTTCTAGACTTGCAAACAGACTTACACTGTCTGTAAGATCATGTTTATTAATTAACTTAAAGCAAAGAAATATAGATATTTCTGGTTTTGGTGTGATTATTACATCATTATTACACAGATACAGGGTTGCATCATTTATTTATAGGATGATGATAATTGATGATTTGTAAGCATACATCTTTAAGTCTGTGAGAAGCTTTCAATGTTGACTAAAACTAAAAAAAATAAGCAATTTCCTTATTTTCACCGCATTTTAGCATAATGTATGCTAATTATGCTAATTAGGAAAGTTTGTATGACTTCAAAATGGCAACAGATTAATTTCTGGACCTCACAAACATGGACTTAGACTCTTAGATCACCTTTATAAGTTACCTAGAAGCAAAGTTATTGCCATTTCATGTTTTGGGCAATTAATTGACTAATTATGCTAATTACACAAGCTAAACCCAAAAAGAAAAATTGGAGACATGTTTTTTTGGCATTCTGAGAACCCCAAGAATCAAGATATACATGTCTCCAAAAATTAACATTCCAAAATTACGGCCAACAGAATCTGATACATAGGCTCCCCTACTAGCAGTTCAAAATGAGTATATTCAAAAATGTTTTTTAGGCACATTTGACTTGATCGCTTGATGCCCTTTTTATTATCTTTTGCACTCTCCCTTTTTGATTTATATATATAGTCTCAAGGAAGCCAAACCAAAATATGTTTGCTTAAAATAACATTTACAAGGCTGGTCTTTCTTATAGCCTCTATGTGTAAGGGCTTGATGAGTCAGCATCACATGGTACTGTATAGTTTCCCTCCTGTGGATGATGAGGAGGAGGTGGTGGTGGAGGGGAGGAAAACTAGGAATGGACCTCACCATGCAGTTGTTGCCCAAATGTGCAAGCTGTGAGCTTGTAGATCTGCCATTTTCAAAACAAAAAACAAAACAAGGAATATTCTCAAAACATCCCTGGTTCCTGGCAAAATTACAATTTCAGACGGTCTGTGGAAACATAGACTACACATTCATTTCGGGGTCCTTGACATGAATGTTTGAGAACCACTAGTTTAAACAACATTAGGATGCAAGTCCAAATAATTAAATACAGTTTAGCAAAAAAAAAAAAGGAAAACAACCTATAATTACAACATTTTTCAAGAATAGGTTCTACTAATATTTACAGCAGCCTTACAGAAAACAATCTCAAAGTCACTTCAGTCAGAGAACTCACGATAAGGATTGAAACAATGTTTATTATTATTTTTTATTACCGAGTAATGCAAGTACCCCCCCCCCCCCCCCCCCCCCCCCACAGTGTATTCCTACGAGCAGCAGTGGTTCAGGAGGTTTAACTGGGAATCAGAGGGTTCCCCAGTTCGATTTCTGGCTAGTGTCAAGTGTCCTTGAATAGGAGACGGACTGCCTAACTGCTCCTGATGGGCAGGTTGGTGCCTTGCATGTTGTAAAGCACTTTGCAATGTGCTTTGGAGAAAGGTGCTATTTGACATTTTAGTAAAGCAGGAAAAAGTGTGCACAACCAAAGGTAAGCTTTGAATGAAAATCTAACGAACCCCCCCCTCCCAAGCATCATGGACCATGGACAGTACAAGATCCACTGTCTGCAAATACAAATCAATTCCCTGACTGTCTGAGTGCTGAAGGGGATTGATTGTAGCCTGGAGAACTTCCAACTGTTGAGAAGAGAGGGGGGCGCTGATTTCTGGCAGAACGATTCCAAAGTCAGGCTCTGCTGGATGTCCAGTGTCCTCCCAGTCAATGTCATCCAGGTAGGTTTCCTGCAAACATTTTGAGAATGTTAAGACCAAGCCTGTGGGATTGGAGTCTAATGGTCACCACGATGTCATCCTAATGATGTGAAAAGATTTTATACTAATGTCACTTATTTTCTGAGTGCATTATCACCTGATTATTTCAAAGTATACACAGGGTTCCCTCACATCTTTACCAATTCATTTCCAAAACGTTTCCAGAATATTTAACCAGATTTTCATGACTATATAACAATAATTCAGCTCAATAACTAGTCGCTTACTTCTATGCACAATGCCCAAAGACAGGCAGTGTATGCCAGTGTTCGAAATAATCATATTTGAAGAGAGTTGAGGAATTTTGTATAACACTGTAGGCGTTGTGAGCATGTAGATCGGCTGTTTTCACAATTTCTGCCTCTGATATTTGACAATTTGGCCAATGTTTAATTTGTCATTCCAGAGGTATAAACAAAATCAATAACCAAAGACAATGCATAGCTACTTTTTCCCCAGGACCTTCCAGGAACCTTGATCAATTCCAAAACTTTTCCAGTACTGGAAAAATATTTTTCTAATTTTCCAAATATTTCCAGGAATTTCATGACCGTGGGAACCCTGTATACAAGGTGAAAATAGCATTGTTTTGAAAGGGCATAAGTGCTGACCATGTATAAAATGAATGAGCAATTGTGCTCCATTTTACCTCCGGGTCGTTGATAGGATACTGCATCTGGCCCATTTCCCACAACTGGTTAGGTGTGAGGTTCCTCTCTGTTCTCAGGGGGTGATTATCCCAGCCATCTCTGAATGTGTCCAAATGGTGCTGTAGACGTGGCACAAATATGTAATGGCAGCAGAACATATGAAGACAGCTGTCAAGGCTCAGCAGGTTCTCTTCCTCCAGGGTGTGCAAAACATGATGGAAGAGCCAGGTGACCGCTGCCTTCACATCTCTCCACAGTCTTTCAATTCTAAAGGAAATAATTTAAGTCATTAGTTATCTTAAACACACTGTCTGAATGTCTTTTGTATATCGCAATAACCTTTCTGATTGTCTTCACGTTTCAACTAGGCAGCGGCCGACTAATTATCAATGGGCCTGACTGTTTAACCAGTCTGCTGAGTTGGGAGGCCAAGTCCGATAAAGAAATACTGTAATAACTGCCTTTTTTAGGCGAGCTGTAAGACCTTGCACCAGACATTGAGTAAAAGTGCCATGGACCTAAAAGTGGTTGGTCAAAACAAGGTGATAGTAACTAAAATTTCAGTGTATTTGCTGTTGATAGCAGGGCATTAAACAAAGACTGCTTTTATTGTCATTTAAAGCTTACCTTTGGTTGATCACACTTTCCTGCAATGAAGCAGTTGGTGTCAGGACCATGCACAGACAGCATCAGCCGGGCCACTCCAATGTTCTCCCCGCCCATGTCTGCACGGACCCTAGGATTACAGATCTTTAAGTGTCCATTTGGTTAGCAACTATCATTTGGCAAGATAACCTGGAATCTGTTTAACGACCACCAGTGGTCCCTGGAACAATCGTTGAAAACCACAGGTTTAAATGAATATAAGACAGATGATTCTGGGCAAGAACTTTTTTTTAATTTTGTGATCAGTTTCATGCACTTCACTTTAGGCACAACTCTTTGAGTGAACATCAAATGTCAAGCATACAAAACATACAAAATACAAAAACATAAATAAAAATATAGTATTTTTGGCTTAATTACCCAAAAAATAAAACTTTGTCTCCACAGGAACACACAGATGACCATTCTGTAAAGAATTGAAACAAAATATATATTCAAAGGTTTTGTAAAAACCAAAATGACAATTCACCCTGCGACACAATTAGGGATGGGTATCGTTCACCTTTGAATCGATACCTTTTTCGAAACGTGGGAAACGATACAATACCCTTTTCGATACTTTTATTTATTATTATTATTTGCCTTTCTATGGCCTATTTTACACACCACAATAGGATATTAAGCCAGTTATTCAGCCATTTTCATGTTAAGTAGGCCTATTAGTAGAGTAATTGGCTATGTATAATGTATATGTATAATTATAGTGTTTGTCTACATCTATATACACATACTAGGCTATTGATAGGGTCTACGATGATGATGATCACACAGTGTGGCGGAGCGGAGAGTATAGATGTTGGAGAATCATCATAATAAACATTATAGGCTATGGTTGGCCATTTTCACAGTAACGAGTGTAGCCTACTAAGGCAGTAGCCCAACTGTTACAGATGCGACCGGCCAGGGGTGTGTTCAAGAGTATCGAAACAAGGTAGTGTTCGTTTTTACATGAACTGATACTCTATAGTATCAAAGTCATGCGGTCGGTACCATTAAAGGTATCGTCATGATACCCAACCCTAGACACAATATTTTTTTTTTCTGTGAAACAAAAGTCTTGTGCATTTTTCGGTGAAACAAAAGTCTTGTGCATTCATAACAGTGCATGACATGTGCCTCCTTAACTTTCCACAGGTACCAACCTTTACCAGTGCATATAGCCCTTAAACACTTCCAAAAGTGAAAAAAAAGGAAAAAAGAAAGTGCGATAAAACACTTTTTATCGTCTAATCAGGCTTTTGGGAACACCCAGGACAGTTTTTGAAATTCTTCATTTAGCATTTAGATATTTGATATTCATTTCTCCCCTTCCAGGACCTTCCTATACAAACCCATTATAACTTCAAACTCTAACCTTTAACCATGGTAGACTCCTAACACCCTCCGAATACGTGAGCAGACTGTGTTTTTTCCGATAACATTTTTCATTCATTTTTTTATCTCATCTTTTATTGCATTTAATACTTTTCATTTCCCCCCAAAAATTATAGAAATCATGAAAAACATTATTGAAAAAACACGGCCTGCTCACGTATTCGGAGGGTCTCAGGAGTCACCAGAAAAAAAGTACATGTTTTTAATTGAATCCATCATGGTTAAAATGGACTTTGAAGTTATAATGAATTTGTATAGGAAGGTCTTAGAAGGGGGGAAATTAATATCAAATATCTAAATACTGAATGAAGAAATTCAAAAACTGTCTTGGTTGTTCCCAAAAGCCTGATTAGATGACAAAATTACCAGTGAAATATCCCTTTAAAGGAGTCGTTCAGACCAAAACACATATAGGGTTAAATCTGCCTTTTATCATACCCCTTCATACCTACTTTAGTCTATTTTTTTCATAGCTGCCCCTGTTGCTAGATTTCGGCTGCCCCTGTTGCTAGATTTTGCAGGCCTCTCATAACTAACAGAGTAGATAGACTTTATTCTGGTGGGGTTATTTCTTTAGCTTTTATTGGATTGTGTTTACACAACGTCCTGAGACCATCCAAACCGCTGTTTTGACCTCACAGGCACCCTTACTTGTCAAACAGCCGAGAAGATCCCCTCCCTTTCTAGGCTCTCTTCTCCCTGCTCTGGTGCAGAGCAGAAACCGTTTGACAAGTAAGGGTGCCTGTGAGGTCAAAACAACGGTTTGGTTGGTCTCAGGTCATTGTGTAAACACAATCCCATAAAAAAATACTAACTTGGAAGCTAAAGAAATAACCCCACTATATTCAGAATAAAGTCCATCTACTCTGTTAGTTATGGGGCAGCAATGAAAGAAATCGACTAAAGCAGGTATGAAGGGGTATGATAAAAGGTAGATTTAACCCCATATGTGTTTTGGTTTGAACGACTCCTTTAAGCCCTGAGAAACGTGAGTGCATGTGCCCTTAACGCTCAAATTGGTGAAATTTCAATAGGTGAGCAGTGCATGAGCCCTTAACGCTCAAATTGGTGAAAATAACAAACATGTGAGCTAGTCCAAAGAGTCCAAAGAAAGTGCAAAAAAATGCTCACATATTACCGAACCCATGATCGACTGTCTTGATGCAGAAAGACAGATCATCTTGGAGTGCTTTGGCACTTGTGTAGTGACTTGGCAGCTTTAGGGTGTTGTAGCATGTTGCAGACGTCGGATACCGAGCAGGAACAACCTCTAGCTTCAGGTATGTAGGGGGCACCTCCCAACCGGTCCAGAACTTTAAGAGGTCTTTTAGAGTGGTTGTGGGTGCTAGAAGGGAAGAGAGGAGTGGAATACAGTATACATAATTTGTACATTTTGAATTTTGATCTGAGTGCAGCCAACTACTATGGCCATTTCAAAAAGTAAGATCACTGGGCACTAGATGGCTTCTGGGGCACATACATGTCATTATACAAAAAGCTCATAATCAAGTTTGCACAATAAATAATGTTTAACTATTTAAGGACCAGTAAGACTCCCTAATCGGGAGATAAGTGACCGTAGGTGGCTTATCTCCACAAATAGGGCAAAAATGTGTTTTTCCCAAATCTTCCTGATCCATGTTGATGACATGAGTGTAGACATGCTGTGTAGTGATATTCGTGATTTTAGGGCAAAAACTGTAGGAGCAGTGTCCAAAAATGTGTTTTAAAAATCGGCCTGAAGGTGGCGCTAGAATAGGGCCATGTGAGAAATGAGGGGTGGGGTCTCCGCGTTGCCTTGGCGGACGAATAGGTACCGGCCCCGGCTCTCCCGGACGCTCCTAGCCCGAGTTACGGCATTTTATGTGCGCTGCAGTGGCAGGGGGTCCTCCACTGGGGGCGCCACCACTTTTGCATCCGTTCTGGAGCAGCAGGAGTCGGTGGTCCCCGGGAATTCCCCGTGAGCAGCCCCGTTGGGGTGGTCATTTGGTCATTTTTGCACATTTGGTCATTTTTTACATCTGGGGGTCCCCCAGGGACCTGAGGGTCCCTGGGGCTCCGGGGGTCCTTGGAGGTTGTAGTTTGGCAGGCAAGGAGTGTGTGTGTAAAATCTGGCATGGATCGGGTCAACGGGTGCGGAGATATAAGCAGGGAAAAAGTGTGACGTGTGACGTGTGAGCACATTTGGTCATTTTTTACATCTGGGGGTCCCCCAGGGACCTGGGGGTCCCTGGGGCTCCGGGGGTCCTTGGAGGTTGTAGTTTGGCAGTCAAGGAGTGTGTGTGCAAAAATTGGCACGGATGGGGGCAACGGTTGTGGAGATATGAGCAGGGCAAAAGTGTGACTGACTCACTGACTGACTGACTGACTGACTGACTGACTGACTGACGCACAGACAGCCCGTGGAGGTTTTGGTACGGTCGCAACAATAGAACGAAGCAAATGAAAACATTTTAACAATCACCAACAGTACATGAAGCAGAACTGCTCTTGGTTCCATACTGTTTTTCCATGCAATTTTCACACTTTTTCACCAATACCGTTAACCTGATCATAAACACACCTTCTTCCAGATATTTGCGGAAATAGCCGGTGATGCGGCAAACGTCATCTGCCGGCAGGCGGACGTCATCATCTTCAACGTCGTCATCACCGTCTCTGGCTGAAGGCCAGGTGATGCTATTGATGATGATCTGCAGAATGTCATCAATATCAAGGCAATATTTATCTTAGCTGTGACTTTAGCTTATAAACATTAAATGCATTTATTACAGGGACAGCAATTTAAAGACAGATTTAATTTACTAACTGGATCTTATTAAAAAGAAAAACACTGAATCAAGCTACAAACTTTAAGACTGGTTCCTTTACACAATAGTGAATGTGACGTTTAGAGTCACCCTTAACTTCAGAGTGACAGTACATACAAATAAGCACCTACATTAGGGCTGTAAGCGAAAGTTCTCAGGTTCGAACCTCCGTTCATTAGGTTGGCATTCGAAGTTCAAATGGGCTCAGGTTTGTTTGTATTTTCCTTTTTTTTTTTTCCCCTCACATGAAATATATCAGAACGTGATAGGCCTATTCAGAATATCACAGTAGTAGGGAAAGCAAAATAGGTTACCGGTAAACACTAAGAGTTAATGATGACTGTTAATAATAATTAGTTAATAATTTTGGCTTGGAGCAATCAAGGACCGTCCGTCTGCAACAATTCCACTCCTGTTTGGGGCCGCGAACCAGCCTCGCTGACACACGCTTGATGACACTAGAGTGAGAGCAGCTGAGCTGGGCAGAGACAGACGTGTGTGTGTGCTCTGAACAGCGAACACCCATCCATGCACCCAAAGATTAAACAGCCTTTCTCCTAAGCATGAGCAAAGATGGATTTCATTGCAACCCCCTTAAAGGATCTATATAATGCGATTTCTGGGGTTGTTACATCGAGACCAGTTCAGCCCGAACGCGACACGCTCCGACGCAGTCACCAAGTCTAATCATCATCCGTGCAACTCCGCTATATATTGAGCCTGTTCGTCAACAAACTGCGCAACATTTTCTCCGATTGGGTTGGATTTTCCAAGTGTTAGCCTAGGTGTTAAATGCGCCCACGCATCCACACGTTTTCAATGGATAAAACAGTGCATTTAAAACATTTCCTACACCGTTTTAGCTGGTTAAAGGTACAGTACGTTCGATGGTTCGATTGTTCGGTTTTTATTCAATCGAACTAACCATCGTTCAATGGTCTGTTTGGAAAATCGCCCCGAAGTTCGAATCCCTAAAAAAGGCCTAGATTACAGCCCTAGAACCCATACATCTTAAAGCATTGGAGCATGACCCAGTGTGTAGACTCAGTTTTCAAATTAATTATACCAACACACACAATATTTCTTGACTTTAAAAGTTTATCGAGCAGCACGTACCAGTGGATCGATCACGCCGTCTATCTCTCTGGGGAAGAGGATCTTCGCAGCGTCTCGTCTTTCTGTGACAAGTTGCCAGACTCCAGTTTGTTTCAATCCACGCCGCAGCTGCTTAACCTGGGACGACGTACGGGTTAGGACCTGTTTAAACATGGACAATATTATTTTAGACAGTTGCAAAAGCCTTTCAGCACAGGTACAGGTCTGTAGAAGGTAAAAATGGAAAAGAAGGTAAAAATGGAAAAGAAAGGTCTAGAACATGGTATGAATACTCCATGAAGCATCCAACTATATCCGAGCACAACAGGCACATATGACCCCTTTCCTTTGGATCATTTAAACTGACAGACACATTGAATACAAAAGACATCCAGGATCTGTTAACCAATTGAACTGAGCTTCACCAGGTAGGGCTGTCAAAATTATTACATAAGTTTTACAAAACACAGGATAAGATGTTAATTTCCTTTGTGCAGGCACGTGCGTGTGAGAGTGTGTGTGTGTGTGTGTGTGAGTGTGTCATCTTGGTGGTGAATGACGGATGCAAGGGAGGGGCTGGGGTTAGTTTTCAATCTAGGACGCATCATCAGTAGTGTTCCTCCAGGTCTTAGGGTGTTTCGGCCATTATACACTGTACACCCTCTCCGGAGGCGGCCAGCTCAGGGTCATGAGTCCCGAACTTGCGTCATTTCCAATTAATCATGAGAGTATTGTTCATCTTATGGATGGCAGACTTCTCAAACTGCAAGGGGCCACAACATCCGGGGTAGGAGGCCAAACTGAAGGCACCAGGCCTTTAACTTTCCAGGTAGTTGTGTGTTAATCGCAAATATTTTGTCATGATCGTTTACATGTTGAAATTATATTTATACATATTTAAAAAAATAGTGGAAATAGCACACAACACGTCACGATGTGAGCTTGTAGATTGGCTATTTACACTGTCAAGGTTCTTTTTCAAGTATGAAGTTACAAGTAATTTCTTTGTATATTTAGTTTATGTGTCATATCTGCCATGTGCAACTTCAAAGCCTACCAGTGTAGCCTATGTCACAAACACAATTAAATCGTTAATAGCAATTATTTGAGTGACAATTAATCGTCATGTAAAATGTCCCAATCATGAAAGCCCTAGTGCGGAGTGAGTAACACAGATGTGTTCACTCACAGACGTGGCTCTGTTGCACCTTCAAATGTAATATCAACTCCCATTCATCAACTGAATGGGTTTGATGCTGTCAAAGGCTGCATCCTGAATTGTCGAAAACCTTTGCACTAAAGTGTTAACCGACAACAGAAATGCAAAAATGTATATAGTCTATTAAATAAGCTGACAGCATGGACAAGGAGCTTCTCGAAGACGATGTCTTTGGTTGTCGAAGTAGGTGGCTCCATGTCCCAGGGCAGGCAAAGATCTCGGATTTTAGACATGTCATCATCCTGGATGTCTGCGAAATCTTTCTGCAACTGAGAGTCAAAGACAGAGTTCAGGGAACAAGTACTCACATATGTTACACAAGTTCTTATTTATCTATCTATTTATTTCTTTAATTAATCTATTTATTAATCTATTTATTCATATTTTTCTCTCTTTTCAAATCTTTTATTAGATTTTAACATAAAGCCCAGGGGGCGAGTATACAATCACGTTCATGTATGTGGGTATAAACAATAGACCTAGAGTAAACTCCTTCCCATATCCCACCCACCCCCCCTCCCTAAATCCCACAGATGGTTGCAAAACAATCTGAAATAAAATAAAAAAATACATATATACACAAATAAATAGCATGTTTAAGTATGTTGCGGTCTAAGTGGTCAAGGCAAAGCACGCCTCGCGGTTTGTGTGTTGTGGTAAAATATCATAAATGGGACCCAAATTTTATTAAACATTTTTTCAGAACCAGAGCCAATAATCGAAAATCTCAACATCTCCAGTTTAAGACAAGATCTCTCGAAGCCACTGACTGTGCGTGGGCGGGGCGACATCCTTCCATTTGAGGAGAACAGCTCGCCTTGCGAGCAGTAGAGTGAAATCAATCATGCGACTCTCTGCGTATGTGAAGGGGAGATCGTCCCCACTGGAAGTGCCAAATAAGGCCAAGGGTCTGGGTTCAGATCACGCTGTAATATAGTGGATAAAGTACTAAATACATTTTCCCAGAATGGTTGCAATTGAGGGCATGCCCAATATTGGTGGAGGAGGGTTGCGTCGTCACCCCTGCACCTGTCGCAAGTGGAAGCCACATCCGGATAAATATTAGCCAACTTGGCCTTAGAAATATGAGCCCTATGGACCATTTTAAACTGTATCAAACAGTGTCGCGCACAGAGAGAAGACTTGTGTATATAGGAGAAGATCAAGTCCCACTTTTCTTCCGTTAGCGTCACACCCAAATCCCGTTCCCAGTCTGCTATTATCTTATCACAGGGTGCAGACTTCAAATTAGAAATGTCATCATATAATACCGAAATAGCTTCCTTGATCGTTGGGTCAAAAGATAGGAAGTTATCGATCGGGTTAGCATGAGGTTGTTCAGGGAAATGGGTTGGGTATTTATTTATATTTTTCAATAAAAATAGCTAAACCCACCTCCTTTATGGTCTGCCTGTAGTCCAGGTCGGCAACATCGTCCAATTGCAGGAGAGGAGCTGCCGTATCTGCTTTCCAGGGGCACTGGAACTCCCAAATCCCAAGGGGAGCTGAGCCTGGAGGAGTGCATGAAAATTCACGTTTTTTATCCGGTTTTGGGTTATTTTTATTACGGTTTCGGGTGCTTATTCCCCGCACAACGGTGTAACAAGGAGCTATATAGTTACTAGTTATTTTAGCACACAGTGCAACACACAGCACGCATGCACACACACAGTCACTCACGCACACACTACAAAATCGGGTATTATTTTTTAACAGTTTTCTACTGTTTTTTATTCCCCATATACAACGGTGTTAGTTTGCAACAATGAGCCTACAGACAGTTTCTAGTTCGCAAATAAATAGACTTTGGTGTGCCATCAATGCGGGATTTAAATTTGACTTCCCTTCTGACCGGAAGTGGCAAGGTGACCATGTGATTAGGTCACCATGTGATAATCAAATACCTTTTTTCAACATATTTTATTCCCCAAAGTCAAATACATTATTGTTTTAATATAGCTCTGTGTGTGTATATATATAGGCTTATTTTAAAAAAAAAAAAAAAGAAAAAAAAAAAAAAAATTCCTCCCCACCACCAGGGGAGCTGCAGCTCCCTCAGCACCCCACTTCCAGCGCCCCTGCTGCTTTCCCTCCGCAGACCACATGGACGATGGCAGGGCTCAAACCTGCTAGTCTAGGCCCCCCGTGAATTAAGCTTCGTACACACCGCCGGCGAATTGGCGAATAGCGAATTAGCGTATAATTCGCCTTTTGTTTAAAACCTTATAAAGTCAATGGAAGCATCCACACCAAGCGCGAATTTAAAAAAAGCGAAAAGGCGTCTGTTTTTTATTCGCCCTTGTGTCGAATTTAGTGAACGTTCAAAGGCGAATTCCTCTCTCTCTCTGTATCAAAGTAAGCTCACTCTACCCTATTTCAAGAGAGAGAGAGAGAGAATGGTGGAGGGACCTTCACGTTACATTGAGGCCGAGGGGAACAGCGTCGTTCTCCTTTTCCGTGTCTCGTCTGCGTGGCTGTTTGGAAAAAGTAGCCTACTCGAATGTCTTACCGGTAAAAGCATGGTTTATGTGTTTGTTATTGTAGGCTACTTTATATCTGCAAAAAGACTAATGTTTAAAAATAAATCGCTGGGTATTAAATAGCCTACAATAGGATCCGAAATGAGTCGATTAGAAGGAAAGTACTGGAAATTCGACTCAAGTACAAATACCTACAAGTACAGGCTACTCAAGTAAATGTAGGCTACTTTTAGTTACTTTACACTGACTGTCTTTTTTTACAGACCGAAATCCTTTTATTTCCGAGAGACCCGACCATTTAATCATTGTTAAAACCCTCTTTCATGTACTAACTCACTGCAGCCGTGCAGCGTGCGCTGTTAACTGATTGACAGGCAGAAGAAGGCTAAGGAATCTATAATATTAAGATCGAAACAAAAGCCAGAGATTAAAAGGAATACTTTTAGGCTATTTTCTAACTACAGAGAGTAAAGTCATGGTTTAACTTGTACGCGGTCGTGGCTGCATCATCCTGGCAGCAGGCTACGCATCACGCATGCATTACGCACGCACCAATATCTTTTCCCCCTGCTGTTAAACTGATCCTAGACCAGCATTATCATCTCACTGTTACACAGCCAATGAGCCATTCATCTCGCTGCCTCACGGCTAACAGACCATGATCCTAGGTCAGGCCATCCTAAACACAGCACACACGACACGTTAAACAGAACTCCAGTAGTTCGTTCCTTATAGCGCACGTCAGCGCGCGCACACACACATTGATTGATTGCTTTACAGTTTGCATAAAAAAAGCAGAAAGTACACACACAATACGGGTCCTCTTGGGTCCTCTCGGGTAATACACATAATGATTGACAGCCCCGTATTCCGAGGTGATGCGGCCACTCCGACCCGGCTATAAAACACTGACCGACCCTGTCTATTCTGCCCCCGGCCGGAGCTGAGGGGAGGGGGAACGGAGAACGCGTTACGCGTGTTGTCACTTGTCTCTTCTGTTCTTTTTCTTATTTATTAGGCTAACAACCACGGCCAGGTCTCATCATCACTTGAGGATATAGTTTCCATTGTTTTATTTGTTTCCCTGTCTCCGTTCTCCTCTCTCCTCTCCTCTCTCTCCTTTCTTCTCCTTTCTCCTGTGGCTATGCAGGCAGATATCGCCCCCTCGTTTTTAGGCGAATTAAGCGAATATTATACGCATATTCGCGTCGCTTTTTGGTGTGTATGGAACACGGCGAATGGCGAATTCTTCGCCTTTTTGGTTCGCTTATTCACGTCGCTTTCGCTAATTCGCCGGTGTGGACAGAGCTTGAGACTGTGACCCAAGATCCTTCCAACCATGACAAACAATTCGCTGTCTAGTAGGGCGGCAGCCGTCGATGGTACGAGATGGTCCTCTTCGCCCTCAAACAATTTGGTTACTCCTTCCCCTAAAATACGACAAGAGATAAATGTTAGCTCTGGTGCAGGGACAATTTAGAACAATAATTTAAGCATTAAGCAGAAGCTCTTAATCCAGACGATTTACAATGAGCAAGGTGATACATCATACATCAAAATGCAAAGAAATATTTGACTTATAGAACAAGGTGGCCAGTAAGCAAAGCAATACATGATCATGATACAAATGCAAAGCAATTAGGCTAATCTATATGTAATGAAAAACAGTGAAAGAAAAAAATATTGAAAGTTACATGTATGGTTGTGGAATAGCTTTTAAGGAACAAAGTCACATTCTGTAAATAAACCCGTCTTGTCCTGTAACTTACCATCATCAAATTGGAAGCCATATTTCACCCTGTGAATAGCCGAGGAGAGGGCATAGCGGTTCACCCCGGTTCCAACTGCGTTATCACCTGATCAGACATTTTAAAAACACCAAATAAACCCTTCATTCACAGTTCAGTTAACATGTACAATAGTAAAAGACTGTAGTTTTACAGGAACATTAGTAGACTGTGGTTGCACTCTTACACTCTGTTTTTATTCTTAATTTTATATTTTAGAACCAGTAAGACTCCCTAATCGGGAGATAAGCGACCGTCAGGTCGCAGCGTGATTTTAGGGCAAAATGTGTAATAGCAGTGTACAAAAATATGTTTGAAAAGATCAGCCTGATGGTGGCGCTATATGGGACAGATCCATGTTGATGACATGAGTGTGTAGACATACTGTGTACCGATTTGCGTGATTTTAGGGCAAAATCTGTTGGGGCAGTGTCCAAAAATGTTTGAAAAAAATCTGCCTGATGGTGGCGCTATATGGGACAGATCCATGTTGAAGACATGAGTGTAGACATACTGTGTACCGATTTGCGTGATTTTTGGGCAAAATCTGTTGGAGCAGTGTCCAAAAATGTGTTTGAAAAAATGGGACTGATGGTGGCGCTATATGGGACAGATTCATGTTGACGTCTCTCTCGGCGCCGCCGAGGCAGACGCGTGTGACGGACAGACTGACTGACAGACAGCCGGTGGAGGTTTTGGTGGTAACTGCGACCTGACAGGCACAATAGTAAGACCTGGAAAAGTATGAAATGAAAATCCACTTTTCCACACTTTCCATACACGAAAACAGTGATGTACAATTTCAAATGATCACATACCTTGCAGTCTGCATTTGAACGGTGCTGCCCACACCCTCCCTGGTTCCTTGTAAAAGGTCACAAGGTCTGCAACCTGCTGGTGGGGTTCTTCAGTGACATCCAAGGTCAAATGGATTGCCCTTTCGTGGCGCTTGGCGTGCAGCAGTTCCTTCGTAAACATGCTGATTGCAATTTCTGGATCTGCAACTGCTTTCCATGCTATGAAAAAGTAATATTGACACTACCGTTATGCACAGCTTGCTACATAGTATTGTCTTGCATTGTGTGAGACACCATCTTCCATCCAATAAAAACCACTACACAGCTCAAGGAAGCATGACTATTTCATGAATCATTGGTTTGATTTGATTGAAGACTTTATTAGAAGTTTGCATAGGAAAAGGTAGTTTCATGACGGTACAGTTCACTGGTACAAGGTCTACTAAAAGGAGATCCCCACAGGAAAGTTGTTTCACAAAAGTATCACTGCCACTTTCTACATCTTGACAGTTTAAAATATTAGACCAATCAGTTTGTTTTAGAGCACTCTCAAGATTATGTATTTTTTGGGGGGGATTATCTGGTGAAGTAGTTATCATATTATATGTTTTTGTTAATCTCTCAGGCCTGCTTGTGAACATTAAATCAATTTGTGTCTGTGATGAGTTTGTTATTCTAGTTGGACCTTTCACCAGTTGGGTGAGATTATACTTATCTGTTATTCCCTTGTTTTGTTTTTTTCTATCTGATTTATTACTCCAATTAAAATGTACGTCACCCATAAGTATGATTTCCTTTTTGCTGTCACATTCTTTGAGCATGGTCTGTAGGTGCTCATAAAACAAACTGTCAAAATCCATTTCATGGTGTGACCATTCAATGACGCTACATCCAATTGTGTTTCTAACATATATTAATACACCACCCGCCCTTTTCACCCCCATTCTATCCCTTCTAACATGTTATATCCAGGAAAAGTATTAGCTGCCTCTGATGATTTTGAACTCAACCATGTTTCTGAAAGGCCTAGAAAGTCCAGGTTAGAGTGAGACAGCAAAGTGTTCCAGTTGAGTTTGCTTTGCACGGGTGCTGTGGATGTTCAAATGTCCACCCAGTAGCCCCTTTGGTTTGGACTGAGGGTCCCAGATTATTTTTACACAATTAAAAGTTTTGAACATTTTTGTCATACGGTATTTCTTGGTCGCTGGTTTTAGTCCCTTTAACGTTTGTTTCTTGGGACGTTGAGAAGATGTCGCAGTGGTACTTCCCGTTGTTTGGTACTCACCACCACCGCTGGCTATCAGTAGACACAAGCGTCCACCGCCGGCGCCGATCACCTCCGTGGCCGCAGATGCAATTTGAGATGTCGCAGTGGTGGTTTGGTATTTGTCACCACCACCGCCGGCTTTCTGTTGAGACACGCGTCTACCGCCGGCGCCGATCACCTCCGCGGCCGCAGACACAGGCCGAGCCGCCGCCCGCACCCCCGGCTCTTCCAACGGTGAAGACCGCGCCGCACCAAGAGCAGCCACGGCCCTCTGTGGACACAGCAAGCGTCCCCCGTCGTCCGCCGTCACAGCAGCCACAGATACGGGTGGAACTGCATGCGCATTCTGCGCCTCAAGCAGCGAAGACTGCCCAACTCCAAGAGCATCCACTCCCGGCGTGGAGATTATGGACATTACTGCCAGGGCACCCCCTCTCCTGCCATCGGCTCCCCGCATTTGATGGTGTCCCCCGCCGCCACTCACCCCCGGCACAGCCCCGCCAGGAATGGCTTGTGCAGTCATTACATCGAGGGGGGAAGCAGCCTGCCGTCGTCGATCAAGTGAGGTCCTGGGTTTGACTGGATATCACCAGCCAACAGGAGAGTTGTTGTTAAGGAGAGGATCACCCGAAATGGTCGGTTTGTTCTCTCTTTTCTCCCTGTCGAGCTTGTATGGCTCGTTGTTGGTGGAGTAGCTCGGCTGTTGTTTAGCAGAGTTGAGTAGGTTGCGTATTGGCTCTGTATGTTGAGAGTGATCTCTCGGTGGTAAGACTGGTTTGAGTAACAGCAACGCACGGATAGTAGGACTAACACGAAGACGTAACACATAACAAACGCTCTCTGAGCAACTTCAGATGGATTCTGTCGCTGCAATATATTGGCTTTGTGTATATAGTTGAAACACAAACCAGTTTGGGCAAGTTTGTAAAGTTTGACGTGGTTTATTTGTTTGTGCTCCGGCAGCACCTGCCTGCCCGCCAGTCTTGTCCCCTTTCAATGACCTCTTTGACCAAATTGGTGTGTGTGTGTGTGTGTGTGTGTGTGTGTGTGTGTGTGTGTGTGTGTGCGTGTGCGTGTGTCATCTGTGCTGTACACTGTGCTGTACACAGCCAACCCACCACAAAACCCTTGGTTGGTTCAAATCATGTACCATATCCTCCAACTCTGCAATCAATAATTGTTTTTGCCTCTCACTAACAGTTTGTTGTCTGCTAGCTAGCTCCTTTCCTGTAAACCATTTAATCTGGCTGGGTTTTCCATCATACATAGGATTGCATTCACATGAGGAAGCACAGAAATTACAGCATGAATGAATAGAGGATATTGCATGGCTTTTCTCTCCATCAAAGAGTTGCATCAATTTTGCCCGATGGCAGGTTTCTTTATCGGACAAATAAAAAAGTGGGAGTGAGTTGCTAGGGCCCAAGGTGGAGGGGCCTTAATTATTTTATATTTTAGCTATTGAAAAATAGCAGACATACAAGCTCACAAGCTTGTAGATCTGCTATTTTGTGTTGTGAAAATGTGTGCAAATCTTTGAATATATGTATTTTTAAGCAAACATTTGTAACTCAAATTTTGCTTCTGGGGGGTCCCTGGAACTAAATATTTTGAGATGGGGGTCCGTGGCCAAATACATGTCATTTTGGGGGTCCTTCACATGAAAAGGGTTCAGCACCACTGACATAGAAACATAGTTTTTTCAAAACAACAAGAAGGATTTGAAATATTCAAAGACTTGCACAAATGTTCAAGGGGTATATCTGCTATTTTTCAATACTTATAGCAAGAAATAATTCTTAATAATGCGTTCCCAGTCTTAATGGTTTGAACCCCCTCCCCTTATGAAGAACATTCATGGGGGGCCCGCTTGGTGGACCATAGTGAACAACCATATTCATTCCTGGAGAATCTACACCCATTCCCAAGGCAGAAGTGGCAACAACCACTCTTAAAGTTGATGAGGGGTCTTTCAAGGAGCCAGACGTGTCGCACCAAATTCTGGGCCCTGGGTACAAGGATTCACTGTGGGCCCCCATGAATGTTCTTCATAGGGGAACTGGGAACACATTATTACGCATTATGTTGTGCTTTAACTGTTGAGAAATAGCAGATTTCTAGCAGAACCTTTTACATTCTAAAAGCTTGCAAAAAGCTGTGTGTGTGTGTGTGTGTGTGTGTGTGTGTGTGTGTGTGTGTGTGTGTGTGTGTGTCTCAACAGAGGTACTTATTGTGGTTCCAACAGGGGCACTTGGGATGACAACAGAGTATTTGGGGTCTCAACTGAGGTACTTGGAGTGGCAACAGAGATACTTGGAATGACTGGGAGTTTGCTCTGAGTTTGCTCTGGGATTTGTTCATCAGTGATCAAACAGAACCGCTCAATTACTGTTTCTGGAGTTAAGAGCCCATCTGTGGCCTGCTGACTCTGCGGGCTTTCAGGAACAGTTGTGTTGCAGCAGCCACAAGGTTGAGAACAGGGGAGAAGCCCTGGTTTAGTGGAGAAACACTGCTCTGGTCCACGCGCACTTTTGTGAAAGCTGTGAAACACCCATAATCCAGTAGATCATGATGATGATCAATGGAAAAAAAGTTACATTTATTATCGTTTAAGACCAAGGCGCAAGTACTGTTTTCAGTTTTGTGAGGCGGAGAGAGTCACTGCCCCAGCCTGAAGCCTCAAAAGTCTAGTATCTGCCCTGGTTCCATAGGGATATCCCTTTGGAGTAATGGTTAAGATATTGGACTTTCACGCGGGAGACCCGGGTGGGGAGGTTCAGATCACCTCCGTTACACATATATATATATATATATATATATATATATATATACCAGTAAGACTCCCTAATCGGGAGATAAGCGACCGTCAGGTCGCAGCGTGATTTTAGGGCAAAATGTGTAGGAGCAGTGTCCAAAAATGTGGTTAAAAGAATCGGCCTGATGGTGGCGCTATATGGGACATCCATATTGATGAGATGAGTGTAGACATACTGTGTACCGATTTGCGTGATTTTAGGACAAAATCTGTAGGAGCAGTGTCCAAAAATGTGTTTGAAAAAATCGGCCTGATGGTGGCGCTATATGGGACAGATCCATGTTGATGACATGAGTGTAGACATAGTGTGTACCGATTTGTGTGATTTTAGGGCAAAATCTGTAGGAGCAGTGTGCAAAAATGTGTTTTGCAAGAATCGCCCTCTTGGTGGCGCTAGAAGAGGGCCATGTGAGAAATGAGGGTTGGGGTCTCCGCGTTGCCTTGGCGGACGAATAGGTACCGGCCCCGGCTCTCCCGGACGCTCCTAGCCCGAGTTACGGCATTTTATGTGAGCTGCAGTGGAGGGGGTCCTCCACTGGGGGCGCCACCACTTGTGCATCCGTTCTGGAGCACCAGGAGTCGGTGGTCCCCGGGAATTCCCCGTGAGCAGCCCCGTTGGGGTGGTCATTTGGTAATTTTTGCACATTTGGTCATTTTTTACATCTGGGGATCCCCCAGGGACCTGGAGGTCCCTGGAGCTCCGGGGGTCCTTGGAGGTTGTAGTTTGGCAGGCAAGGAGTGTGTGTGCAAAATTTGGCATGGATCGGGGCAACGGTTGCGGAGATATGAGCAGGGCAATAGTGTGAAGTGTGAGGTGTGACAGACAGACTGACGCACAGTTTGTGGAGGTTTTGATAGTAAGTGCGACCTGACGGTCGCAATAACATCATCATCATGATGACATCATCAAAGCATGTTTCAAGATAATATGAGGTTGCTATTTCATAATTAAGTGTACAAAAAAGAAGATGTATGTTTTGCTAAAGTTATTGAAATACATACAAAGGATTGAATGAACAGTGCAAAACGCAGGTTACCAAGATGAACAATAATTCTTATATCTTATTCTTGTTTTGGGCCATTTGATGTTTTCTAAACATGTATAACATTACACAAAGTAAGTAACGCACCACCGTATGGGCTGCGTGATGCTGCAGCGTGACACGTAGTTAGCTTGTAGATCTGTTCCTTTGTCACGTGACGTCAACCCAATTTGGAATAGAATTATACCATAATACCATTCGCTTTTTTTTTCTCTACACTGCCTGTCTTTGGGCATGGCACATAGGAGTAAGAGAATGATTATTGTGCCGAATGATTGTTATATAGGCCTGGAAATTGGGTTAAATATTCTGGAACAGTTTTGGAAGTTCATTGGTAAAAATGTGTGGGAACCCTGGTTCTAACAGAACATAGACAGACACTGTAGTGACAACAGATTAACAAGAGGTGGCGCCAAACACACAAACAAGAACACCCAGAACAGCAGAGCAATTCAACAGCAAACCAAAAGAAAGACAACTTTAAATTAAACAAAAGATCAGGGACTTTATGGGTCCATGTGGTTCCATTTGTACACTCTGAGTTAAATTAACACTGAGGATTTCACATGGTAGATTGGATTCCTGGACAAAAACTTTATCAAACTTTTAATTCAAACGTTTATATTCACTGCTAGACAACATGAGCTGTCAAGTTTCACTTCCATGCTGACACTGCAGTGTGTGTGTGTGTGTGCGTGTGTGTGTGTGTGTGTGTGTGTGTGTGTGTGTGAGTGTGTGAGTGTGTGTGTCTGTGTGCGTGCGTGCGTGCGTGCGTGCGTGCGTGCGTGCATGCGTGCATGCGTGCATGCATGCGTGTGCATGAGAGAGAGAGAGAGAGAGAGAGAGAGAGAGAGTTTCTGTTTCAGGGGGGGCGGGTTTTCTTCAATGGGGTTAACATGACGGTTGGGCACAGATCTGCAGATCTTGCTCTTTTTAAAACAGATTGTGTCTTTGGGGTCAGTTTCAGAACATTTTTGTTGGACGGAGGACGAAGACGACTGGGTAGAGGAGGAAGATCCTCCTTCCAGCTGTTGTCCTCCTCCACGCAGTTGCTGTCCTCACTCCCTCCTTCTTGGTCGTAGCCCGCCACCATGTCACCCTCCTCATAGTCCTCGTCGTCCTCGTTCTCGCCCGCCACCACGTCACCCTCCTCGTCGTCCTCGTTGTCCTCGTCCTCGCCCGCCACCACATCACCCTCCTCGTCGTCCTCGTTGTCCTCGTCCTCGCCCACCACCACGTCACCCTCCTCGTCGTCCTCGTCCTCGCCCGCCACCACGTCACCCTCCTCGTCGTCCTCGTTGTCCTCGTCCTCGCCCGCCACCACATCACCCTCCTCGTCGTCCTCGTTGTCCTCGTCCTCGCCCACCACCACGTCACCCTCCTCGTCGTCCTCGTCCTCGCCCGCCACCACGTCACCCTCCTCGTCGTCCTCGTTGTCCTCGTCCTCGCCCGCCACCACGTCACCCTCCTCGTCGTCCTCGTCCTCGGAGACTGTAATTACATGAAACGAAACAACATTAGTCCTTTCATGTACAATATCTTTCTTTTTTTTGTTTAAACTTCACAAAACCAGAAAAGTTAGGTGAGTTCTAATGCCTCTGCACTTCTAGAAACATCTCAAACAGGCAAGGTTAGAATAACTTCCCTCCTGGATAGAGGTTGGGGGCTCTACAAAGGGGATTATTTATGGTCCAGACAACACGTGCAGCCATTTGGAATAGTCTGTAACTACATGAAACAAACAGTGAACCATTTTAAGATTCCATTACCCAAGGACCGTTTCAGAACATTTTTGTTGGACGGAGGACGAAGACGACTGGGTAGAGGAGGAAGATCCTCCTTCCAGCTGTTGTCCTCCTCCACGCAGTTGCTGTCCTCACTCCCTCCTTCTTGGTCGTAGCCCGCCACCATGTCACCCTCCTCATAGTCCTCGTCGTCCTCGTCCTCGCCCGCCACCACGTCACCCTCCTCGTCGTCCTCGTCCTCGCCCACCACCACGTCACCCTCCTCGTCGTCCTCGTCCTCGGAGACTGTAAATACATGAAACGAAACAACATTAGTCCTTTCATGTACAATATCTTTCTTTTTTTTGTTTAAACTTCACAAAACCAGAAAAGTTAGGTGAGTTCTAATGCCTCTGCATTTCTAGAAACATCTCAAACAGGCAAGGTTAGAATAACTTCCCTCCTGGATAGGGGTTGGGGGCCCTACAAAGGGGATTATTTATGGTCCAGACAACACGTGCAGCCATTTGGAATAGTCTGTAACTACATGAAACAAACAGTGAACCATTTTAAGATTCCATTACCCAAGGACCGTTTCAGAACATTTTTGTTGGACGGAGGACGAAGACGACTGGGTAGAGGAGGAAGATCCTCCTTCCAGCTGTTGTCCTCCTCCACGCAGTTGCTGTCCTCACTCCCTCCTTCTTGGTCGTAGCCCGCCACCATGTCACCCTCCTCATAGTCCTCGTCGTCCTCGTCCTCGCCCACCACCACGTCACCCTCCTCGTCGTCCTCGTTGTCCTCGTCCTCGCCCGCCACCACGTCACCCTCCTCGTCGTCCTCGTCCTCGCCCACCACCACGTCACCCTCCTCGTCGTCCTCGTCCTCGGAGACTGTAATTACATGAAGCGAAACAACATTAGTCCTTTCATGTACAATATCTTTCTTTTTTTTGTTTAAACTTCACAAAACCAGAAAAGTTAGGTGAGTTCTAATGCCTCTGCACTTCTAGAAACATCTCAAACAGGCAAGGTTAGAATAACTTCCCTCCTGGATAGGGGTTGGGGGCCCTACAAAGGGGATTATTTATGGTCCAGACAACACGTGCAGCCATTTGGAATAGTCTGTAACTACATGAAACAAACAGTGAACCATTTTAAGATTCCATTACCCAAGGACCGTTTTGGAACTCACCAGTCAAATCCACTATGGCGGCTTTGGCCCTAGCCCCTTGATGATACAACCTGAGGGCGGTTGAGGACGCCTCCACCCCTGCCTTCCTCAGGGCCTCTTTGACGACGGAAGAGAGGGTCTGTAATTGCTTGCCTTTCAGGTTGACAAACACATGACCAGGGTCGCTGAAGTTGGCCTTTGAGATAGCGGAGAGGCGAAGGAGCCAATTCCTCTCCTTGTTGGAGAGGAAAAGACTCCTTGTCTTCCTTCCCTTGACCTACACAGAAAAAAAACACTTTGAGTAAATATAGCCTGAAGTTAATTGTGTGAAGACAATTTTTATTTTATTTAATCAATCGACCTAGACTCACCCTGATCATGTGTTTGCCCCCTTCATCAACGGCATGGAGTACCTGCTCCGGCGTCATATCTCTAAGCAAGGAGGGTTGGTGGCCCCCGTTGTTTATGAGGTGGGCGGCCAAAAGTCCCTGGAGCAGCCTTAAGTCCACCGGAGTAAACTTTTTTTCCAATGTGTCTGAAAATAAGTGAAACATATATATATATATATTAGTTAGGGTTAGGGCTATATATATATATATATATATATATATATATATATATATATATATATATATTAGGGTGCATCACATTTCAAGGCAAAAAAGAATCATCTCACTCTATCTAGAACTTTGTTCCACTGTCTATACAAATGATTTTAGCAAAGTTTGGGGAAAATTCATTCATAGTTAGAGGTGCAACGCAGCATGTCAAATTTAGGGAAAAGTGATATTTCAGCTACTTTTAGGGCTTTCATTTCTTGATAACATGACATGGCAATTTCTCAAAAATACAACAAATAGTTTGTGAGAAGGTGTTTTTGATAAGAGAAAGCATGTTTAATCAAGAAGAAACATTTACATTTTCATTGATAGTCACTGAAAAATGATTGAAAATATTGAAATATTGTCCTAGTTAAGTGACATTTCGGCTGCTTTTAGAACTCTATTTTTGGAGCGGTGAAAGCGCTCCCAATAGACAGGTATGTCCGTGGGTATGTGGGTGGCTGGGTGGCTGGGTGGCTGGCTGGCTGGGTGGGTGGCTGGCTGGCCATGTCCGTAGCCTGGCAATACCTTGAGTGGCCACACACAACACACTAGTTAAAGGAGGGGCACTGTTTTGTGCAGGCGAGGCACACTCACCACTCACTCACAGGCACAGTTTACTCACTCACTCACTCACTCACTCACTCACATAGGGTACAGCTGCTCAAATTCACCGCTCCACTTCGAACCGAGGTTTTTTTTTAACATGACATGGCAATTTCTCAAAAATACAACAAATAGTTTGTGAGGAGGTGTTTCTGCCAAGGGAAAAGGTGTTTAATCAAGAAGAAACATTTACATTTTCATTCAAAGTCACTGAAAAATATTGAAATATTGTCCTAGTTATTCACTGTGTTCAGCTTGCACTTATAGGAGTGAAGATTGGGATGTTCACGGCGGTCATGCTCAACATTCTGAAGGTGTTGCTCACTTGGCTACTGCCACAGAATGATGTGAGTTTGACCCCTCACTCGGCACAGTCATTCACAACATTGATGGCACGCACATTCACCACACCTGCCTGGAATGATGCACTCGTACCCCAATCCTCTACATTGAGTGGAAGAAATGCTGTATCGATTTTCAACTGGTGCATACCAAACCAGCAGTCTGGGTTGGCAAGGTCGGCTAACCTGGTGGCCGGTGAGAGGACTGGAAACTTTGGCTTACCGAAACCAGTGCCAAAGTGCTACTGTGGGGCTCGCATTGGGAGGTTATCTGGTTTGTGCTCCAAGATGGCATCCTCAAGTGCATGCTGCTGATTAGCTGGCATCTTGGTGCTGAGGAATGCCAGGGGCAGCATCTAGTGGTGCCTCCTGTGCTTTCATGGCTGATGTTGCAATGCTCTCGTCAACAGACGTACTCAGACGTACTCATCTACTGCTGTTACAGGTCAGCCACCATGTTGCGTAGATGTGCGTAATGAAGTTGGCAAATGCCAGAATCTTCGGCACCTGCTGCCGTGTGGTGATGGTGCCCTGGGGATGCAAGATGTGCTGTTCCATCAAAGCCTGATAGAGAGTGTAGAGGAGCTTGCCCATCCAGCGCGCCTTGTGCACAGTCCAGGTCGTTGGAAGTTTACTGGAGTCTACATCATCTGCACCCAGAGAAGACACAGCTGCACAAAGTCATGGTAGTCGCACTCACCTTGTCTGTAGTCTATCACTGCTGCAGCATACATGGTGAATTCAGCACTTAACTTGCCCAAGAACAATGGGCCTCTGTAGTTGTGCAGCAGCAAGCTCCAGTTGTACTTTAGACACCTAAACAACCTCTGGTGAGGGTGAGTCCAGTGAAGATGTGGCTGAGGAGCACCTCAATGTGATGCCAGCACCCAGACATGAGCAGTGGTCTGTAGGATGCTGTGAGATTGCCTGTGTTTGATGAAGTGGTGTCGAATACCATATTGACAACCTGGTCGGCACAGCACCAGCCCTGCAGTAGTTTGCATGTCAGCCTGGCGATCATCTCTCTGCACGCCTCGTCTTTCCCCTTTGTGGATGGGGCACACTAGATGCTGCCCCTGGCACTCCTCAGCACCAGCTGATCAGCAGCATGCACTTGCGGATGCCATCTTGGAGCACAAACCAGTTAACCTCCCCATGCGAGCCCCACAGTGGCACTTTGGCACTGGTTTCTGTAAGCCAAAGTTTCCAGTCCTCTCACCGGCCACCAGGTTAGCCGACCTTGCAAACCCAGACTGCTAGTTTGGTATGCACCAGTTGCAAATCGATACAGCATTTCTTCCACTCAATGTAGAGGATTGGGGTACCAGTGCATCATTCCAGGCAGTTGTGGTGAATGTGCTTGCCATCAATGTTGTGAATGACTGTGCCGAGCGAGGGGTCAAACTCACATCAGACTTTGTGGCAGCAGCCAAGTGAGCAACACCTTCAGAATGTGCTGCAATTAGTTGAGCATGACTGCCGTGAACATCCCAATCTTCGCTCCTACAAGCGCAAGCTGAACAAAGTGAATGACTAGGACAATATTTCAATAGTTTCAAACATTTTTCAGTGAATTTCAATGAAAATATAAATGTTTCTTCTTGATAAAACACCTTATCTCTTGGCAGAAATACCTCCTCACAAACTATTTGTTGTATTTTTTGGAAATTGCCATGTTATGTTATCAAGAAATGAGAGTTCTAAAAGCAGCCGAAATGTCACTTAACTAGGACAATATTTCAATATTTTCAATCATTCTTCAGTGACTTTCAATGAAAATGTAAATGTTTCTACTTCATTAAACACCTTTTCTCTTGTAAGAAATACCTTCTCACAAACTATTTGTTGTATTTTGGAGAAATTGCCATGTCATGTTATCAAGAAATGAAAGCTCTAAAAGTAGCCGAAATATCACTTTTTCCTAAATTTGACATGCTGCGTTGCACCTCTAACTATGAATGAATTTTCCCCAAACTTTGCTAAAATCATTTGTATAGACAGTGGAACAAAGTTCTAGATAGAGTGAGATGAAATTTTGACGTTAAATTTTTTGCATTGAAATTTGATGCACCCTAATATATATATATATATATATATATATATATATATATATATATATATATATATATATATATATATATATTCTGTATAGCATTTGATCAAGGCTTGAGATCTAACTTCCATTTTCCGGTGATTTCCATCTATTTGCAAATTTCGCACTTGCCCAACAGTGACAGGATTTGATTTTTGGCAAAGACATTGATCTTTGCCACTCCCCTGTGGCTAATTAATCCTCCTCCTGTATGTAAAAATATATTTTTAATTACATTTGCTATAATAAGAAACCAGAAAAAAAAACAGAAGGAAAATTATATTATGAAATGGAAACACACTCACTGGAATTGTCGACCACTTCGCGGTGCCGTTTGACCTCCTTCTGTACTTTAGTCTGGAAGGCCTGCAGGGCCGACAGGGTGTGGTCAAGGTCCGGCACCGCGAAGTGGTGCAATAATGATTGCCTTTTTGGTCTCCAGGGCCTTATTCAACTGTGCATTCCATCTGTAATCAGAATTCAGCAATGTTATAAAAACTGGGATAATAATAATAATAATTATTAGGGTAATAATGATAACAATGATAAATACATGAACAAATAAATTAATAAATATATAAAATAAAAACTATACTTACAACTTGAGGGTAACCATTTCCCTTAGTGGGGAGAGACCGGGCAAATGCCCGTCCAAGTTCAGCCATTGCCAAAAATCTTTGGCATATTTGAACTTGGAACGGGCATTTTTCAGTTCTCTCCCCACCTCCATCGTCTTGAGAAAACTGTCTAGGTATTTATCTGCAGTCAAAAACATACATGGGTGGTTAAAAAAGTTATCTTTCATTTTTCGCATGAAAAAGGTCAAACTGAAAGAAGTCCTTACTGGTTTCCGGCACTGGGGGAACCCTAACCTGGGGCCTCCTAAGTTGCCAAATTCGTTCACGGAGATGGAGGATCTTGTCTGTGAGTTTTAGGACAAAAGGGTCTGGTAGAGGAGATTTAAGAAAAGTTACAAAACACTTTATCAGTTGCTATGTCTAAACGGTAACACACACACACACACACACACACACACACACACACACACACACACAAACACACACACACACACACACACACACACACACACACACACACACACACACACACACACACACAAGCGGACACGCACACACACACACACACACACACACACACACACACACACACACACACACACACACACACACACACAACAATTTTGACCCATAGTGTTACGTAAATGACCTCACCCTTTTCCAAATGAGGAGGTATTGCCTCGTCCTCGTCCGAGTTCTCTTCCTCTACCTCCTCCTCCTCGCCCTCCTCCATGTCCTCCTCCTCCTCCTCGTACTCTTCCTCGTCCTCCTCCTCGCCCTCCTCCTCTTCCTCCTCACCCTCCTCCTCTTCCTCCTCGCCCTCCTCCTCTTCCTCCTCCTCCTCCTCGTCCTCCTCCACATTTTCCTCCTCCCTCCGTCCTCCCCCCGCCTCCTCCTCGTCCTCCTCCTCTTTCTTCTCTTTCTCATCTGCCTCCTCTGCCTCCTCGTCCTCCTCGCCCTCCTCCTCTTCCTCCTCGTCCTCCTCCTCTTCCTCCTCTTTCTCATCTGCCTCCTCTGCCTCCTCGTCCTCCTCGCCCTCCTCCTCTTCCTCCTCGTCCTCCTCCTCTTCCTCCTCTTTATCATCCACCTCCTCTGCCTCCTCGTCCTCCTCGCCCTCCTCCTCTTCCTCCTCCTCCTCCTCGTCCTCCTCCTCTTCCTCCTCTTTCTTCTCTTTCTCATCTGCCTCCTCTGCCTCCTCGTCCTCCTCGTCCCCCTCTTTCTCCTCCTCCTTAGCTACCTCCATATCTGTCTCCTTGTCCTCCTCATCCGCCTCCTTGTCCTCCTCGTTCTCCTCTTTTTCCTCCTCCTTCGCTTCCTCCACATCCGCCTCCTCCTCCACATCTGTCTCCTTGTCCTTTTTGTCCTCCTCGTCCGCCTCCTTGTCCTCCTCGTCTTTCTCGTCCTCCTCCACATTTTCCTCCTCCCTCCGTCCTCCCCCCGCCTCCTCCTCTTCCTCAATTTCTGCCTCTGCCTCCACCTCCGCCCCCACCTCTGCCCCGGAATGTCCAGCCGCCTCCTGTCTAGTCACTATCGGTAAGGAGGCGGCCAACATAATAACCATTAAATTGTCGTTCTCAAGACGGAGGCCCTGGTCCTCTTCCTCGCCCTCCTCCTCGTCCTCCTCCTCGTCCTCTTCCTCGCCCTCCTCCTCGTCTTCCTCCTCGTCGTCCTCCTCGTTTTCCTCATCGTCATTGTCGTCGTTGTCGTCCTCCTCCTCCTCCTCATTGTCTGTGGCCGAGTTCACATATTAGTAATGTAGGCGTCCCTATTGTCATACACAAGTTTTGAATTTTAAACAACATTTTTTCTTACCTTTGATGTCCTCGGTCGTCACCACGTTTGGGTGGCTGGCCCTCAAAATTCGCAGATCTGCGTTTATTTTGGCCCTTTTGACGCGCGTGTGGACCTTTATAAGTTTGGGACTCTGTTGAATACATATAGAGCCTGGTCAATTTTAAAGGCATGTCAAAAAATGTACAGTTAAGTTTATTTATGATTAACTTTGTATTTTTAATTGTATTAACAACACTATGATATTGGACAATACCCATCTGTTGTAAATTCTGTGAATAAAACATTTTTTTTTAATACTTACGTTTTCCACATAACCATGGGTTGAAACCAGGTGCGTGTCTAGCCTTTTTTTCCCCCAATTGCAGTGGGGGCACTGCGATGCTTCGTTACATCTGCAGATTAATTGAAGACCATATAACCACAATTTAAAACTAGAAAAGAACATTTCTAAGAAATTTTAAGCGTGCCTTCAGCTCGCTAAGTGTGTGCAACCTTGTATAGCAGTTGGTGTTAGCATTTGCATTTTTGCATTAACATTTACATCATTATTAGAATTTTTTGCATTAGCATTTTTATCATTAGCTTTAAGTAATAAGTCTCTATTGGCCGTTTAAGTCCAGACACCAAGTTTCAAGACGGTACCATGCTGTGAACTGGAGTAGGTTTTTTTTTAAAACCCAGCCAATAGGAATACAGAGGGGGCGGGGCTTAATCAATTACAGCTCATCCCTATTGGCCAGAAAAAGACCAAAGTTGTGTGTGCATTTTAAAGTTTAAGTGACGTTGCTAGGCAAAAGTATGTCAGAGTAATGTGGGGCCAAAGTTAATGGGGGTTTTTGATCGTAGTTTTTTACGAATTACGTTGCCATGGTAACGCGGATCGTAAAGAAAAGTAATAGCACACCATTCCCGGCCGAGCCGCACATTTTGATGTATATATTGCGGGGGTGGCGTAAATCCTGCGGCAGTTATTACGTGCCAAAATGTCCCCCATTCTAAGTTTATGGGGTTTTTGGGCGTTGTTTTTTTTTAATTACGTCGCCATGGTAACGCGGATTAGAAAGAAAAGTAATAGCAACCTATTCCGGCCGAGCCGCACGTTTTGATGTATATATTAAGTTGGTGGTGTAAATTGTGCGGCAGTTATTACGTGCAGAAATTTGCAAGAACATTACTTACTGACTGACTTACTTAACTCATTTGCCGCGATGCCCGTAGCACCCGTAAATTTTCCGCTGTACGGCCCTGCCATGCCCGTAAATCCCGTAAATGTGCTTTTAAATTATGTAATGCTAAATTACACTCTTCCCCAGCCCCTGAAAAATTTTGAGCCGTCTCTCATATAGGGAAACCAAAATATCACACATCAAAGTTAGTGTGTTTGAAAACAAGAGTGTAATAACTGTATAAATCTCAATAAAAGTGTATAATTCTCCCCATAATCCACAGTGAAGGAACAGTGATGGCATTTTGCACGCACCGCTGCAGCCTGGCTGGCTACAGGCAGCACAACGCCGTTCTTTTTTTTTTTTTTTTTTCTCAGCCTCCTAACTCCAACATGCAGCCATGCCATTCACACACACCCCCATTCCTACACAAATCCTTGACCTAACATCTATGGAAATGCCAAGTGAATCTCTGAATGGCAAGATGTCAGAATGGAGAATGCCCCCCAAGCGAGGCAGTAGCTACAACAGTGCAGCTCGATCTAACTATAGAGACCATTATAAATAAATCAAACATAATCCCGTGACATTTTCAGTTGAAAAGCCCTGAACTGCCATGAGCCAATACTATACACAGCTCCATAAAAGCCCCAGAAATATCCACAACAAAATAGGAGCGACTTTTGTCGCAGCCACAACAGTTAGCACTAGCAGGGATGTCACAAGGGGGGGAAAAGTAGTCTACGTGGGGCTGAGTTACTAGGGCCCAAGGTGGAAGGGCCTTTGATATTTTATACTTTTGCTATTGAAAAATAGCAGATCTACAAGCTCACAGCACGGCACTGAGTGCCGCGCTGCGAGCTTGTAGATCTACTATTTTTTAAATCCCCATATGAAGAACATTCATGGGGGGCCCACAGTGAATCCTTGTACCCAGGGCCCAGAACCGACACCCTTGCTTTAAATCAACCAACACAGACACAGCTATACATGTACGTACCGCGGCTTCCTCAGAGTTGGAATATCCACCGATTTCGGGGTCCCGGGGGTGGCAAAAGAGGTCAATGGACTAATATAAAAGAGACTTGTTTTCCGACTCCCTGGCCAACCTCTGTGGAGTGAGTCGCTCCGGTCGAGAGGATGATGGACGAGCGACATTTCCCCAGTCTCTGGACAGCTACATAGTAGACAAAAAGTCAATGGTCGCCTGGACTGGGCTCCCCGGGGGACCCCTTCTCCTTCGCCGCTGGTCACATCTTGTCCACCCATCTCGCAGCAACGGGATGCCTGCGAGCAGTGCCTGATCATGGTGGCTCACGGAAATCGCGTCGGTAAAAATACATCCTCGTGTGGTGTGTCCATATAATCCCAAGCATTATGTCGCCTCCTATAACAAGCTGTCTGAAACATACGATGGGATCCATCGTCGATGGATCCCAGTAACAGTGAGGCCGAATATGAGGAAGAAGGGCGACGATGGTTCCATTTGTAAGTTTCTTTTTTCACTTTCATCCTAACTTTGTGCTGTGGGCCGTTTCGGACGGTAGCAGCCAGGGCAGTACCCGTGGAAAACTTGGAGCTGTATGCTGTGGTGGAATCCTGGCTAATCAGTGATCCGTTCTGAAGCCCGCCTACTGTATCCGGTTTTGTACAAACTCACATACATGGAAGAAACGTTTCCGTATCCGATATAGACCCAGACCGGATCAGCAACGGCTTTGATTGATTGATTGATTGGCCTATGGCGATGGAGCTTTATTGGCACGAGAGCACGACGTAGAAGCAAGTGTCACAATAAAATAAAAACAGTTGAAAATGGGTAAAATAATATACAGTTAGAGGGGGTACCATTCCCCCCTGCTTTTACTGCTATATAGGCATTATATATATATGCTTATATATATATATATATATATATATATATATATATAAGCACACACATATATATATAATGCCTATATAGCGTTTATGTACGTGTGTGTATAGCCTACAGTATAGTGTGTGTGTGTGTGTGTGTGTGTGTGTGTGTGTGTGTGTGTGTGTGTGTGTGTGTGTGTGTGCGCGCGCGCGCGTGTGCGTGTGTGTGTGTGTGTGAGGAGGTACTGCAGACCATCGTGGGCCAGTCCAATATAAAAAGCGTATTTCTCTTTGTGTGAAGTAAGACGCCCTAAGGGCAAGAGGTGACCTATTACAGCACTATTACACAATTCCAGTTATACACAATTACACTTATTACACTAGTACACTCATCTGCTAAGTGCCTGAAGCCATAAATACATATATCAAGTGCATTATGTGCTTGAAAAAAGACATTCACAAAAACCTAAATAACTCCCTTTCATTAGATTTTCAAGCTCGGAAAATCAAAAAACAAGGGTTTTGAAATGGCTCTAACTATAGAATGGTACATTGTAAATACAAAATTATATTTTTTTGGTGAAACTAGAGCTTGTCTTCTTTCATTTTCATTACTGTATGACATTGTCGTGCAAATACAGAATTTAGGAAAAATGTAAATATAAAAAAAATATATCATTGTACAAAATGGCAGAAAAGCCATACAGTACAATGTTAAAATGGCAGCAAATGAGTTAAGTATGGCGGATTACAATAAGTGTTTTGCCATTGCATTGCATGGCAGGCACACTTAATTAAAATAGCTGATCTATCGTTGTTTTGGGTTGAGATTGGCACATTTCCTGGGGCAATCTTCCCAGATCATGCATGTCATGCATGTCTTCTTTTTTAGTTTTTTACTCTCAAAAAAGCATCTGCAATGAAGTGCATTTGAAACTACATTGCAGTGCACTTCATGGGGTGATCACTGCTTGCCTCCTGTGAATTGTTTTATTTTTATTTTGGTTTATTTAATTTTTATTTTGTTGCTGAGTGAGGTCAGCAGACAAAGTGACATGAGATGAAAAAAAACCTGAGTGAAATGTGCCAATGTCAACCAGAAACATCGGTACAAGCTTAAACGAAACAACTTCCGATCTAGAGTGGAATTTGTTGCAGGTATTTTTCTACCATGGCCCGGGTTCGATTCTCCGTCAGGGAAGCAGGAACTGTGGTTCCTCGTGTATACTGAATTCTATGAACTGCTGTCAGAGAACCTCATGGCACATGTATTCAGTACATACCGACATACCAATTACATTTGGGAAACGTAGCTGACAAACTTTGTTTATCGGCCTGAATTGAACCTCTTAATGTACAAAGGCTCTACATTTCATAGGAATTGACAGTAGATCGCAAAAAACTTAGCATGCCAAACTGCCGTTAGAGAACCTGTGCTGTAGGATTGTGAAGAAAAAAAAACACACAGACTTCTTTCATCAAAGCTGAGGAGTTAGACAGTGATGCAGCCTGAGTCCAACACTCTTTAACATATACGTCAATGAATTGGCAAAAACACTAGAACAGTCAACAACACCAGACATCCCTCTAGCAGACACAGAAGTCACTATTCACAGATGATCTGGTATTACTGTCTCCCACCAAAGAAGGATTACAGCAGCACCTTGACCTCCTGCACAAAAGACCACAGCACTAGAACACACAAACAACTATACATAACTTGGCTTAAACATCAGTAGCACAGGAAACTTCATAAACGCTGCAAACGACCTGAGAGAAAAGGCGAGAAGGGCTTTCTATGCCATCAAAAAGAACTGCGACAGGAGAAATGCCTGTCGCAAGTTGATGATGTCATAAATGTCATGTGTGATCTAACCCTATGGAATTTATGGCATGCATGTGCAAAAACACATTTGAAATATTGAGTTGATGCTCATATTAACCATATGAAGTATTAAGTTTGTTTTTATTTGCACATGCATGCCATAAATTCCATAGGGTTAGATCACACATGACATTTATGACATCATCAACTTGCGACGGGCATTTTCCCTGTTGAGTGAAAGATTAGCTATTTCTAGAAGAAATAAAATAATTAAGGTGTTTTTAATTTTACATTGTAGTTATAGAGGACAATTATAATGTATTAAGGCATATTTGTCGTATTAGTCAGGGATCACTTTAAGCTAGATATCCCAATAGAAATCTGGTTACAGATACTAGACTCCGTTATAGAACCCATCTCCCTCTATCCCCTTGCCAACCAAGAATTTGAAAAATGGGACAAACACCAAACTGAGACTTTGCACGCAGAACTCTGCAAATCTATACTCCACACCCACTCTGCAAATCTATACTCCACACCCAACGGAAAACAACAAACAATGCTTGCAGGGCAGAATTAGGAAGATACCCAATCATAATAAAAGTACAAAAGACAGCACTTAAATGCTATATTCACCTAAAAGAAAGCAATCCAGACACGCACCCATACCCTATCCCTCAACGGTAGTGAAAACCTACAGGGTTCCCCCCTCAGTCAGCTGGCCCAGGGACTCTGTGCACAAACAGAAGCACAACTACCGAACGGAAAACACTTTGGACTAGTGATGGGAACAATCGTTCATTTCCGTGAACCGGATCATTGTTCGTTCGGTCATTCAAAAGAGTCGGGCACAGACTGCTTGTGTGTGCTACTGTGCATGCGTGCGTGCGTGCATGCAGTGTTGTAAAGTAACTAAGTATATTTACTTAAATCCAGTTTTTGTACTTTACTTGAGTATCCAATACTTTTACTTCTGCTCCACTATAGAGGGTAGCACGGGTCCAAAAAATGGGATCCGAGCCGATATGGAACCGAGGAAATTTGGACCGAGCCGAACCGGCCCCGAGAAAACTACAGATTTTCTAGCCCCGGCCCGAAATGGATCCGATAGTGGTTGGATCCGGTCCGAACCGGAGCTAAATGAAATTGGACCCAGAGCCGAATTAAATTGGCCCCGACCCTAAAATGGACCCGGGGAAAACGGACCCGATCTTGCAGCGTCTTTGTCCGATGCTATATTATGCTTATTTTTCAATATTAGGCTACTTTGAGAGTAGCAGACGCTTGACAGCGCAGTGAGCGGCGCTGAGCGCACCTCGCCCGCCTCTCAGAATAGGCGAGCCATCAGCGGAGAGTTGCGACGCATGCCGTGCGTGCAAAGCCGTGCATTATGCAGAAAATCTTGAACTCAGTCCCTAGCTCAACAATCACCGTGACATGACATCACACAACAAACACAAACCTGTCCAGGCAGTGAGTATGTTACTGTCCATAGTGTCCATGCACGACACCACAGCTCGCATCACAAAACTTTCCTCTTCCTGCGCTCTCGGCTGCCCGTCAGAATAATCACAGACAGGGACGTGCAGAGAATATTAGAGAGGCAGGGGCAGACATTTCTAAAAGGGCCTTTTAGAAATGTAACTGAATGCTGCATTCTCTTGAATGCAGCCTTCAGTTATGATATGGAAAGTGCCCGGGGACATTTGAATTTATTTTACCAATGTAAAAAAAAATCGTTCATGGTCTGAAGAGGGCACTTTTTACAGACGGATAAAAGGGCAGGGGATCATGCCCCCTTTTATGTCTATGTGTGCACGTGGCTGATCACAGAGACGAGACGAGACTCAGCTGGCTTGCGTGCGTTTGTGTTGCAGATAGACAGTGTGCAGAATTCCCCCCTCCGCCACTAGGTGGTGCTCCGTGATGGGTTGAGTCTAGGTCAGGTTATTTAGATCAGGCAGTGTCCTAGGCACCTAGGGGGCCTTGGCCTTCTCTATAAAAGGCCCTGCAGCCATTTTTTCAACCTTTTCCTTTGACCTTCAGAGTCAGTCAGAGATGCGTGAAAGCTCTTGTAAGTTGTTTTGTTATGTGTTAGCTTTACTTGATATATTTGATTTATATCATACTACACTGTCAATGTATGTTATTTTGTACTGCTTTAAGAGACATGAGCTATTTTTGGTTGTAGATCGGCTATGTTTGATACAGTATATGCTGGAATTGTTTGTTTGCCAATTGATTCCATACTGCTCACTTCCACCGCGCGTTTGCACCTGCACTGACTTTGATGCTGGACTGGTGTTGACGGTAGTTCTTCACTCTTCAGATACAAAAAGCTAAAGGAGGACCCATGGCGTTCTGGAAGGTTGCCATGGTGACAGCCATCGGCGGCTGTGGTTACGTCCTTGGCCGGCAATCCGAGTACATGAAGAACCTGAAACCATCGACTTCTGTCTGACCTTTGAATGGTATATAAAGCCTTTGAAACCTTCGATCTGCCTCTTATTCTCCCTGACCGGAGACCACCTCGGTTGAAGGGACCAGCCAATATTTTCACGAGCCTCAATAGCTAACATTGGTCCTTCGAAAGCCGGGATCTTCATCTGCGGTGGTTACAACATGGCAGACCAAGGAGCAACGGCAGCCCCAGAGGAGCAGGGAGCAAGACAGCGGATAAGACACCCCCCAAAGCACCTACATGAATATGAGGTACTACCACAGTCCTTGATGAGGTCCAAGACCTTCAGTGCCAGCACTCCCGAGCTATGGCCACCAGGTAGACCGGTCGATACCACTACAGCTGTTGGCCAGCACCCAGTGCTCGGGCATCGAACAGGTTTTGTACCACCAGGATTGGAACAAGGTATGCTTGTTCTTCCAACTCAGCTAGGTGAATGTCTGACGCTCCACAATACTCCTCCTTTGGGCAGCCAGTATAACAGTACAGTGGCCTCTCCTCTTGGCAGCCAGCATGATAGTACAGTGTCCACTGATGATGATAATGAGGATGATGACGACGATGCCGATGTTACTCTCGGATCCCATCATACTCCTACCACTCAAACGGTAATGTCGATGCCTAACTATACGTCCACATCAGCGCAGCTGAACTACAATGCTGGAAGCAATGCACCTGTTAGACTTCCCCCGTCGTCACATGGGCAGGACAGGTCAGCATCACTTTCAGCCCACTTACAGATGATGTCACATAGCTATGCATTGACCCAAGCTTTACCTTCTATGGTGTCATCGACAATACCTCTTGTCCATCCATGACCAACACACACTCAGGTGGTGTCTCAACAGTCCCAAGTAGGCATCCAAGGCTCATCAGCCTACCAGCCCATGATGCCCAATACACAGGTGATGTACACCCCTACTTCAACAGCTGTACATTCACTATATCAGGCTTCAGCCGTGACACATGCTAACCTACCTCAGCAGCTTACACGTGTGGCACCTGGGTATCAGGCTCAAACAGGAGTTGCACCGATATCGGTCCACCAACATGCTCTGTCGACACCTGTGCAACAGGTGTCTGGGGCGCCATCGGCTACGCCTTTCTCAACTTATCTGCCCTCGAATGCAGCACATGGGCAACAGGTATATGGGGCGTCATCGGCTACGCCCTTCTCAACCTACCCACCTCCGAATGCGGGACCTGTGCAACATGTCTCTTGGCCTCTCCCGGCTAATACCTCCCTTTCCCAGCTGCCCCTTAATGCAGCACCTATTCAACAGAGTTACTACTCCTTTCCTGGTTCACCAGTGCAATATCAGCTGGTACCTGTCCCATCAGTTCCTGTTCAAGCTGGGACGCAGATCCCACAGGGGCTCCAGCCATTCAGCCAGTCCTTTCAGTCTCCCTACCAATCCTTGCCTTCTACAAACGTCCCAGTTCATCAGATGACTGCTCCAGTTCCGTCGCCTGTCCAGCCTTTGAGTAGTATGCTGGTATCGCCATTCCCAGACCGGCATCCAACTCAACCCGTACCAGTGCCGAAACTCCCCAGGCTTGAACATGACAGCGAGCGAGAATTTACAGATCTCAAGATGGCCCTGGATTATCTTCTTGATCCTCATCCTGAGCTCTCTGAGCACTATAAATACAGAGTGTTAATGGAGCAACTCATTCTTGATGAAGCACGCTTGATCGCCCAGTCATGTCGACATCACCACCAACCTTACACAGCGGCGATGCAAGCTCTACAACAGCAGTTTGGGCAGCCTCACCAACTAGCCTAGAGCGAGATTGCTGCCATACTGAATTCCCCGGATGTGAAGCCAGGTGACACGAAAGCATTCCAGAGCTTCGCCCTCCATGTCGACTTACTGGTAGGGATGCTGATCTCACTTGAAGGCCCTTTTGGGACAGAGCTCATGTCTACTGGTCATGTGGACCGTCTTTTGAGTAAGCTCCCCAAATACTCAAGAGACTCCTTTGTAGAGCACCTACAGTCTCAGGGTCGGCTTCGGACTGACCGCTTAAACCCTTATAACCTGAGAGACCTCTCGCACTGGCTCAAGGGTAAAGCAGAAGCTCAGCGGCTGTCTGCTAAGATGGCACAGCGCCACCAGTCTGAGAAGCCTTCAGGCCCAAGGAAGGAGCGACCCTTAGCCACAAAGCCAAGGAACCAACCGGTATCGGTCTACCATGGCGCGGATAATTCTAAGACCAACGATACGTCCCCCAGTGAGGCAACTCAGCCGGACAAGAAGCGGATGAGGGACAAGCGTGTCTGTCTCTTCTGCAAGAGTGTTGAACACTATCTTTCGCAGTGCCCAAAGATAACCTCCTGCACAGCCGACCAGGTGAAGAAGTGGATCACTGATGGTAAACGTTGCAGACGGTGTGGTCGCACAAGTCATGGGTCAGAGGCATGCACCCTGAAGAAGGCCTGCGGTGAATGTCAACAGATACATCTCCAGGTCCTGCATGGCATCGCAGAGACAAGCTCTGATGTCTACCTTGCCACTCCAGTGGTAGCCAAGCAGGGTGGAAAGGTCTATTTAAAGGTTGTGCCAGTAATCGTGAGCCATGGCAGTAAATCCCTGCATACACATGCGATCCTTGATGATGGAGCTGAACGCACTATCATCCTCCCGGCAGCAGTGCACTACCTTGGTCTCAAGGGTGAGGCTGAGTCTATGGCTTTGAGAACGGTACGTCATGATGTTGCACATCTCACCGGTTCCTCTGTGAACTTCCACGTGTCGTCTGTCACACAACCTGAACAGATACATCTTGTTTGAGGTGCCTTCACCGCGACTCGTCTGGCCCTAACTGATCAGTCTTATCCGGTTGCAGCCCTGCAGAAGCGCTACCATCATCTGAGAGGGATACCTATCCAGTCCTTTGATAAGGCACATCCACTTCTCCTTATTGGTGCCGATAACACATGCATCATCACTGCTGATGGATCAGAAAGGAACAGGGTGCACACAGCTGAAGGCACTCAACAGAGAAATAATATTAGGGTAAGACTTTGACATTTATAACCTGTATTTAATTATAACAGGGTTGGTCTCTGTGTTGGATTTAATTAGAACACTTTGTTAGCTTAGTATCTATGGGGGTTTTTAGCAACCACTCCACTGTTCTCACCTCTGCCACAGCTGATTGGCTCACCACTGCACACTCCCCATTATATGCTAACCAGAAGGCATATATAGGGAGACAGTGGGGAATCACTCTCACTGATGGATCAGAAAGGAACAGGGTGCACACAGCTGAAGGCACTCAACAGAGAAATAATATTAGGGTAAGACTTCGACACTTTAGAACCTGTATTTAATTAGAACCATTCAGTGAGTTAAAACATCAGCATGTGAACCATTCAGATCCGGAAATCTGAGCTATCAGTCGGGGCGGGTGGGGCTCTTAGCCATGGTAGGCAACCCACCTAGGAGAAGGTCACTCTGAGGTAAAAACCAGGACTGTGAGAATTTGCGACCCCACAGTCCTTAAACTAGCATTGTAAAGCCAACCATGAAGAACAAAGTCATCCCAAATCCTATACTTCCAGCGGCGGGAGTCCGCAGGAGCACCGCGGCGGATGGTGGTGCTGGTCCTTCCGGAGGACATCATGACGACAGGACCTCAAACCCACGGGAACGAGGGAGGGTTCTGTCTGACCACAGCATCCCACCCAATGCACTCATGCGTTGTCGGAAACCATTTGTAATGGGGACCTTCAATGCATGCACAGTGAGAGAAGAAGCTAGACTGGTGGAATTGGCACATTGTGCTGAAGAACAGGAGGTAGAGATCCTGGGAGTCCAGGAACACAGAAGAGTCCACACTGACGACCAGATAGACCAGATAGTTTACCACACAGTGGAGAAACGCACGTTCATCACTGCATCTGCGGGGCGAAACGGGGCCCATGTTGCAACAGGGGGTGTAGGGCTAATGCTAGGTTCTCTGGCGCGCAGGGCCCTCCGACGGGTCCACAAGCACACCGAAAGGATCCTCATGGCTGAATTCGCAGGTAACCCAGTAACAACAGTCATAGTGGTGTACTCGCCCACTAACACGGCATCACCTGAGGATGTTGAGAAGTTCTATGAGGACCTCACAACAGCAGTCCGAGGTGTCCCAGCGCACAACTTCCTGGCAATCCTTGGCGACTTCAACGCCAGGATCGGACAGGAGGATGCACCATTCCCATACCATGAGTCTACCAACCGCAACGGCGCATACCTCACAGCCCTTCTCATGGAACACCAGCTCCTGGCAGCAAACACCATGTTCAGGAAGAAAACAGGGAAGAGATGGACCTTCCGAGACCGAGCCTCGAGGCCTGGAGAGCTACCCAGGCTATATCAGTTGGACTATATCCTAGTGAGGCAAAAGTGGAGGAATTCCATCCTGAACGCTGAGCCATACAGCACGTTCAGCTCTGTAGGCTCTGATCACCGTGTGGTCTCCATGAGGGTGCGACTGAGCCTCAGGGTCCCAAAGCCAAGCCCCAAGATTCGGCATTCACGACCAATCCGGGCCTCCAAACCAGGTACACGGAGGAAGTCAGGAAGCGCTTTCGGCTGCTGGATAGTGATACTTTTGATATGATGTGATGTTGTAAATGCTTTTGTACCAAAACGTTTGCTAAGTATCTGATCGAAGCTGATTTAAGTAAATCTATATTTTTATACTATACCCAAGTACCAAAGGCCAATGTTTTACAGTATTGTCCCACAGTCAGGTTACACTCCATGTACTAGAGTTCATTTTAAGGTTCATCCACTCACGCACAGTCCTGTCTCACACGCACGTCAGCATGCACCTAGAGCGTGACCAGCTCATGCTCACCTCATGTCACCAATGATATAGTAGTGCATGCTCTGTGAATGTTGTTTTGCATGAGTTAGCTTGTGCGCACCGATACTCCTCAGCCGCCTTGAAAAAGCTACATTTCTCTGTTATCTTCTGTGAATGATGTTTTGCACCTGTTTTGCACAAGTCAGCCTGTACGTGCAGATACCCGCACCCACGCACTTGCAGGGCCTCAGCAGTCTTGAAAAAGCTACATTTCTCTGTTATCTGTAAAGAGAAACCTAACGATTCCTGGCACAGCCCAGGGGCGGGGGAAGGAGGAGTGAAGATCACGTGGTGATGGGGCGGAGGCAGACAGCCTTGCCCCTCTGAGTATGTGGCCCAATCATGCCTGCTCAGTTGAAGAACAGCCAATAGAGTCCAGCCCGGGACTCCTCCCACGAACCAATCAGAAAGTCTCACCTCCCCTGCTGAAGACCTGCGAAATACTATAAAGACTCTTGTTACTTTCATTTTGCGTCCGTCTCTACGAGAACACTACAGCTTGCTGTTGTGTACTTTACTGAACGAACCTCTTGGTACCGGTACTTAGATCTATTTTTCTCTTTTGTCTTGGACACAGATCTTGCTTAGAGTTTAGAATAGCCCATTTGTGCAAACGGTATTTGATAGAATAAATTAATTGCTATGTTTTAAATAGAAGTCTCCTGTTTTTAGTATTGATTTTACTGGCACATTCATACTCATTTCTGTTCTACGCATAACCTCACCTTCTGAAGTTTTAGTGCAACTTAGGCGGAGTAGAGAGGCTCGGGCGCCTCGAGCCTTGTTCTTCTCGTTTGGAGAGAGGTTCTTCCAAAATCCTGGTGACCCTGACGTGATGAGTTTTGTGCCTTTTTGAACATTTTCGAGATTCAAAATTTTCGGAAAAAACGCGTTGTTGCTTTCCCTGAGTGTTCCAGTTCCAACCAGTACAACAGGTGGCCACCTACAACATCTAACAAGGTAAGCACAAACCTCTTACACTGAAATTGTGCACATTGGCATAGGTTCTAAATTTAGTTGTGCTGTTGTATGAACTGTCAAACATTCTAGTTCGATAGGAATATTACAGTAAAATCTGTGGGACAAACACTGCTTGGGAGCGTAGTATAACTGCATCCTACCGTGAATAGTGTGCGGTATAAATACAGGCATCTACAACACCGGGTCGCGCCTGGGTTGAATGAGTAAAAGGTAAGGGGAGCACTAGGAGGGTAAGTCTCAAAGTCCCGAACCTAGAGCACTAGGAGGGTAAGTCTCAAGTCCAGAACCCAGGTAAGGGGAGCACTAGGAGGGTAAGTCTCAAGTCCCGAACCTAGCGTGAGGGGGGTAACTATAGTAAATCCTAGCCAAGAACGCAGTGTGAGGGGAGTGCATTTACTAAATCCTAGCCCAATAACACAACGGTGTATCCGCCGTATTGTAAATAATAACAGTGTCTCTGGAGTACAAGGGGGGCTGTTACGGTGTCTCCGCCGTGTTGTGAATGTTTAAACAGTGTCTCTGGAGGACAAGAGGGACTGTGAGAGATTGTGAGAGCGAATGGAATAAAGTGAATGATTGATGATTTGAATGAACTCAATGTATAACGGACTGTTTTAAAAATAGTTAAACAATTTTGTAAACTCTCTAAATAATTTTAGTAGATAGAATACATCCCAGCGTTCCTTCTGAGCATAATTTTTTTTAATTAAAACCATTTTTGAACATTTTAGAATAAAAACCAATCTTGACTGTCTCAAAGAGTCCAGAAATTAGAAAGTCTTAAGAAGCTTCCGACCATTAGATGGTTTGGATAAAAATACTTAAACAGTGTTAAATCATTAATTAAACCTAGTATAAGTCTGACAATTCCTGCCTGTGTACTGTTGTAAGACGAACAGCTAAAGTAAGAATATCTTTGTCAATGTGTACTACAGTAACAGCCTATTTTACTGAAGCTGGTGTACTAACAAGTTATAGTTCATCTCCCAGTCTCGATTGGTGTTTTAAAATTGCCGTCAATTATCATAAACATTGGTTCATAGAAATTCTGGAGAACAGGACACAATTAGAAACAAGAATAATTGAGACAGAGACACGCCAATGTTGCCTTTGTTTCATTAAAAGAGGGCACTGGATGACAACAGGGCCATTTTTAGGGCGTACTGTATTCATACATTACAGAACTGATCCTTTTCGTCCAATTGAAGAGCCTGTCTGCACACACCATCCCTGCGAACTGTATATGTATGAACCTGTGCTAACGAACGTGTTTGACCCTACGTTTTTGAGTGGAGGAAGGGAACCTTTCAGGATATATAATTTGGGGATTTTCAACATTTAATAGTCTAAATTCATGCAGGCCTCAAGCGTACATCCATTAGTCTACTGTGCCTGCTTCTCATTAGAAGGTATACTGCAGAGCTGGGGTGCCCACCTAAGCCCAGAGTGGTATTTTAAAATAAAAATAGGTCCCAAAGTTCTGTTCACTGAAAAACTAACCCACTACGATCAGCTCCATCGCCGTATTCAAGAGCTGTTCCAGCTGGATTGTCCCATTTGTCTAACAGACATCGGTGAGTGGCAACCTTTAGATCAATACAGAGAGAAATTCTGGAAGTCCACACCTTTCCAAGAACATCCATTAACCCCTTGTTCGCATTCGGACAATAAAACCGGAAGCCTGTTACTCTGGAGCATGCTACAAGAGGTTGGCCTATACCCCGTATATCCAATCCCTCAAAACTCATAAAATTCCTGAACTCATAAATGTTAGAATAGATTATTTTGTAAGACAACACTAACGCTAACAAAAGAGTAAAAGATATGAACGCCCAGGCAGTGGACAAAACAGATCAACAAGCCAATAGATCTTCTAATTTTCGTCCCACTCAAAACAAACAAACTATTAGATGCCATCATTGCCACAAGCTTGGACATTATAGAAATGAATGTTTCAGAAATCCTGCAAACTATCGGGATGGCCAATTCATAGGCCAAGGCAAAGGGGGTGGACGAGGGAGAGGGGCGGGATACCGTTCAGGTGGTAAGTATCCAGGCCCTCCCCATGCTCTGAGCAGTCCCCAGGGATACGGTGGGGGACAGAGTAGGGGCCTACCGCCACCATTACAGCATCCTACTCAGCCCGCTCCTCCAGCAGGGGGATCCCCTGCTCACGATACTGAGACTGGAGAACCTAGGAGGCAAGGTAGAAGTAAGAAAAGGGAAAAGCATGCGAGAAGAAGGAGAACTGTAAGTATGGATAGCAGTACATCCTCCAGTGAGGATGGGAGCAGAGACAGGAGAAGTAAGCCAAAGAGAAGCTTTGACACGAGGCCAAGGATGAGTGACAATGCTCGCTCATCTGAGGACTCGGAGCGGGATCGGATAGATGAGGCTAGAGCAAAGGCCAGAGACACGTACCCAGCAGGGGACAGTACACGCAGGACAAACAGTCAAGTGCAGGAAGGAATTGATAAGTTGGAGTCAGAAAGGGAAAAACTGTTAGAATGGCGGGAGCAAGCAGAAAAAGTTGGGGAAAGAAGAAGACAAGAATTTGGTTATGGTTTTCCCCCATCTCAGCCACACGAGCAGGGGCCACCTCCGCCCCGTCCAAATCCAAATGGTCTTCCTCCCTATCCAGGTCTCACTACCCCAGGCCTAAATGGCCTCTCGCAAACCATGCAAACCCTCACATTCTCCACCTCCATGTCCGTCCCACTAGGCCAGCAGCAAACTGGAGCCACGGGGTACACACCCACCTTCCTACCAACAACGAATCCCACCACCGCTCCATGGGGAGCTGTCCCTACTGTGGTAAACCAGCCCCAGATAGACGCCACACTGCTGAATGTAAAGAGAAGGTCTCCACCCAAGCCCCTGTTTTACAGGCCCCACTTCTGTACAAACCCCAGCCTAATAGCGGTGCACCCCTGCCCATGTACAATCCACTCTCAACAGGAGAGATTCTTGCCAAGCTCCCAAAGCCATCTGATGTTGGCTGGAGAAAATTCTACACAGCAATCTAGGGGAGGATACAACAGAGGGGGTGGATATAACCGGGGAGGTTATAGGGGTAGAGGTAATGGGTACCAGTCCAACTATCAACAAAATGACGGCTGTTGTTTCGAGTGCGGGGCCCCAGATCATTTTGCCAGAGACTGTCCAAACAGAAAAAAACCAGACCCAGCATTACCAGCAACAGGGATATGGGCAGAACCAAGGGGGAGGATATAGAGGTAACAGGGGAGGGGGTTACCGAATCACTGATGCAGTTTCTTAGTGAATGGAAGACCACTATCATCAACCTTAGATCTTGGATGTTTCTGATATAGGACTGCATTTTGCCGTCCTTCTCAGAAACATAAGGGGGATGGTGGGGAACATAGTGTGGGGAACGTAGTGTAATGTAGTGTAATAGTGTAATAGCGGGGAACGTAGTGTAATGTAGTGTAATAGTGTAATAGCTTACTACTAAAAAACTTTGCCAGCCGATGAGAAAGCCCAACTGCCATGCACTCAAGAAGTGTGGACCAGGTCCAATTAGATTTAGAGGAACTGAACAGGAAGGAAGAGACAACTTTGGCAATGTGCCAACACATGTATGTGGCAGAAGAGCAAGACCGAGGTCTTGAGGATTAGGATTAGACTTAGTACACCAGTCCTTCTCTAGAGTACCATATTGCTCTATGTAGCTCTCGAATGATAGTAAGTCCGTTAATTGTTGTAATGTCATGTACTGATGTCTGTTGTTCTATGTCTCCACAGAAATCATCTATTGATAACTACATGAACACCACCTCTGACACCAGAAAGGATAACTGAAAGATCTGGGCGTTTAGATAAGTATCTACACTTACACATAATTTAGAAATTGACTACGCCCAGATTTAAAAGAAAGATCTGAAAACATATAGTAAGTCAGAGAGTGATATTAGGATATATAGGAACACTATGCCCAGCCGTAGGAAGTATGCCATGCTCTTGACTGTACTTACACTCCTTAAAATATGGGTGTTTGTACACTTGCTAACTCCTGTCCAAAGTGCAAATCGCATATCCGGAGGTTATCAAGCATCAGATTATTATCATCATCACATGTTCTGTACTGAAGGGGTGGATTGTTTCACCCACGTGAGAGGGGATTGGTATACTTACTACGGCGCTGGTTACCATGTAGACGCATGCATAGGGAACTGTCAGAGAAATTGCCAGATTATTGCAAACTCAGCCGGCAGACTCCCAATTCGCCATGACGGAGACTGCAGAGCCCAAAGGGAACAATGGGGATCCTCTGAAGGTGACTCAACTGGGAGAGCTAACGGAAGGTTAACTCTGGCCACAGCTGGTCCTTACGTGATCGTAAAAATAAAAAACCCTCAACTCAGCGACACAGGTCAAATATGGTTAAGTGTGTCTCTGTCAGGACGAGACTCTTATGCCAAACTATTTATTGACGTTTCTCCCAAACCTAACGCCACAGCTAAACTTCCTGAACGCATCATTTATGAAGAAGAAATCAATGATGAGGAGGAGCTCGATGAATGGCTTACTAGAGACCTCAACTCTGAACTGCCAGACATCACCAAACATCGTGTCCACGGATACCTGGAGAGGTGCGAAGGTAATACTGCATGTGTTAAGGCAGCGATTGCCGCCCACCATGCAATGCAGGACGCTGACTGTTGGGTCTGTGTCCATCACCGTCCTGATCTTAGGGTAACCCCCATTTCTCTCACTGACCATGATAGCTCCACTGAAAACTGCACCTCTCCCCGTGACATGCTCCAGCTACTAGCAATGTCCCATTTAATAGACAGGAACATAACCATCACCAACTCCTCCCTAGATGGTACCCTGAAGTGTATTGAACCAGCCCAATCAATGACCCAACGTACTCACGTTCTACCTGTCAAACCCATCAAGGCCCCCGTATGTTTGTGTTCCCACGACACCTCCCCAGGCACTGTAGCGTTAGGTATATCTCTGTGCGAACGCAATATCCATCTTAATGACGGTTATTGCACCTCTATGGCTCTAGATGGCACCCTGCTAAATGTCTCATGTCCATGGTTTAATGTATCCGTTTCTCACCTCAGCTATGCAGCTGTGTGGACTTGCGGCAGAGCCGCAAGACATTTTCTCCCACCCAAATGGAACGGCTGCTGCCACCCGGGTTATATTTTTACCAGTGTTATAATTTACCCTGTTGTTCCCCCAGAAGATGACAATGCCCACAATAGAGTTAAGAGGAGCCTAACACCCACCACTGCCTGGGCCACTCCAGACCAGACTCAGACTAACTTAGAATACATTAGGGCCAAGTACCCAGGTTACACATTCAAGGACCCATGGACTGACTCAGACTCCCAAATGGCCTATGGCCTAGGTGCCACCACCTTTATCACCTCTGGTGTGACTGAAGAGTTCACCCTGAAAAAGATTAACACTCTAGCTGCCGAGCTGCTAATGTTACATGACTCCCTCTCTGACCTCCAGCTGGCAGGTCAGCTCCTAACCAACGAACAGTCCCAAATCAGGACAGTAGTCCTCAGAAATCGTGCTGCCCTGGACTGGATGACGGCTAAGGAAGGTGGTGTGTGCAAAATGCTAGGTGGAAAATGTTGTTTCTTAATCCCTAATAATCATGCTAACATTTCTTCCCTCATCTCCCATTCTCGTGATGCCATAGCTACCATCCCACAGCCCCAGATTCCAAACACTTGGTTTGACTTTAGCTTACTAGGGGGCTTTAGCAACTGGTTTGTCACCACCATTCTCCCAGTCCTGTTGATCGTAGGGCTCATCATTTTCGTAGCCATACCAATGTTGAAATGCATGATTAACAAAGCTGTCCGCACTGTTTACCCTTCTACTGACTTCCAACTAGCCCAACTGACCGAAGGAGAGGTCCACCAACCTCTCCTGGATCTTGTTACGGACCAGGTCCGTCCACCTCCTGTTTACGAGGAGGCATTTGAGTGAGCTTTTGTTTTTATACATACTGATGGTTTAATCCACCCACGCATAGACCAGCCTCCAGTCTAGTTACACATTGAACCCGTTGTTTTCTATAAGAAATTGTTTTTCCCTGCTTGTGTGAATCCCTAGCATCCCCAAAGGACTAGGTGATATAGTTTTAGGTATTTTTTCTGCACTGATTTCGGTTTTACCCCAAAGGGGGTCTCATATCAATTCATGTTTTCTGATGTCATCTTATGGATGTTGTCTTACAACCAAAAAAGTGAAGTTGGACAGTCACACAGGAATGACAGGGGTACGTTGATCACAATTGTAACAGAAAAAGTTAGGGAACCTGATCAACAATACCCCACTATAGACTGACATGTCAGTGGCGAAAAACTGTGGTCTGTCCAATCAAGTGAAAACCCTGGATTCAGGGACCAGGTTGACCCTATGGTCAAAAGAGAGAAACTAACAAGTATGAAATAGATGTCATCAGAAACATAGAATCATATGCCATTGTTTGTGTGTTAGTAGCACCCCAAAGGGGGTGCCGTATATTGCTTTTATACCACTTGGAACAACTGTCAATTCTGCCGACCCCCACTCATCATACGTATTTTTCAGAAACGTTACCCAGTTAGATGGACTTCTGAGGAGAAGTCCAAAGGGGGAGTTTAAACTTTTCTGAAAAATGTGCCAAATATCACATCTCTAGTTGGTGATCTGCCTGTGAGGCAGATCAAAGGGGGATTTGATGATATGATGTGATATTGTAAATACTTTTGATACTTTTGATATGATGTGATGTTGTAAATGCTTTTGTACCAAAACGTTTGCTAAGTATCTGATCGAAGCTGATTTAAGTAAATCTATATTTTTATACTATACCCAAGTACCAAAGGCCAATGTTTTACAGTATTGTCCCACAGTCAGGTTACACTCCATGTACTAGAGTTCATTTTAAGGTTCATCCACTCACGCACAGTCCTGTCTCACACGCACGTCAGCATGCACCTAGAGCGTGACCAGCTCATGCTCACCTCATGTCACCAATGATATAGTAGTGCATGCTCTGTGAATGTTGTTTTGCATGAGTTAGCTTGTGCGCACCGATACTCCTCAGCCGCCTTGAAAAAGCTACATTTCTCTGTTATCTTCTGTGAATGATGTTTTGCACCTGTTTTGCACAAGTCAGCCTGTACGTGCAGATACCCGCACCCACGCACTTGCAGGGCCTCAGCAGTCTTGAAAAAGCTACATTTCTCTGTTATCTGTAAAGAGAAACCTAACGATTCCTGGCACAGCCCAGGGGCGGGGGAAGGAGGAGTGAAGATCACGTGGTGATGGGGCGGAGGCAGACAGCCTTGCCCCTCTGAGTATGTGGCCCAATCATGCCTGCTCAGTTGAAGAACAGCCAATAGAGTCCAGCCCGGGACTCCTCCCACGAACCAATCAGAAAGTCTCACCTCCCCTGCTGAAGACCTGCGAAATACTATAAAGACTCTTGTTACTTTCATTTTGCGTCCGTCTCTACGAGAACACTACAGCTTGCTGTTGTGTACTTTACTGAACGAACCTCTTGGTACCGGTACTTAGATCTATTTTTCTCTTTTGTCTTGGACACAGATCTTGCTTAGAGTTTAGAATAGCCCATTTGTGCAAACGGTATTTGATAGAATAAATTAATTGCTATGTTTTAAATAGAAGTCTCCTGTTTTTAGTATTGATTTTACTGGCACATTCATACTCATTTCTGTTCTACGCATAACCTCACCTTCTGAAGTTTTAGTGCAACTTAGGCGGAGTAGAGAGGCTCGGGCGCCTCGAGCCTTGTTCTTCTCGTTTGGAGAGAGGTTCCCCAGCCGTGAATATGGGAGATTCATCACAGCGAACGAGGAGGCGACCAGACTGTGCGTGCCAGTGCTGAACAGAGTAAGAGCACCACCACGGTCCAGACACCCGAAGGTTGTAGCAGCACGAGGCAGGATGGAGGAAGCACGACTCAACTTTGAGCGTGAGCCAACAGAGGAGAGTCGCGAGACACTGAACGAAGCCAAACAGTCTCTCTTCAGCACCTACGACACCATCAAAGGGGAAGAAGTGATGGAAAGTGTGCGAAGAGTGCAGGCGGCGCAAGGTGAAAGGCAATACGGGGAGGCCTGGAAGGTAATAAATGAGATGACAGGGCGGAAAAGGGCCAAGGAGGGCCAGGTGGAGGGACACAGCCCAGAGGAGAGGGTGGCAACATGGTTCGACCACTTCCAGAGGCTCCTGGGAACATCAGTGGAAGAGGGAGAGGAGGAAAATATACCGACAGTCCTCCAGGGCCTGAACATCGACGATGGACCCTTCACAACCAGCGAGCTCGCCAGGGCAAAATCCACCCTGAGAGAGGGAAAGAGTGCTGGGCCGGATGGCATACCCCCAGAGGTCTTGAAGAACTGCGACCTAGACAACCTCATCCTAGACTTTTGCAACAATGCTCTACAGCACAACAAGCAACCTGAAATATGGTCTCTGTCTAACATCATCCCGGTGCCTAAAGCTGGAGACCTCTCAAAGCCAGACAACTACAGAGGCATCAGCCTGACATGTATTACAGCTAAGGTCTTCAACCGAATGATACTGAACAGGATACGGCATGCCATCGACCCTCACCTGAGAGAAAACCAAAATGGTTTTCGAGAGGAGAGAACAACCGTAGCACAGATCCTGGCATTAAGGAGATTAATAGAGGAGGTGAAAAAGGACAACCTAGCAGCTGTACTGTGCTTCATTGACTTCAAAAAGGCTTTTGATTCTATCCACAGAAGCAAGATGGTGAAGATCCTTGAGGCCTACAATGTCCCTCCCAACATTCTCCGGGCTATCGAGACCATGTACGCAAAAACAAGGGCCAAAGTGGTGACCCCAGATGGCAGCAGTGAGGTGTTTGACATCCGAGCGGGTGTAATGCAAGGAGACACCCTAGCCCCCTACCTCTTCATCATAGTTCTAGATTATGCGCTCAGGAAAGCCATAGGGGGACGAGAACAAGAGCTTGGCTTCACGCTAACACCAAGGAGGTCAAGGCGGCATCCCGCAGTAGTTCTGACAGACCTGGACTATGCGGACGACATCAGCCTGCTCTCCGACAGCATGGAACAAGCACAAGAACTCCTGAACAGGGTGGAGATAGAGTGTGCCAAAGTTGGTCTCAGGCTAAATGCTAAGAAAACTGAGGTTATCACCTATAACCTACCTGATCACTCACCTCTGACAACAACAGAAGGAGCTGTGTTGAAGGAAGTCAAGGACTTCAAGTACCTGGGCGCATGGGTCGACTCAACTGAGAAAGACCTTAAAGTAAGGAAGGCACTCGCTTGGAGGGCCCTGAACGGCATGAACAGTGTATGGAACTCTAACCTCCCCCGCCAAATCAAACTTAGCTTCTTCTTTGCAACGGTGGAGTCTGTTCTCCTCTATGGCAGTGAATGCTGGACCCTGAAGCCAACCCTGCAGAAGTCTCTAGACGGGTGCTACACTAGAATGTTGCGTGCAGTACTCAACATCAACAGGAGTGCACATGTTACAAACAGGAGCCTGTATGAGGGAATACCAAAGGTAAGCGAGAAAATTGCCACCAGAAGAATGAGACTAGCAGGACACTGCCAAAGACACCAGGAGCTTCCAGCCAGCAAATTGGTACTGTGGGAGCCAACACATGGGCACCGGTCGCGAGGACGTCCCACAAAAACATACGTGGACGTACTCAAGGAAGACGTAGGGACACAGAGCACCAATGAGCTGGCCAGATGTATGGAGAACCGAGATGACTGGAAACAACGATGGAGGGCTCGTCTGAGGACGACCTAGATAGATATAGATAGATATCACTGCTAAGGAGCCTGTCCGTCTTGGCCCTAGCGGAGGACCCGCTGCAGTCCATACCGAGCTTGGTTGGGCCCTACAAGGTCCAGATGGTCTCACACCACATAGGGTTCGGACTCAGGCCCTCTACTTCACTGCTGTCCAATCACCGCCCGATGACCTCTATCGGCAAGTGGAGCGCCTGTGGCAGGTCGATGTCTTGCCCTTCCGAAGCGAGAAGCTGGCCATACGTTCCCGTCAGGACCAAGAGGCCATTGACACTTTGGAGACTCGAACGGTCCGAGTCGAAGTCGGGGACACTCTCCGGTACGCCACTCCCTTGCCCCGTAAGAAGGACGCACCGCCGCTCCGGGCCACGATGGAAGCAGTGATGGCAACCTTACGAAGCACCGAACGCCGACTGGTGAAGGACCCAGACAAGGCTCAGATCTATGAAGCGGAAATAAAGAAGCTTGTGGATGGAGGATGGGTGGCAAAACTTAACCCAGACGAGGTTCGCCAATCAACCGAATCATGGTTCATTCCCCATCACCTCGTCCAGCATAACGGGAAGCATCGCCTCGTTTTCAACTGTTCGTTTTCCTACCAGGGGCTTTCTCTTAACGAACAACTGCTCGCAGGCCCGACCCTCGGAGCATCTCTTTTGGGAGTCCTGCTGAGATTCAGGCAATATCCTATCGCTGTGAGTGGGGACATTCGAGCGATGTTTCACCAGGTGCGTTTGTTACCAGAAGACCAGCCCCTGTTGAGATTCATCTGGCGGAACCTGCGAAGAGAGGAGCCACCTGACGTGTACCAGTGGCAAGTCTTACCATTTGGTACCACCAGCAGCCCCTGCTGTGCAACCTTTGCGTTGCAGAAGCACGTTAAGGATCACCAGAAGGGGAACGAAGATGTGCTTCAGTGTCTGGAGCAGTCATTCTATGTGGATAACTGTCTTCAGAGTCTCCCGACTGCTGAATCCGCGAAGCACCTGGTGGACAAGATACAGGTTCTTGCTGATGGAGGGTTCGAGATCCGACAGTGGGCGAACAACGATCCGACCACTGTCGCCCATCTACCAGCCACTGCCAAGTCCGAGACCACCGAGTTGTGGATCATGGAGAAGCATACTGATCCCCAGGAACCTGCCTTAGGGCTGAGTTGGCACTGCCGCACCGACAGGTTGAGTTACAAGTGCAGACCTATGGAAAGACAACTTCCCACTATGCGGAACATATATTGTGTTCTGTCCAGCCAGTATGACCCATTGGGTGTAATCCTCCCATTCACTACACGGGCCAAAGTCCTTGTTCAGAGGCTGTGGGCCAAGGGGAGAAGCTGGGACGACCCTAATCTTCCACCTGACCTCCTGGAGGCCTGGACCTCCTGGGAACAAGAACTACCAGAGTTGTCGAAGATATCTCTGCCACGCACCTATGCCCCTCCAGAGACGTCCACTCAAGCCAAAGCCTACAACCTTCACGTCTTCTGTGATGCCTCTGAGGCTGCATATGGTTCAGTTGCATATCTGACCCTGGAAAGTGACAACAAGATCCATGTTGCCTTTGTGATGGCCCGGTCTCGGGTGGCCCCAAAGCGGCAGCTGTCGATGCCACGTTTAGAGCTCTGTGCAGCATTGACAGGAGCACAGCTGTCCGCCCTGATTCACAGAGAGCTGACTCTGACCAGCACCAAGACTTTCCTCTGGACGGACTCGACGACAGTCCTCCATTGGCTGAAATCTGAGTCCTGCAGGTTCAAGGTCTTTGTGGGCACCAGAGTCTCTGAAATCCAAGAGCTCACCCAGGATCATGAATGGAGGTATGTTGACTCTCCCAGCAACTCAGCAGACGACGTCACCCGAGGGAAGACCTTGGATGAACTTGCACTCCCCAACCGCTGGATTGAAGGCCCAGCGTTTCTCCGTCATTCCCCGGATCATTGGCCATCCTCGCCCATCGACCATGAGCAGGAGGATGCAGATGAGCTCAAACGAAGTACGTTCTGTGGGCTCACTCAGGCGGCTCAAGCCATTCCCATTCCAGATGTGACCCAGTTTAAAACCTGGGCAGACCTGGTCAATGCCACCCAACAGTCCTTGCACGGGGCGACGGTGGCTGACCCTGCTGTATCCCCATCAGACCTCAGAGATGCTGAGCGCCATCTGTTGAGAGCTTGTCAAGCAGACAGCTTCCCTGAGGAGGTCAAAGTTCTTCAGACTGGGAAGCCAGTGTCGAGCAGCAGTCGTCTAAGCTCTCTTTCCCCCCGAGTGGGATTCCACAAACGGCCTCATCCGTGTTGGGGGCCGTTTCCAACGCATGGATAACCCCAGCGCTGTCAACATTCATCCCATTGTTCTGGAGCCTCACCACGCAGTGACCAATCTTCTCATCAAAGACATGGATGTCCGCCTGCTTCATCCAGGACCTGACCGGGTCTTTGCGGAACTTCGACGCCAGTATTGGGTGCTGCGTGGGAGGCAGGCGATCAAGCACCATCAGAAAACCTGCGTGGAATGCAGGAAGTGGAAAGGGCAGCCGTCAGTACCCATTATGGCAGATCTACCTCCTGCCCGCTTGCGGCTGTTCAAGCCTCCCTTCTACTCAACGGGAGTTGACTGTTTCGGGCCTTATCTCGTGAAGATCGGACGACGCAATGAGAAACGCTGGGGCTTGATCTTCAAGTGCCTCACTACGAGGTGCGTACATCTGGACCTGCTCAACAGCATGGACGCTGACGCCTTCCTCCTCGCCATGAGGCGTTTTATTGCCTACAGAGGTACACCGTCGGAGATCTTTTCGGACCAAGGAACGAATTTCAAGGGTGCGGAGAGGGAACTGAAGGAGGCCTTTGCAGCAATGGAACCTCAGCTGCAGGAGGATCTATCTGAGCACCAGATAACATTCAAGTTCAATCCACCTGCAGCACCCCACTTTGGTGGAATCTGGGAGCGGGAGATCCGTTCAGTCAAGAGGGCTCTGCAAGTGGTAGTCGGTGGCCAAGCGGTGTCCGAGGACGTCTTACTCACTGTGCTGATTGAGGTGGAGGGCATCCTCAATGCCAAGCCGATTGGTTATGTGTCATCGGACGTGGCGGATCCTGACCCCGTGACACCAAGTATGTTGCTGATGGGGCGGCGGGACGCTTCACTGCCGCAGGTGTCCTATGCTCCAGATGCTCTCACCAAGAGGAGATGGCGACACAGTCAAATGATGGCGGACCACTTCTGGTCGCAGTTTATCCGAGGATACCTACCTACCCTTCAGGTCAGACAGAAGTGGCGCCAACCTACCGCCAACCTGGCCATGGACGATGTGGTCATGATTGTCAACCCGCAGCTCCAACGTGCTCACTGGCCCGTAGGAAGGGTAGTCAAGCTGAACGTCAGCTCAGATGGATGTGTCCGATCCGCCGAGGTGAAGGTGAAGGACCACATCTATCTCCGCCCGGTGGCACGCCTGGTCCGACTGCCAGCCATACCGGACGAAGACGACGGCCAAGGGTCTGCTCCTGGAAGACGGAATTCTGGGACTTTACACAATAGCCCTGCTACTGTGGGGGCGGCTGTGCAGAATTCCCCCCTCCGCCACTAGGTGGTGCTCCGTGATGGGTTGAGTCTAGGTCAGGTTATTTAGATCAGGCAGTGTCCTAGGCACCTAGGGGGCCTTGGCCTTCTCTATAAAAGGCCCTGCAGCCATTTTTTCAACCTTTTCCTTTGACCTTCAGAGTCAGTCAGAGATGCGTGAAAGCTCTTGTAAGTTGTTTTGTTATGTGTTAGCTTTACTTGATATATTTGATTTATATCATACTACACTGTCAATGTATGTTATCTTGTACTGCTTTAAGAGACATGAGCTATTTTTGGTTGTAGATCGGCTATGTTTGATACAGTATATGCTGGAATTGTTTGTTTGCCAATTGATTCCATACTGCTCACTTCCACCGCGCGTTTGCACCTGCACTGACTTTGATGCTGGACTGGTGTTGACGGTAGTTCTTCACTCTTCAGATACAAAAAGCTAAAGGAGGACCCATGGCGTTCTGGAAGGTTGCCATGGTGACAGCCATCGGCGGCTGTGGTTACGTCCTTGGCCGGCAATCCGAGTACATGAAGAACCTGAAACCATCGACTTCTGTCTGACCTTTGAATGGTATATAAAGCCTTTGAAACCTTCGATCTGCCTCTTATTCTCCCTGACCGGAGACCACCTCGGCTGAAGGGACCAGCCAATATTTTCACGAGCCTCAATAGCTAACAGACAGATTTTCGCCGACTTTATGTCGCCCGTCCCCGCAGATGATGTCCAGAAACATGTTCCATATAGGCTAAATGACATTCCAACGTGCATCTTCCAGCCAGGTGGCCTTTGTTTGTATTTCACCCCGCAAAAAAAAGCCCTCCGTGATTTTCACTGCAGCAGCAGCGCAACGCTTGAGATTGGATGCGCTGAACGGGACTCACTCAATAAGCCAGAACAGACGATAATATGGATTTGGGAGCGTAATTACAATGCATTAAAAACAATATATATTTTAAAGTTGAAGGATATATATGTTTAAATCTCGGGTCCTCTCGGATCCTTTTCGGATCCTGCATTTTGGACAGCCCCGAACGGACCCGAGGCAATTAGACCCTACCCTACCCTAACCCGAGGGACAAGTGAATATTTTAAACCCGAAACGGCTCGGGTCTCGGTTCGGGTCTCGGGTTATCGGGTCCTGGAAGACCCGTGCTATGCTCTACTCCACATAGGCTATTAGTAAGGGGAACATAAGAAAATCTGCAAAGTAAATCGTTACCAAGAAATTTCTTCACCAATGTGTTTCTAAAGGTGTGTAATGATATGTACCGGTATCCCATTGTGTCCCATTAACTTTACTATACAGGAAACGAAAAATAATAATAAAATAAAATGCTTTAAGTAGCATGTGAGGGGTCAAACTAGGGGTTTTTCATGATGCTGAATCCATTGCAAGCATTTGTTTTGCACAAAAAACATTCCGTGGGCTACAAAACGGTGAAAACTGATGAGTCATCACTAAACCATCGTTTTGTGGGTCGGTTTTTAGCCCAAGGAATGTTTTTCATGCAAAACAAATGCTTGAACCTAGTTTGACCCCTCACATGCTACTTAAAGCATATTTATTTTTTGTATTTATTTCCTGTATAGTAAATTAATGAACACAAACACAAATAATTTTTTTTATGAGCTTTCCCCCAGGAGTTGAATTTCAACCTTTTAGTACATTTTATTACACACCTTTAGAAACACATTGGTGAAGAAATTTGCAGATTGGTCAAATATCTTATAAAATCCTTTTACTATATAGCCTATCTCGGATTCAAATATTGTACTTATACGCCACTACATTTATTTGAAAGCTTTAGTTAGCCTACTACTTACTTTGTAGAGTTGTATTATGATAACAAAATACTTTAGCTATATATCAGTTATGGCTATTTGAAAATAGACAATCTACAAACTCACAATGAGTCATCTGCTATTTTCAAAAGATGTTTGTAGCAATGTGGAATGCTTTTCAAGATTGAAGTTTATTATTAAATGTTTATTGTCACAAGGATGTAAAGTACAAGTGTGTGCACTGTGAAAACAAAGATGCGGTGGATCACAGTGAGACATTTGTAACATTTTACTGTGTAATGGAGCTTTCAAGTATGTTTTGAATGTAGGCTAATTATAGGTACTTGATTAATTATTTGTTTCAGTGCTTTGGACTGTTATGTGTTGTTGCAAACAATGCCTTGCGAGTGAAATGTAGATCTATACGTAATACGTATACATCCTCACAATTCAGAATTGAATAGTTAAATAAACTGTAAAATTGTTAAATAAAATAAAGAAAATAAAGGTTGGCCCTGCCATGAATGTTTTCAACTACTCAACTGTAGCCCGGCACCTTAGTGAGACAATCGTTCACTTTGTGATACAAGCACCAAATTTTGCACAAATTTTCCTCTGGACCTACTTTCCCCAAAAAGCAAGTTAGCCACTCAAAGAAATGCAATATGGGCACCATTTAAAAAAAAAAAAAGGTTGGGGTCCCATTGAATTTACTATACAGTAAAAAAAGAAATACAAAAAAAAAAAAAAAAAAAAAAAAGTGATGACTCATCACTAAACCATAGTTTTGTGGGGGCCTTTCTGGCCCAAGGAAAGTTTTTTTATGCAAAACAAAATGCTTGCATTGAATTCAGAATCAAAAGAAAAATATATATATATTTTGATCCCTCACATGTTAATTAAAGCAGATGTATGTTTTGTATTTTGTTCCTGTATAGTAAATTCTATGGGACTACAACTTTTTTTGAAAAATGGTGCCCATATTGCATTTTTTTGAGTGGCTAACTTGCTCTTTGGAAAAAGTAGGTCCAGAGGAAACTCACTGGAAACAAACTGTGCAAAATCTGGTGCTTGTATCACAAAGTGAACAATTCTTAATCTGGTGCTTGTATCACAAAGTGAACGATTCTTCCAAAAGAATTGACTTAACTGCCGGGCTATGGTTCCTGGTGCAGAAAGATGGACGATCCCATTTAACAATAGTATGGTTTGTAGAGCAGGTCAGTCACTGGTTGGATCTGATGGCCTCCCACATTGTGGCACTGAGCAGCAGGGCCAGACTGGGACATAAATTCGGCCCTGGCATCTTGGTCCAGAGCGGCCCACCACAACCGGAGTGAACTGAACGTTCTTTCTGGAATCTGGCCACTTGTCTTCTAGGCAATTTTGAGCCCCGGACCCTGGTGTACCGCCACCAGGGCCCCAAGGTTTAAGGTTGTTGACCCAAAGGATGCATGTTTCCACTTCCCCTATGCCAGGCAGCAACCGTCAGTTCCTGTGGTTTGCCTATTGAGGCTGCTACTGGCAATTCCGGGTGCTCCTGTTTGGGCTCTCCCTCTCCCAAGGGTGTTCAGCAGGTTCGTGGCACTTCAGCCTCTCCAATCCCAGGGCATGAAGATATTGCCGTACCTGGACGATTGGCTGACCCATCTTGGGTGGCCTGCCGCCTGCCTGGGACTCAAGGTAAATATGGAAAAAAAGCTGCCATCTCAAAGCACAATTTGTATCCGTCTGGCCTTAAACACAATGACGGCCTGTCCGTCCCCCCATGGAGGTGGACTGATTGATTGATTGAAGACTTTATTAGAAGTTTGCATAGAAAAAGGTACAGTTTCATGACGGTACAGTTCACTGGTACAAGGTCAACTAAAAGGAGATCCTAGAAAAGACTACGCTTATTTCCATAGGAAACCATTGAAGTATCTCATATAACATTGAATGACAGATGGATAAAACGACATCCTAAGGCCAGTCGTACTGCTGTCGTGTAGTGTAGTGTAGCTACTTGAAGTTGAACAGCATAATTCCATTATATTAAGTAATGTATGTAAGAAATTCATTTTTCAGAGATGATTTTGATATTTTGAAATATCATTTGTGTTTTTTCCCTTCTTTTTTTTTTTAAACAATTACATAAATTCAATCTGTATGTATTACACATTAACTCAACATGTCAAAACAGTGCCTCAATCTGTAAAAAGCAACTGGACCCGATGGTGTACCCGGGCGCACACTAAAAGCATGTGCAACTCAACTGGCTGGTGTATTCACAGACATCTTTAATCAATCCCTCTGTGAGAGCAAAGTCCCATCATGCTTCAAATCAGCTATCATTGTACCTGTTCCAAAAAAGGGCAAGATAGCGGGGCTAAATGATTGGAGGCCGGTTGCACTTACGCCAGTAGTGAGCAAATGTTTTGAAAAACATATCAGGAAGATGATCAATGATAAATTGCCACCAACACTCGACCCAATGCAATTTGCATATCGTCAGAACAGATCTACTGACAACACCTTTGCAACAACTCTCCACTCCACCCTCTCACACCTTGAGGAGAAGAAGTCATACCGATGTTTCTGGTTGACATTGGCACATTTCACTCAGGTTTTTTCATCTCACTCATGTCACTTTGTCTGCTGTCACTCAGCAACAAAATAAAAATAAAATAAACAAAAATGAAAATAAAACAATTCACAGGAGGCAAGCAGTGATCACCCCATGGTGTGCACTGCAATGTAGTTTCAAATGCATTCATTAATAATACATTTAATTAATTCATGCATTCATTACCCCTCCTCTACTCCCTGTACACCCACGACTGTGTGGCCCTGTTCAGCTCGAACCAAGTGATCAAGTTTGTGGACGACACCACAGTCATAGGCCTGATCACAAATGACGATGAAACAGCCTTCAGGAGAGAGGTAGAGAACCTGGAATCATGGTGCCAGGAGAACAACCTATCTCTCAACATGGACAAGACAAAAGAGATCATCCTTGACTACAGGAGGACTCCTAGAGACCACTCACCCCTCCAAATCGGGGGTGCTGCAGTAGAGAGGGTAAAATAATTCAAATTCCTGGGAGTGCACATCTCTTAGGACCTTACCTGGGCAGTGCAGACAGAGCGAGTTGTCAAGAAAGCACAACAACGCCTCTGCTTTCTCAGGATGGGCCCCAAAGTCCTAAGAGCTTTCTACAGAGGCACCACATCCTGAGAGCATCCTGACTGGCTGCTTCACTGCCTGGTATGGCACAGACCTAAACCTCAAGGCCCTGCAGAGGGTCGTGCGGACAGCCGAAGGCATCAGCAGATGCGATCTCCCCCAAATTCAAGCCCTGTGCAAGCCCTGTGCAACGAACGCTGTGTCAAAAAAGCCCAGGGAATCATCAAAGATATACACCCTCCCAACCACAGTCTGTTCAAGATGTTGCCACATGGAAAACGACTATGCAGTCTCAAAGCTACTAGCAACAGACTGCAAAAAAGCTTCTTTCCACAAACAATCAGGCACGTGAACAAACTGTCAAAGACGAGCCTCACCTACAGTACATATAATGTGAGGCTGACCTATTGTAAATAAATATGTATACTGTGAAGTTTTTAATTATACTGACCTGTTGCTCATAGAACACACTGTGAAGTTGCACAGTAGCTACTACGGAAAAATAATACCATTTGTGTATACAATACACCAAACTTTATTCACATTTTGTTTGTTTGTTTGTCTTTGTTCTTCTGCCTTTTGCACTCTCTTTCTTTCCTAAGTCATTGGGGTCCCTGGCCTGAAAACATTGAAGCCCCCTGGGTTAAATGATGGGTATATGATATTTAAAACCATGAGCTGGTTGTTAAACGGATAAAGCATTATATTCTGATCGTAATCATTGGGTATATGATATTTAAAACCATGAGCTGGTTGTTAAACGGATAAAGCATTATATTCTGATGCTAATCATTGCCATAGAGTGTTTGTTCAATAACAGTATGCCCTGCCCATCTCTCCAACTCTGTAATGAATAAAGTTGATTTTCCGGTGGGTGATCTTGGCACATCATGGACGGAGTAACCATTTATTTGCTTAATCTTCTATAGTGTTCCAGTTCTGCTCATTTCTTAGTCATTTCCAAGTCGCTTTTTTAATCTATATCCTGGTTCAAGTCTTATCTTGATTGGATACATTCTATATCACAACCTGAAAAATAATTATATTTAATGAGTTGTACACACGTGGATACTCGTTTTAATGAACAAACCCTCCGATAGCAATGATTGCTATCATAATATAGAGCTATTTAACACATATTTTAATTAAATACTTGCCCTACACAAGCTGCTATGTAAGAAATGAGAATGTAAAGCCCAACAGGAGTACTAACCTATGTTTTCCTCATCCCAGCATCAAGCCAGGAACTGACTGACCTTTCTGGGTAGGCTGGGAGATTCCTCCAAAGGAGCTGCAGTTGGAGTTTGTTAAGAGTCCCTTGCCTAAAGCATCAACGTGCTTTGAAACGCTACACCTTCCTGGACATTACAAAGATTTTCTCTCCTTTCAGACAGATATGCGAACCTTCCTCAACTCTATGGATTATTGGTTTGGGTTGGATTAAGTACCAGAGCTTAGTGTTCGTAGGAAGGCTAGATATGAAGTAAGATTTAAGACCAATAGTCTTTACAAAGACTCAAATGTAATGAAGTTGTTAAGATTTAGGTTGGACCATGAAGTTGTTAAGATTTAGGTTGGATCATGAATGTAATGTTATATCCAAAGTCTAGAATGAAGCAATGTTTGTGTGTGTTATTATCCCCAAGAGTTGTCTTTTTTACAGACTGTTTTTTGTTACTCGAAAGACCCTAGGAGGTGTTCTTATTGGCCCCCTCATTGATTACGGAGTCCTTGTCTGGTATCGCGATGCCCCAACTGCCTTAAAGTTAAAACTCCAAACAGCCCAGAACAAACTAATGGGCTGTGCTTGGTCTTCCCCCTCGGGCCCTGATAACATCAAGCTAATTAAATGTTTTCCAGGGTGTTCATAAAAGCCTGATTAAACGAGAAAATGACCAAAAGTCACTGTCTCTCTGCTCTATACTGTACATGTTTACCTTGCCCACTGGAAGTTGCTCTGGATAAAGAGAGTCTGCTAAATGCAACAACAATGTGTGGGAGTGTTTCTTTAGTTTTACAGTAAAATAAATGAACATAAAGGTAATATTGTTACCAGCTCTTCTCAGGCTGGTGTGGCACAGTAATAAAAGGTTTAAATGTTACCAGTTCTTAATAATAAAAGGTTTGAATGTTACCAGTTATTAATAATTAAAGGTTTAAATGTTACCAGTTCTTCTCAGTCAGGATGGTGTGTGACAGCTGGCAGCAGGGCATGGCCAGGACCTGGCCCCACAGCTTGGACACCAGAGAGGAGACCTGGGTGAATTAGCTTATCTGTCTCATTTGGGTCAAAACCTGGGTCAATTAGCTTATCTGTCTCATTTGGGTCACAGGGGTGGTAATTGACACCCCCTAGTGTTCACATTTAAACCTCAAATTCAGTTATTTTATGCATGTTGTCCCACATTCTAAATCCTTTTATCAGATTGATCTGATTTCCACATGTGACACGTGTTATCATTTAGACAATCTTTTTATATTTTTTTAATATTTTTGTATACATCCATTCACTTTTTTAGATTATGTGCAGCTCCTGTGTCACATATTACTAATACCATAGTTTGTATCTAGCACTTCAAGTTCTGCAGATTATCTTATCAGTGTTAACAGCATATTTACTTGTCCTGCTGACACAATGGCCAAAGCTCTACTACAGGTGGTGAGTCGGTAGAGTTGTGCTGCTGTGTTCATTGTAATAATACAAAATATATATGTAACGGAGGTGATCCAAACTTCCCCACCCGGCTTCGAACCCAGGTCTCCCGCGTGAAAGTCCAATATCTTTCTATCCTATAACCATTACTCCAAAGGGATATCCCTATGGAACGAGGGCGGATACTAGACTTTTGAGGCTTCAGGCTGGGGCTGCGACTCTCTCCGCCACATATATAAGCGTTGGCTCTCGCCAACGTGCCTGGCACTTTGGCTGACTGGTCAGCGTGCATACCTGGCAAATCGGGGTCCCGGGTTCGCCTCCCGGCCGTGACACTACATTGGTGGCAGCGGTACAGAGGGGAAGTATTCATCCCCGGCGGCGGTGTAGACCTGTCCGGCTAGTAGTCGACGACTGTTCCCCCTGAGTTGCGTTTGAACCCACCGGTTTCAAAGTCGATCTTAGATCCTGGGCGGCGCGCGTGGTCGCGCTTCCAGGTAGAGGGGACGACTGTAGGCTATACGGTATGTGCGTTGGCTCTCGCCAACGTGCCTGGCACTTTGGCTGACTGGTCAGCGTGCATACCTGGCAAATCGGAGTCCCGGGTTCGCCTCCCGGCCGTGACGCTACAATAATACAGTATGGACTCTGCTAGCAGGGTGTGAGTTATTGATTCTAGTGTGGTCAGTTTAACAGCTTTCAATGAATTCTGATTTCAGGAAGGTCTTCAACAGCGCCGCCGGCTCATTGCAGTGCAAGATGCTGAATACAACCGTAGCTTGGCAGTAGACAGAGAGAGGGTATTGGAACTCAAACTTCTAAGTGTGTATTAAATGCATATTTATGAAAGAAATACACACACACTCATGCAGGCACGCACGCACGCACGCACGCGCACACACACACACACACACACACACACACACACACACACTAAATTAACTACTTTCTATGTTTTCAGACACGTCTTTGGGATTGTTGTGGTGCTGCACATGAAGGGTGCTTCAGTGGTTCTTTGGGATTGGTGTGGTGCTACAGTATATAGCACCTGAGGGGTCCTTCAGTGGTTGATGGGATGCTTCAGGTGCTATTTAGCACCTCAGCATCTTTGTATATACTGTTTGTTTTAAACTTACTGTCTTCTTTTTTGTTTTTCTTTACATATCTACTGCATAGTACTGTGTTCTATTTGTCTGTCATTCAATGTTATATGAGATACTTCAATGGTTTCCAGTGGAAATAAGCTTAGTCTTTTCATGGATCTCCTTTTAGTAGACCTTGTACCAGTGAACTGTACCGTCATGAAACTGTACCTTTTCCTATGCAAACTTCTAATAAAGTCTTCAATCAATCAAAGCACAATTACTGAAGTGCTATACTTTAGTGTTATATCCAATTGTACAGTTTACATTGTTATGAAAAGGCTTGGATGTAAAATTGGATGTGTCTTATCCTTTTGTCGTTTTACACCTTACAAACCAGCGCAGACCAATGCTTGGCCAGTTACGGGAAGGCTTGGATGTCTACGACCTCATCAGGGTCATCCAAAAAAGCCATTGGAGTGCTGTGGCCTGTTCGTGGTCGGGGAAAATGACAGGTGAAGGTATGTTCAATTGGTTTAAAAGGCTACATTATCACCCTTCATTGAATTGTACGTTTCTGCCTTAATCATCTTCACTGAGATAGAGAAATGTACCCCCTGGCCCCTGCACAAGCAGTACTTAAATTGCCATTGGCAGTAACCGTGTGTGAGTGATATTGGATCACATTAAACTGTAATACTCTTTTGTTCTTTGGTGGATGTGCATTATGTTTTGTCACACCTGGCACCAGAGGGCTTGTCAAAACAAGTTGGGGAGTCCAACATGCATCACTTCCAAGACCTTTTACATGGGTTTAGGTAAAAGCTACACATAATGTACATTAAAAAAAAGAGAGGAAACAAATGCAATGGCTATTAACTAAGCTGGTACATGGCAAGAAATGTTTACAAGTGTATCTAGCAGAATAACACTTTTCAGGATATTGGCATCAGCCAAATATAGTTATTTCATATCTGCTCCCCCATGTAGTATTCGTTGCCATTCACCTCATTGGTTTGGGTTGGATTTTTTTAAGGTTTGAAACTTGTTACTTTACAAGATGTTGATTCTGATCTCTGCCTTTTTCTTTTCTGAGGGCGGATTTACACTGCGGTCTCGGGAACGTTCTCGAGGCTACTTGGCAGATGTTTTGACAGTGTGAAAGCTTGCGTTCTACCTCAGAAACGGATCAACGCACCAGCCTCGAGACCACCTCCGGAGGTAGTCTCGAGTCTGCATGATGCGTCCTCCAGAACGGTGCGCTGCAATGTGAAGCTACAGAGAGACTTGGTCTAACAGAGAGATTGCTTGCTTGCTAGAAATTTGGGCAGACACTGACATCCACACGCAATTAGACAATACACACAAAAATGCAGACATATTTTCGGTAATCAGTGAGTATATGCGTGTGCATAGATTTAACAGACCAATCGAACAATGCCGTGCTAAAGTCAAGTGGCTCAAACTACACTATCATAAAGTTAAGGATGCCCTGCGAAAAACTGGCAGCTCCACAGATGAAAAGGATAAATTTATTTGGTTCGATCAGGTGGACAGCATCCTTGGCCACAAACCGGCAAGTAACCCTGAAACCCTAGAATCACAACCCATCTCCCGTCCAATAAATCTGAGTCCGTCAACACCGCCAACTTCTTCATCATCATCATCATCAGCAGCAGCATCAGCATCTCCGACTCCACCTCCCGAAGTCACTGCAGCCGAAGACAGCACAGGACCCTTGAGTCCATCTGTGAGTCTGGCAAGCGGTATGTAGTAGTAGGCCTAGTGTTTAACTTTAACATTGCCATTAAAATATTCTCATCACAAGGGAGGGGTTTGTGTGCAGAATCAGTTACAGTGGAGTGCAGCTCCACAGATTACGAATCTTACTGTGTGAGTGTGTGCTGCCTGTCATGTTCTGCAGAGTATCTGCATGTCAGTGTTACTGCACATTTGACTTGTTGACTCAATATGTATCTGTTGTTCTTGTAGGCGGACACGTGCATGGATGCTGATGTGGGCAACAGCAATTCTGCAGGTGACCACTTGGTCTGCTGTGTTTCACTGAATCACTGCATTGTTACTGGACATCAGATCATATTGATTACAGTATCGTGGTTTATTTTCATACATTTCCTAATACCTAATCTGAATGCGTTATGTTAAAAGACGTCATGGAGAACCAGATTGGGGACAATGACTGAAGCCACGAGCTGCTTGAGGTAGAATTTTCCCCTAACTAACTTTAGTATGTTTTGGGCTACATGGTTGTGAAAACCGCTTCCAATGAATGGCTTTGTGTGTATCACGCCCATATATGGTCATTTCAGTCCAGAAGGAACAGGCTTTTTCAAAAACAGAATGTCCGTTTAATTACCATATATATGGTGATCTCAGTCCAGAATGAACAGGGTTTTTCAAAAACACAATGTATGTTACCTTATGTCCATATATGGTCACTCCAGGCCAGAATGAACAGGTTTTTCCTGTCCCGTACGTGTAAAATATCAGTCCAGAATGAATAGGCTTTTTCAAAAAGCAAAATGTGTGTCCCATGTCCATATATGGTCATTTCAGTTCAGAATGAATAGGCTTTATATGTCCTGTACATCTAGAATATGTGTGCGGTGTCCCTCCCGGTCAGATCCCTCCCATATATGGTCATTTCAGTCCAGAATGAACAGGCTTTTTCAAAAACAGAATGTCCGTTTAATTACCATATATGGTGATCTCAGTCCAGAATGAACAGGCTTTTTCAAAAACAGAATGTCCGTTTAATTACCATATATGGTGATCTCAGTCCAGAATGAACAGGGTTTTTCAAAAACACAATGTATGTTACCTTATGTCCATATATGGTCACTCCAGGCCAGAATGAACAGGTTTTTCCTGTCCTGTACGTGTAAAATATCAGTCCAGAATGAATAGGCTTTTTCAAAAAGCAAAATGTGTGTCCCATGTCCATATATGGTCATTTCAGTTCAGAATGAATAGGCTTTATATGTCCTGTACATCTAGAATATGTGTGCGGTGTCCCTCCCGGTCAGATGAATGGATACTTTGAGGATTGGTCAAGCTTCACATGATAATTTGGCCTTCAGGGTTTATTTGTCTTGTACATGCAATAGGTCTCACCTATTGCATAACAAATAGCCGCATAAGAGCAAAAGTAAAGGCACAATAAGAATATACAGATGCTAACAGAATGGTAAAAAGGAGCATTAAGGCAGACAAGAGTAAATACATTGAAAATTTAGCAGAAGAAGCAAAGGAAACAGCAAGAAACGGATGTTTTACGACACCACAAGAAGGATGTCGGGTAAATGTAGTAGGCCACAAAAGAGTTGAAAAAATGTAGTAAGCCACAAAGCTACAGCGAGCTACAGCCACGTCAACGGGCCACAAACAGCAAATATGTCCCTGTGGTTGGAGGAAGGTTACATCCTATCTGGGGTTGAGAATTCATCAGGGAAAGATGAAGTGTTTAACAGAAGAGAGACAGAGGCCTCGCGTTGATTACCTTCTGCAAAAGGAATCAAATCAGTCGAATGAAGTACAGCAACTGGATGCAAACCATAGCTTGCAGTACATCAATACCACTGTTGTGGAGGAAGCAAACACAGGTGATAACAACAGAGGCAGAACCGACCCAACCTCCTAGACCTGCAGTTGAAAGGAGACTAGCAGGGCATAGATTGCATAGATAGTGCTGTGGATAAAAAACTCTGGGAAACTATCAATACTGATCTGACCCTGTCTCTTGAGCAACATCGAGGGACAGTGGAAAAGAAGCTGGAGAGAATGGGGGATATCATCTACCAATATGAACACCATGAAATCCGCCCAGTGGAGGTGGGATGCAGAGGGTTTGTGGCAAGATCTACAACCAGGCTCTTTGCAGACCTGGGAATTAGAGGCCAAAGCCAGCGTTCAGCCATCAAAGCTGCATCGGAGGCAGCCGAAAGAAGCACTATAAGTTGAGCTTATAGCGAGTGTGTGGACTTGAATATTCTATTGTATGTTGATCTTCCTCTTGGACACCTCGACACTTAACTGTAAGTGAAAGTGATTGTATCTAAGGTCTCTATAACCCCTCAATGTAGCTTGTGGCAGGTGTGGCCAAATGTATATTTTGTTGCTGCTTTTGTAGCTATTGTTTGTTATCACCATTATTATAAATAGCATTTTAAATACTGTAGGTGTCATGGGACTATTATGCTGTCCAACTATTCTAACTATTTCAAACAAAGCATGATTCTGTTACACACAAAGTATTCCATGTTCAGTTGCAAACTCAGATTTCCCGCAATTCTATGAAGCAGTTGTTTGTGTGAACGTTTACTGATGGACTGGTTACTGACTGATGAATTCCTAGTATCACATGGTAAGGTTTCAACATAATATCCATCATCACATAATATTTATCATCTTATCATTACAAAAATGTACACTCCACAAGCCACACATGGAATGAATTGACTTTCTTGTCAAAACATATTTGCAGAAAGGCTGAAATAGCACATCTGTAATTTCCACACAAATCCTCTCCAGTGTGGGCCTGCTTAGACATTAATGCCAGTGTTCCAAAGCTGTCAGAATCAGAAAGAGGGTCAGAATATCTCATTGTTCTATGATCCACCTGACTCCACACATGACATCTGAGCTGGGCTGCCCAATAATAATTATAGCAAGTGCCATGACTCAATGAATGACGCAAATTAAGCCTTTATTATTCCAGATGGCTGCATCCATTAACATAACCATGTATGCAAGGAGGTTGTGCACAATGATGTCCAAAATTGTAGTAATCTTTATACTGTAATACTGCACTTGTAATATTTCAAATGATTCCCTGTGGGGCCCATGGATTTAAATAAAGTGTTTTACCACAGGTGCATTCCTCCAAGAGCAACAAAATCAGTCTAGTTGGGGGTTTCAAGCACATGTTAAAAGAAGGCGGCGTTGCGTCTCTATGGAGAGGTAATGGTGTCAATGTCCTGAAGATTGCCCCAGAGACGGCCATTAAGTTCATGGCCTATGAACAGGTAAAGACTCCCATGTCCATTTTATTTTCTCTAAACTGGTTACCGTGTACAGTACATCTGTGATTTGACTGATTTCATTAGAAAATTATCCGTAAGGTTCTAGTAGGCAGGTTGTCTAACTGCAAAATCAAATTAAGGTTGCCGGAGAAGTCAATGATGCATACTATACCACTGTTTGATATGAGGAGCATTGTTTCAACTTACAAAGGCCAATATGCTCAATGTTTATCAATAGTTTTGCCTCACATTTTGTCCTACAATGTTAGTCTTATGATGACATGACCCTGTTACCAAGAAATGTAATTTCAAATCACTTCCCCAATACTGGGTTGTGGCGGGTACTTGATTTATTATGATTTATATCATTTAATGAATAGTCTCATGTATGTGGAATCTTGTGGATTGGCCATTTGAAAAAGCAAACAAACAAATAAATGAACTAGCCTCCTCTTAACATTAATACATTCATGTTTAAACAAACTGTACACATAAGGAGCATTCATTGATTTGTTCCCCATCACCATGAAAGGACATAAGATGAGACTACTACTAGATGAGATTATTCATGCTATGTTATTTAACTTTATCGGCAGTATAAGAAGATGCTGACCAGTGAGGGGGGAAAGATTCAGACCCACGAAAGGTTCATCGCCGGTTCACTGGCTGGAGCCACAGCACAAATGGCCATCTACCCCATGGAGGTGAGAGCAAGGGAGTCTTTTAACAACAATGGAGTGTAAGGTGTGTGTGTGTCTGGTCGTAATGCATCGAAGCACTCTACCCCATGAAGTTGGGACTAGTGTGTCATTGTTTGTGCCGAATTTGTAAAGAGTAATTTTGCTCCTCCTACTGTGTTCCTCACAGAAATCCTGTGCCGTCTGATAATGGAGAACTAATAGGTTTTCAGACAGACTATCCTCTGTCTGAGTGTTTAGTGTGATGCACATATATATTAACATAATAAGATTGTCACAATATTACATAAAGTTCTTGTACAATTTAACTTCCTGATTACATTAAAATATATTTTTTAATAAAGATGTTGAACAGCACTCCATCTTGCCTCTGTAAGCTATAGACCTAACAATATCCAGCACAACTGTACTTTGTTTTGAGTTGTTGAGACCACAGCTTTGCTGTACATTATTTGTGATATGTCTTTTTTGGGAGCGTTTCGCTGTTATTACGTGTCATCATTTCGACACCCAACTCTAACCCTTACCCTAAACCTAACCTCCGTGGGGTGAGTCGCTAACCCTCCCGATGCTCCTTTGCTGTTTTTATTTCATTTTTACAAAAAATGTATTTGGAGAGAACACAGACAACAGTAAACGGTCATCTTTACTCCAGCTTCTGCCTCTTCAAATCTTGTTCGCTACCTGTTAATTCGTGTTAGGACACACGATGAGAGCAGGATACTCAGTGATGAAAACCAGGCTGACTCTGGGGAAGACTGGACAGTACTCTGGAATGTTTGACTGCTGCAAGAAAATCCTCAAGAAGGAAGGCTTGAAGGCCTTCTACAAAGGCTACATTCCTAATATCATAGGCATTATTCCATATGCTGGGATAGATCTGGCAGTGTATGAGGTACACAATGTCTAAGGTTACTACAGTATATAAAATGTATAACAATTAGCTGGACTGTACATTGTGTATAAATTGTGTACACACACACACACACACACACACACACACACACACACACTCACTATTATAGCTTTGATTTTTCCAACTGATTCTTTATTCATGGCTTGCTAGTAACTTGGGCATAATCTAATAATTTCTTCCTGCCTACCTTCTCTAGAGTTTAAAGAATGCCTGGCTGTCCCGCTATGCCAAAGACACAGCCAACCCTGGTATTCTGGTGTTGTTGGGCTGTGGAACCATCTCCAGCACTTGTGGCCAACTAGCCAGCTACCCTCTGGCTCTGATCCGTACCAGGATGCTAGCAGCAGGTAAGACATCCACAACAAGGGTCACTTTTCTTTCCATTCATTTTAATGGTCTGTCATTTTGGATTATAAATAAAAGGTGCAACATTAACCCTTAAGTTCTGTTCAGATTCACTACACCTTCGTTCTGTTCGGGTCATTTTGACCCGGGAGATATTTGGTTTAAAAAAAAACAACACTAATATAAATTTTAACTTAACAAATCATCATGATACATTGACTTTGACTCAATACCAAACAATTCATATGATATATATGGTAAATGTTTGCATTTCTGCTTTGCTATATCACATTAAACACTGAACGAGCTAGGCGTTTTTACTGATTTAGCTGGAATTCATGTAAAAAAACTACTTTATTTAATACTGGGCAATATTGCTCATGCTTATAGGAAAAAATAAAAATCAGACAGGGGGGCTTCGGAAGGGGGGTGTTAGAAGGGGGGGGGGCTGTGTGTCTGTGTTTTGGCACAATACTGTGTATTTCTGTGCATAATTGTGTTCTTCCGGGTCAAAATGACCCGAACAGCACTTAAGGTTCAAAAAATATGAGAGGGGTGTAGCATGGGTGTAGTGCAAAAATATTTTTTTTACACATTCATCTCAGAAGAATCTTTAAGGCCAGTGAGTTTCAGGTGGAAAAGATTTAAACTTCTACCTTTTTTTATCAAATGAAAATGTAAAACGGGTCAAAATGACCCGAACAGAACTTAAGGGTTAAAGGAGGTTAGATGAATGGATACTTTGAGGATTGGTCAAGCTTCACATGATAATTTGGCCTTCAGGGTTTATCTGTCTTGTATAGCCGCATAAAAGCAAAAGTAAAGGCACAATAAGAATATACAGATGCTAACAGAATGGTAAAAAGGAGCATTAAGGCAGACAAGAGTAAATACATTGAAAATCTAGCAGAAGAAGCAAAGAAAACAGCAAGAAACGGTTAATGAAACAGTTTTACGACACCACCAGAAGGATGTCGGGTAAATGTAGTAGGCCACAAAAGAGTTGAAAAAATGTAGTAAGCCACAAAGCTACAGCCAGCTACAGCCACGTCAATGGGCCACAAACAGCAAATATGTCCCTGTGGTTGGAGGAAGGTTACATCCTATCTGGGGTTGAGAATTCATCAGGGAAAGATGAAGTGTTTAACAGAAGAGAGACAGAGGCCTCGCGTTGATTACCTTCTGCGAAAGGAATCAAATCAGTCGAATGAAGTACAGCAACTGGATGCAAACCATAGCTTGCAGTACATCAATACCACTGTCATGGAGGAAGCAAACACAGGTGATAACAACAGAGGCAGAACCGACCCAACCTCCTAGACCTGCAGACGAAAGGAGACTAGCAGGGCATAGATTGCATAGATAGTGCTGTGGATAAAAAGCTCTGGGAAACTATCAATACTGATCTGACCCTGTCTCTTGAGCAACATCGAGGGACAGTGGAAAAGAAGCTGGAGAGAATGGGGGATATCATCTACCAATATGAACACCATGAAATCCGCCCAGTGGAGGTGGGATGCAGAGGGTTTGTGGCAAGATCTACAACCAGGCTCTTTGCAGACCTGGGAATTAGAGGCCAAAGCCAGCGTTCAGCCATCAAAGCTGCATCGGAGGCAGCCGAAAGAAGCACTATAAGTTGAGCTTATAGAGAGTGTGTGGACTTGAATATTGTATTGTATGTTGATCTTCCTCTTGGACACCTCAACACTTAACTGTAAGTGAAAGTGATTGTATCTAAGGTCTCTATAACCCCTCAATGTAGCTTGTCATCACAGTGACGTCCAACCCCCTGAGTAGCAGACTGCTAAAAAACTGGGAATAAACTCTAAATCTCCTATATACTGTCCAACAAAACCAGTTTCTGGCAAGGCAATATTCTTTTCACATTTACAGTACATCTACAGTAGTAGTATGTTGTATATGTCTCCTTTTGTGGGCAGAAAAATGTGTTTTGTGTAACATTCTATTCTTAGCTCCTCTGTTCTGTGTAGGTGCTTGATGTTGGTGACAGCCTGACCATCCCAGATGAGTTCACAGAAGAAGAGAAGACCACTGGTGTGTGGTGGAAGCAGCTGGCAGCAGGGGCTGTGTCTCGCACAGGGACAGCCCCTCTGGACAGGATGAAAGTCTTCATGCAGGTGTGGCCAAATGTATATTTTGTTGCTGCTTTTGTAGCTATTGTTTGTTATCACCATTATTATAAACAGCATTTTAAATACTGTAGGTGTCATGGGACTATTATGCTGTCCAACTATTCTAACTATTTCAAACAAAGCATGATTCTGTTACACACAAAGTATTCCATGTTCAGTTGCAAACTCAGTTAGATTTCCCGCAATTCTATGAAGCAGTTGTTTGTGTGAACGTTTACTGATGGACTGGTTACTGACTGATGAATACTGATGGACTGGTTACTGACTGATGAATTCCTAGTATCACATGGTAAGGTTTCAACATAATATCCATCATCACATAATATTTATCATCTTATCATTACAAAAATGTTGCACACTTGTGGAGTTGGACACTCCACACATGGAATGAATGGAATGAACACATGGAATGAATTGACTTTCTTGTCAAAACATATTTGCAGAAAGGCTGAAATGGCACATCTGTAATGTCCACACAAATCCTCTCCAGTGTGGCCTGCTTAGACATTAATGCCAGTGTTCCAAAGCTGTCAGAATCAGAAAGAGGGTCAGAATATCTCATTGTTCTATGATCCACCTGACTCCACACATGACATCTGAGCTGGGCTGCCCAATAATAATTATAGCAAGCGCCATGACTCAATGAATGACGCAAATTAAGCCTTTATTATTCCAGATGGCTGCATCCATTAACATAACCATGTATGCAAGGAGGTTGTGCACAATGATGTCCAAAATTGTAGTAATCTTTATACTGTAATACTGCACTTGTAATATTTCAAATGATTCCCTGTGGGGCCCATGGATTTAAATAAAGTGTTTTACCACAGGTGCATTCCTCCAAGAGCAACAAAATCAGCCTAGTTGGGGGTTTCAAGCACATGTTAAAAGAAGGTGGCGTTGCGTCTCTATGGAGAGGTAATGGTGTCAATGTCCTGAAGATTGCCCCAGAGACGGCCATTAAGTTCATGGCCTATGAACAGGTAAAGACTCCCATGTCCATTTTATTTTCTCTAAACTGGTTACCGTGTACAGTACATCTGTGATTTGACTGATTTCATTAGAAAATTATCCGTAAGGTTCTAGTAGGCATGCAGGTTGTCTAACTGCAAAATCAAATTAAGGTTGCCGGAGAAGTCAATGATGCGTCCCATTTCCCATATTCCCTCCTGAATGGCTACCATTGCCCTCTAAAGTTTGTGTATGCGACCTGGCGGTGGCTTATCTCCCAATCTAGGGAGTCTTACTGGTAAACGTACTGCATTTTTGTGTTTAATACAAACGCTAGAAGAATGCAACATAATTCAAAAACTAGATGGACAAAGGTAAGAAATACAGGTCTTTCCACCATGCTCACCAACCCCAAATCAGTCCTGAAGAAACCTGTAACTCCAGACGAACTACGACTACAATCAGCAGGACGCTACAGGAAGAAACGGTTAAGGATCGAGAGCGACAGGTTGGGCTGGGAGTTCGCGATAAGAGGGACTGGACCATGTCACATCCAGGCTGTGGAGCCCCCTGGACCTGCTGCTGTTGCTGGGATGAAGGTGTGTCTGTTTGTAGTATCCATCAACAGTGTTCTGGAAATGGACGCTATCAACCACCTCATCCTGATCGGCCCCAGCAAGATCCAGATGGAGGTGTGAGCTTTTCCGGTTCCTGGGTGAGGTGAGGAAGAAGGTTTGGACCTGTTCTTTCACCACATCCATGAGATCAGGATGATTACAGCTGGGAGGTTCTGAAGATTTACCCTGGCTTCAAAGAAACAGTGTTGGATGAAGCAACCAACCTGCTCCTGATGACTAATTGGGGGAGTGACTGACAGGGTGATAACCTTCAGAAATGAATCCTCCTGATGGATCAGCATCAAATGACACAATGATTGTGATTTTTTAAGATATAACAGACAGAAAAGTTATCAATTTAACATTTATTGTTATTGTATTATTATTGAACTTGTTGCTGTCAGTTTTGTTTGTCAAAAAAGAAAAATGCAAATACATAACATTGTATAAATAATTGAACATTTATTGCCTGGACTTTAAAATGACTTAAATGATTAAAAGGTTTTACACCAAATGTTTGACTTAGTATGTATTTTTCTTTCTCTTTTGCACAAATGCTAGTAGCCACCTTGCTTTGATATAGCTTGTACATGTATGTAAAAGACAGTAAAAGGACTTTGGGGTGTTCATTTTTATGCAGGGTGTTTAACTGTACTTGTACTGTACTACATTTCTATTGTATAGACTATACTTTTACTGATCTCCATTTTTGTCTAATAAAATAATCAATCAATCAATCAATCAATCAATCAATCAATCAAACAAACAAACATGTATCCAACAACAGATAGTCCACAGCAGCAGAGGCCCTCAGATTTAGCTAGGCCCAAACCTGATGAAACATTTGGAGAGGACGCCACCTGCTGGTCATTATAAATAGATAGAAATGTGTTGTCTGTAATTTAAAAAGATTTTTGATTGACTATAAGTAGCCTACTTTATAGCAATACCGTAGGAAAGTAGGCCTACAGATGGTATGGTGGTGGTATAGAAGCTGAGAACTAGATGTAGTGTAGTCTAATGAAGGCTATTAATGTTGACGTCTAGGTCACCAATATCAATATATATATATGTATATATATTTGTGTGTGTGTGAAGACCATGTAAGGATCAATTAATATTAGTATAAACAAATATCATTAAGTGTGTATTTGTTTCTGGTGAAAAAAATATAATCTAGCCTACATCCAGGGTGTGGTTTTTCAGGTCAAGGTTCAACAACGGCCCTCATAACCCACGCCCCCTATCTGAGTCCTTCTCTTAGCTGCAGCAAACAGTGCAAAGACCTGAGGTTGACTGACTGCTCGTGCTCGCTCGCTCCATTCATTTACTAAACGTTTTTATTTAAACTTTTGCAAATCTTTGCTTCGGGGAAATTCTTTTAGAGAAACAACCATAGTTAGAGGGAAAAGACAAACAAGATGGAAACTTTGACACTGTGGCGGGGCCTAGAGCCGTTCAAATGCGAGAGGTTGATGTCAACGTGGCGAATAACTTTGACACTGTGGCGGGGCCTAGAGCCGTTCAAATGATAGAGGTTGATGTCAACGTGGCGAATATCTCCAAGGTCTTCAAGGTGAGTAAAAAATCTAAGAAACCTTGTACTTGTGCAATATTTATACTCAACAATTGTTTAGGCCATTGCATTATTAATGTTGCTGAAAATGCCCCAGACTGCTAACCTTTCTTTTGGATAAAACAATCCACGTTACTTTCACTGTTTACTTTAGATGCTAGCTACTCTGCTAGCTACTTGCTAACTCACGTGATGTAGGCCTCTGGCTGACAGCAGCGAGTTGAATCATTTAATCTTTTCATTGGAAACGGAATACATGTTGTACGGATACTTTAATGCAGGGGTTCTCAAACTTTTTATACCACAACTCCATATTATGAGGGAAATGAAAGTGTGTTTTTGTGTGAGGAGTCAAGGCGTCATCGATCTTCACATTGGTTGCAAAGGCTTTCCCTTTTTTTTGGAATGCCGGCCGGAAATCACGACCGGCACTTCCCCTAGTAGCTGGAGAGGAACTGGTCAGAAATCATCAATTTCGTGCACTTGGTGAAAAGTTTTTGATTTTTGGTATGGTGTTAGGTATGGGTATAAGGTTTTCAAAAACCATCGCAAACAAGTTGGGCACGCCCCCTAGTGGTCTGTTTGCAATGAATCAAATATTATATACTTCAGTATATGGTTGAAACCCCAAATAATTGATAAAAGAGATTTTTCAATGGATTCTGTTACTATTGGGTATGATGAACAACATACTAAAAGTTTATGAAAAAATAACTACCGGAAAGGTGTCATTTTCAAGATGGCGTCCACGATGGCTATAAACTGAGTTTTAATGTGTAAAAATAAAATTCATAATAAATCTGCACTTGGTGAAAAGTTTTTGATTTTTGGTATGGTGTTAGGTATGGGTATAAGGTTTTCAGAAACCATCGCAAACAAGTTGGGCACCCCCCCTAGTGGTCTGTTTGCAATGAATCAAATATTATATACGTCAGTATATGGTTGAAACCCCAAATAATTGATAAAAGAGATTTTTCAATGGATTCTGTTACTATTGGGTATGATGAACAACATACTAAAAGTTTATGAAAAAATAACTACCGAAAAGGTGTCATTTTCAAGATGGCGTCCACGATGGCTGCCGGGAGCTGAAAATGCCTATAAACTGGGTTTTAATGTGTAAAAATTCATAATAAATCTGCACTTGGTGAAAAGTTTTAGATTTTTGGTATGGTGTTAGGTATGGGCATAAGGTTTTCAGAAACCATCGCAAACAAGTTGGGCACGCCCCCTAGTGGTCTGTTTGCAATGAATCAAATATTATATACATCAGTATATGGTTGAAACCCCAAATAATTGATAAAAGACATTTTTCAATGGATTCTGTTACTATTGGGTATGATGAACAACATACTAAAAGTTTATGAAAAAATAACTACCGGAAAGGTGTCATTTTCAAGATGGCGTCCACGATGGCTGCCAGGAGCTGAAAATGCCTATAAACTGGGTTTTAATGTGTAAAAATTCATAATAAATCTGCACTTGGTGAAAAGTTTTTGATTTTTGGTATGGTGTGCCCAGCGATGGTTTTTGAAAACCTTATACCCATACCTAACACCATACCAAAAATCAAAAACTTTTCACCAAGTGCACGAACTTTACCAGTTCCTCTCCAGCTATAGTTTAAAATTGTCTAGTTTCACTGTTTGGTATAATCGAGTCATTTATTTCGGGATAATCGTTTGGCATGTCCACCAATTCTTACACTATTACTTTCACACCTTTTTTTTTGTAAACCGGATCAGACAAGCCAGTTTGAGGGATTGCCATGCTTTCCTCTGCTACGGAAAGCATGTTGACAGCATTTGAGGCTAAATAAGGAAGCTAATATTGAATATTTTCTATTTTTATTTTTATTCTCAACTGGATGTTGGAGCCCTTTTTTAATTGGCTACCTACTTGTGTGGTGTATTTAACAAAATCCATGTCCTTTTGTAATTGCAGCTCATTCCATCCACCATCTACTTGATTTCTGAGAATGGGCTTGTGTTGGTGGCAAATGACATGGGCTACATAGCAAACATAACAACTGGACAACGATATCAAGTGTTTGGGGATGAGGCACCATCCACACCATCCCACTCTGCACCACCTCACGCCCTGTGCACCCACAACCACCACCACCACCACCCATGCAGCCGTTCCGTATCGTCCTGTGGCAGCAGCTGTCCGTCCCAGACCACCACCTCAAGCCAGAACATAATACATACAAGGTGTGCTCCAACCTAAACAAAATGTTGAGCCAAACACATTTTGTTAGGTTAGGCTTCTTCATTTGTTCCAACCTAAACAAAAATGTTGAGCCAAACACATTTTGTTAGGTTAGGCTTCTTCATTAAGACCTTTGTGGCGTATTATTGTGCATTTGGTCCTCTGTCCTTTGTGGCGTATTATTGTGCATTTGGTCCTCTGTATTTATGGTTTCTGGTTTCTGGTACAAAAAGGTGTATGGTATCAAAACGGGTTGACTTCTAAATTTGAAAAAGGGTGTATACTTGTATGTATGCTGTGGTTCAACTCCTATTTACATAATAGAAAACAATGTGTTGTCATCCAGGGCAGTACTTCAGATTTAGCAGTGCAGGAACGAGGTGTGCCTCAAGGCTCAACCCTAGGTACACTTCTCTTCTCCATCTTCATCAATGATCTTCCTTCAATCTTCTCTGACTGTAATGTTCAACTCTATGCAGACGACACAGTTATATACACATCAAAAAACAACTTATTACAAATTCAGTCATCACTTCAACTAAACTTCAATACTCTTGAATCATGGCTTTCAGATAATAAATTATTAATCAACAAAACTAAAACAAATACAATGCTCTTTGGGACGGCTCAGAATATTAAATCACAAACTCAAAATCAATCATACAATATTTCTTGTCTTGATGGTACAATACTGCATAGAGTTGATCAAATTAAATATCTTGGACTCTGGCTTGATTCATGTTTATCATTCAAATGTCATATCGATCACATCATTAGGAAAATCAACTTTAGCACTGGTGTCCTCTACCGTAACAAAAAATGCTTTACACATACAGTCAGAAAGAAACTTGTTCAACAACTCATACTTCCAATTCTTGATTATGCTGATGTGGTCTATCAAACGGCTCCCAAAACAAACCTTCTTCCAAACTCAGTTTATAACCGTTTATGCAGATTTGCTCTTGATTCTCCATATATGACCCACCACTGCACCCTGTATGAAACTCTCAATATACCATCTCCCACATCAAGAAGACAGCAGCACTGGCTGCAGTTCATTTTTAAATGTTATCACTTTCATTATCCACAGTACTTAAAACAATATTTCGAACGTTTGACTACCACACATCAGCTAAGACATTGTTCACAGATTTATTTTGAAGTTCCGGCTGTGTCGACATCAGTTGCTAAAAATCATTTATGTTCAAAGCTCCTTCAGATTGGAACAACCTACCTGTTCATATTTGTTCAATAACATCTTTTCAACTGTTTAAAACCACACTGTCCTCTCACTTTGAGACCACCTGTTCATGTTTTAACTAATCATCATGTTTTGCTCATTCATCACTACAATAGATCTATAACGAAATGATTATATATGTGCTATATGTGTACTTTGTGGCTGTTTGTTGTGTTGGTGTATGTTTTGTTTTGTTTTGTTTACTGTTTTGTTTACTGTTCTGTTTGTTTTGTCTGATGTTGATCGAATTGTCTGTACACTTCTTGTCTAAATGTGAAAAAAAAAATGTATTTTGTAAGCGGAGCTCCTTGAAAATGAGATGGTTCATCTCAAGGGGTTATTCCTAAATAAAGAATTTCAATATATATATATATATATGCACGCTTTGTGGCGTTTGTTCTATTTACTTTTTTCTTTATTGTCAGGCCCTGCCTTACTGGCACCCCAGCAATTCATTTCCAAAGCCATTTAACAAACCGCTACAAGCTCTGTACCATCCCACAAGTGAGACTAAAGTCACTTCTTAATATATCAATATGCTATACACACCACATCAATCTACAAATCTATTCATTTGTTTTCCTACTCTCTGCAGGATATTTTCTTGTGGGTGATTGGGGGCTACCCCAACATCAGCAGGCCTAATGCCATAATGGTCCAGGACCACTGGCAGGGAGGGTACAGATCCGCTTCAACCACCATCATGCTATCCTAGAGCACAGCTTTTGCAGGTTGAAGGCTGTTCTTCAAGGCTCTGGAAGTCCACCGCACCTTTTTGTCCCCACCGTTGTCATGCACCACCTGTGCAGTGCTCCACAACATGTGCCTCACAACGGGGGATGTCCTCGAGCCTGCAGAGGATGTTGGGGATCATTGCTGTGGTTGCCACCACCACAGACTGCTGGTCAGACTTCACTACCAAGTGTAATCTGCACACAGTGCCGCAACCTCTGTGACGGCTACAAGGGACATGGCCGTAGAGGAAAGCTGATGGATGTGTTTTCCGAGGATGCTCTGGCATGGTTCTGCAGCATAGACTGTTTTTACAGCGCTGGATGTTCATTTGAATAGACTGCGGGTGCTCCAGGAAGGAGCAAAGCTCCATCATCTGGCATCTGGTAGTCATAGCTTGGTATCAACAATGTTTTTGTTTTCACTGTGACAATCAATCTAGATTGATACTCCTATGCATTTGTTATATTGTTGTTGATGTACTGACATATAATCTTGTTTATTATAGTGATGTATTATCTGCTATTGTAAGTCGCTTTGGATTAAAAGTGTCTGCTAAATGCTAAATGCCTGAACTGTAAACTGTACCAAGATGAAAAAAAAAGGTCTTGGGAGCTCCTGGTGTAGGAGTTTAGAGTATAAGTATGAACCATCCAGTCAACACATTTTACATGGTCGAGCCGGAACAGTGGCCCCCAGCACCTTCTCAGTCGCAGCAGTGGCCTCTACCTCCCTCGCAGCAGTGGCCCCCAGCCCCCCTGCAGCAGTGGCCTCCACCTCCCTCGCAGCAGTGGCCCCCAGACTCCTCCCAACCATGGCCCACAGCCTCTGGCTCCGGCTCCCCAGTTGACGTCTCCCCCAGCACCCGGGCCTCCCAAGTCTGCACCACCAGCACCTGAACCTACCCAGCCGGCGCCACCACCAGAGCCCCTCCTCCAGGCGCCACCACCAGAGCCTCCCCTCCAGCCAGCGCCACCACCAGAGCCTCCCCACCCGTCGCCACCAGCACTAGAGCCCCCCCTCCAGCCGGCGCCTGCACTGTACAACCAGTACTCTAAACCACCCCTGTTGCCGCAGCGCGTCCAAGCGCACCCGGCACCAGCCCCATCTCTGACGCAAGCACCGGCACACCCGGAACTGCCCCTGCCGGAGTTGTGTTCCCCAGTTTCCCTCCAGGCTCCCCATAGACACGGGTTGCCTTACTGGCCCTACCCGCCTGGTCGCCCTCCAGACCCCCTCCCCAAGAGTTCGAGGCCACCCGAGTGGCTCCACCACCCTTCTGCCATCCCTTCATGGGGTGGCTGAGGACGAACATTAAAATGGGTTGTTTCCATTTAGGTGCCGTTTGCAGTACACCCCGTCTCTGGCGCGGTGGCGACCTGCGGCCTACTCCATCCACAAACCAATCAGAGGATTGAGAGGGAAGCAAGGGAATACATCGAGCACATGACAGACCTCAAAAGCAAGAGCACCTTCAAACTGGTGGCAAGGATGGAGGTTGTGCTCTTTTACGAGGCTCCGCAAATCCCGCACGTACTCGACCCATCGAACGTGTATGACACAGACAGGCTGAAAGAACTCCTGAGGAAGAGACCCATGCTTTTGCCTTTTCGAGACACACCAGATGAAAGGGGCCTGCACACCGTCAACCAGGCAGTCCTGGGGTTCCTCACAGACCGCCTGAGCAGTATCTTCAGGACCAACCTTCAACAGGGCGGCTACGAGGCCCCCTGGAAGGCTTTCCAGGCGGAGCTCGCCCAGGAGGAATTCTTCCACGGGCAGCCTCGTAGAGCAGAGGACAGACAATTTTCGATGAGCCTGGGCACCAGCGCCACTCACCCAAAGAGCTGTACATATCTGCACGGGGTACTCGGATTGGCCGCCCACACCTCGGCCAGCGTCCACCTCGGCCGCCACCCTTAGAGATTTGGACCGATGACAAGTTGGGGATGAGAAGGATCAAACAGATGTTCACACTCGGAGACAAACTCCGTACCAACCTCGAAATCCTCGGCAGGAAAGTGGTCCTCGTGCTATTGAGGGACCTGCACAGCGGTTACACCACCGAACTTGAGTTGCGAATTCTCAATGGCCCCTCGAAATCCTCGGCAGGAAAGTGGTCCTCGTGCTATTGAGGGACCTGCACAGCGGTTACACCACCGAACTTGAGTTGCGAATTCTCAATGGCCCCAGGATATAGGGATGCGATTCTCGCTGGGAGAACTTCATACGCAAGTGCTGCATATCAAACAGGTGCAAATGGGCCAAACCATTCCCTCCCGGTGGGCAGGGGTATTATTTCATCATAGCATGTGCTTTCACATTGAAATATAGGTGTTCACGATTGAGACAGGACATCACAGCATAATAGCACACATGCAATCTAAATGCATGTCACACAATGTGATTTTGTGCTGGTTTAGATAGCTTAGCAATGCTGAGGACACAGCATTGCCCCCCCCCCCCCCCCCCTGCCAATTTGCTCAGTGGGAGCGGCCATGTACTATAAAGCTCCATGCTCCCAGGATGTCTCTTTAGTCAGAGCCTGAACCCAGAGGAGAGAGGAGCTGAACAGAAGCACACGTATACAGCATTGCAGTAGGTAAGAAATCATTATTGAGAATGTTTCTTTTTTTCTTTTACTTACTCTCTGTGAGGCGTTTGAGTGATTGAGTGGTAGAATGAAGTATGTTTTAGAAACTTTGCATACACATGAGCTAATGTGTTCACATGAGCTAAGATAAGCTAAAGTTGCTGTCTGTAATGACTGTTTACACTTAAAGGAGCTATAGTCAACTTTTACTTGAAAAACGGACGCTAAAATAAAAATAAAATGAAAATATTTTAAACAAAACATTGACATCAAATATCTAAATATTGAATCAAGCAAATTAAAAACTGTTCAGGGTGTTCATATAAGCCTGATTAGACACTAAAATGACCAAAAGTTTTTTTGAAAGTGTAATATCCATGCTAATGTATGGACAGAAGATAAGAAGTGGGAAACATTGTGATGATGTGGAATTTAAAAGTAGCCTAGTGATAATTCATGATGAGAACTAAAGGTGTTGTGTTGATAAAACAAAAATGAAATGAATTAAAAACAGTTTTGATTGATTGATTGATTTCTTTATTGACATATTAGCATATAAGCATACAAATAGCCAAAAGGATGAACATAAGAAAGCTGGTAGGCTTATTTCCATTATGGTCCTTTCCAATACAATATAATACAATATGTAAGGGATAATGAATGGCTCCGCGGTGAATGACGACAGATAACTGACCGACGGACTGATAACTCCCCGAGGCGCAGCCGAGGGGAGTTATCAGTCCGAAGGGAAGTTATCTGTCGTCATTCACCAAGGAGCCATTCATTATCCCGCTTATTACCCGGCTACTAAATAAAAGTAATAATTTGACTCAAAACTAAAAACAAAACAAAGTATTTCCTTGTTTACAGACGGCTGGAAGTGTTCCACAAGTGTTGCGCTGGGCGTCCTCCCAGCGCGACACGGTCGCCTTGGAAAACAAGGAAGTGCTGATTAGATAGAATCCATTTTCTGATACTACGTCCTCTATTTCTCGCTTAAAATATTTTTAAAAACATTCTTGAGATCAACGTTTAGTTGTAAATGTCGCTGTGTGGTTGTTTACATGGCTGACATGTTGGCTACAGCACAAGGTTCACGCAGTGCAACTTGACTGCAGCAGGTGCTCTGAGTCTTTGATTAGGCAGCGGTCTGTTATTGAGCGGAGCGGTCTGTTATCGGGTGATAGCAGACCTCTGATTTCAGCGCTCGACCAATCAGAATCAAGAATCCAAACAGGCCGGGTAATAAAGTACAATAATACAGTACAACAATATTCTCTAAAAGCATCTTACTGTTGCAAATGTGACATAGTTATGAAAAATGTCTTTTTTCTTCTAGCCATCTTTTATGTGAAGATTTAAAAGTGTCCTTTGAGACTATGGATTTAAGTTTCTTGGGAAGTCCATTCCACATAACGGCTGCTGAGTATAGAAATGTGCTCTTTCCCATACCGCTGTTGAATTTGTATGGTACAAAGTCAGTAGAGCTACCTCTGGTGTTATACCGATGGGTGTCCTTTACATCTACAAAATATTTTATCAGATACCTGGGTACCTCCCTGTTCTTAATTCTGTGAACCATGCGCATTTTTGTGTGCGATACTCTTAAAATGGTTAATATGACAGACAAGCTATAAGCTAGCTAAAGCCCCTTTTCCACTGGCCCCACACCACACCACACCGCCCACTTGTGCCAGGTTTTCCACTACAAGGACCTGGGTTTAAACGTAGTACTAAAAAAGTATCCAATCTAGAGTAGGTCTGAACTAGGCCAAACCGGGCCAAACACTTCATATAATCCATTATCCCTTAAGTTCTGTTCAGATTCACTACACCTTCGTTCTGTTCGGGTCATTTTGACCCGGGAGATATTTGGTTTAAAAAAAACAACACTAATATAAATTTTAACTTGACAAATCATCATGATACATTGACTTTGACTCAATACCAAACAATTCATGATATATATATGGTAAATGTTTGCATTTCTGCTTTGCTATATCACATTAAACACTGAACGAGCTAGGCGTTTTTACTGATTTAGCTGGAATTCATGTAAAAAAACTACTTTATTTAATACTGGGCAATATTGCTCATGCTTTTAGGAAAAAATAAAAATCAGACAGGGGGGCTTCGGAAGGGGGGTGTTAGAAGGGGGGGGGGGGGGCTGTGTGTCTGTGTTTTGGCACAATACTGTGTATTTCTGTGCATAATTGTGTGCTTCCGGGTCAAAATGACCCGAACAGCACTTAAGGTTCAAAAAATATGAGAGGGGTGTAGCATGGGTGTAGTGCAAAAATATTTTTTTTACACGTTCATCTCAGAAGAATCTTTAAGGCCAGTGAGTTTCAGGTGGAAAAAATTTAAACTTCTACCTTTTTTTATCAAATGAAAATGTAAAACGGGTCAAAATGACCCGAACAGAATTTAAGGGTTAAAGTGTATTATAATTTAGGATAGTTGTAATACAAATGCATATTGTATTATTAAAACAAGTTAAAAGGGTCAATTTGTTTCTTCCCGATAGGGGTGCTTTTGTTTAATGGAAAATGTAGTTATTTTTATGTGGTGTGGTGTGGTGGAGTGTGGTGGAGTGTACTGCTAAAGCTGCAGTTGTTCTTGTGTGCATCCTCATAATACCTATATCCGGATCCTATTTATGTCTAAAAGGTTGCCATAGCTAGTAGTTGTCACGTGTTGTGTAACCACATTGTATGTTTTGTAACATTTTCAGATCTCGTACGATGGCAGACAGACGCATTTTGCAGTGTTTGCTGTGTGGAGGGTCATTCGACCAGCTTCAGGGCCACTTGAAGACACTGTCTGAAGGGAAAGGGAAGTTGTTGTTGTTGAGCAGATGAAGGAGAGTGGTTTCCTATTCAAAGAAGAGCTACCCCAGATATGAGGGTTCCAAAGAGAGCAAGAAGTGTTTCTCCGGCAGCAGCGTCTGCATCGCAGTCTGACCGTCAACCAGAGGAATGCCTCCCTGATGTCCTCCAAGTTTTCCACAAAGCCGGTGAGTTATGAGTTTAAAAAAAAAAAGATTAATGTATGCATGTAAACTTCTAAAATAACTGTTTGTTCAATCAATCAATCAATCAATCAATCAGGGGTTGAGATGCAGCTGTTATGCGAGAGCATTAAGGATGAAACGGCCAGCCCGGCAGATATGTAATTTTTTCGCTGTTTCTGTGAAGCAATATTGCTTTTAAAACATCTGAAGAAGCCCTCAGACATCAAGGCATTCACAGTAAGAGATGTTTATACACCGTGCCTACTTTTCCTGTCTGCCAATGACACTAACAACAATTCTTATTGTTTTAATGCTATATCAGTGTAACAGTCCTTTTTTATTGATTTGCAGTCAAACGAGTGGGAGGCGGCTTTGACCCATGCGAGGAGGAGTTGTGGACATTCAAGGTTGCCGACAAACCCTGCTTTGTGCTCACCCAAGATGAGAAAAATGTAAGTTTTACAACCTTTGGGACCCAAACTCTTAGAACTGATGTTTGCCTAGGTTGAGTGTTTAGGTTGGCGTGGCCTTCATTGCGGCGGTCAGCGTGTCCAGGGCTCGAACAGTATGCTAAGGTAAATTATTCACATTTTACCCCTTAGTGTAGCCCACTCAATAACTTTATACTTGTTTTATCGTGTTTTTACAGTTTTTTGAAACCTACTACACTGGGGTCCGTCCAAAAAACATCCAGAAGACAGTAGAAAACCAGAAAGTGGATGCATCCGCAGATCTCAAATCTCTGCTGAAGCATTACAGCTGTACCCCCCCCCCCCCCCCCGAAAGCAACGATGTCCGAAACGCTCTTAGGGCAAGATCCCAGGCTGGCCTGCCGGAAGATGAAAAAAGTGCAATCTTTCGGTACATGAGTGGAACGCTTCAGACGGACGTGGAACTTTGCAGCACGGCCAAGCTAATCAGCAGCTTGATACAGTCAGTGTGAACATGTAATTTTATTTTAGGCATATTTAACTGAGGTTAGGCTCAGGATTGGGGTGTAGGTTCAGGTATAGTAGCATTCACGGGTTAAAGACGGGGCAAAATCAAAAACATGTTTTTCACACTTTTAGAGCATATCCGTAGTGATAATGTGGCCATACCTAACACTAGATGCCGAAAATAAACAATTTTTGTGTATATTTATATCAAAGGTCCCTAAATAGGCCATTCTTAATTACTTCCTGTGAACAGAAATTCAAAAAGTGATGACATAGATAGACTTTTTGAATATAAATGAACCTTTGATTACATTCACCTGTTTGTTTCCCATTGCTGGCTCCCATTACTCCCATTACTCAGACTTTAAATCCCATCGCCTGAAGGGCTGGTCCCCTCGGATTGGTTCAGAAACACACAGGCTTCCTTTTCAAACTGAAACTTCGAAATAAAATACCCCAAATAGTCATTTCATTGGGTCTTTAACATCCACCCGCGCTGGCAGGTTAGCATTCACATATATTTTCAGATATACACGTGTGTGTGTGTGTGTGTGTGTTTATGAAAGAAAAGACTAACATCTACGTTCAAAGCTGTTGCTCTCAGTGTGTAACCACCAGGAAATCATTTTGCCTATCTTGCAGTGAACAAGCCGTACCTGTAGACAGAGGAAGATAAACAAGGCCGATCCTTCCAGGAATTCATGAGGACATTCCCACTCAATCCCGATGCAGATCCGCCGACACCCAAGCAAATGGAAGATGCTGGTTTCGGTTCAGGGAATCGCAAATTCGCAGAATCGCAAGTGGCGTCAGCGGCAGCAAACCATGAGGAGAGGACAAAAAGTGTAAGTTTAAACATACTCCTGGTCACAACTGTCCCTTTGCAAATGCTTTATCACTCACATGTGCGTAGCCAAGAATGAGAAAACAATGATTTAAATGCTGTATTTCTTTTGACAGCGGAAGCATTCAGGAGGAGACCATCCACAAGCAGGTTGGAGCAATCGATGGAGCAAAGAGAGTGGAAGACGAACAAACCATCAGCAACTACAGTTTTGCGTGGATGTGTGGCCGGGTCAGGGTACACTGGGGTTGATGACGAGTATTGTGGGTGGGCTCCTGGCGTCAGCGCGAATTTCAGTGCAGCCAGAGGACAGTTGGAACACACTTCCGTGAGAGGCGGCAGCAACAAACTTTTCCCGAGGGACACGTCTCGAATGCGTGCGGAATTGATATTACGCTGGTGAGTTGGAATTGCAGTTTACTCCCGCACTATCGCTAAAAGACGTGTAGGTTGTCTGTCATCTTTCGTCTAATTTGACATTGTGATTGCGTCGTATTCTCTAGGGAGAAAAGCCGGACGGGAGAGACGGCTGTGAGAGCTGTGTGTAAAACACAGCGTGCCGTGTTCTATGGTGGCGTGTCGCAACGCCGGGTGTCAAGTCATTTATTGAAATGTAAGTCTCTGTTTTGCTATATGGCTGTGTGTGACTACTGGGTTATGGTAACGATATGTAGTGTTATTCTGAGTAACTAAATGGGACAACATGTTTGTGGTTCTGTCTAGTGCACAGCACACGAAGCGTGAAGCCACGTTGAGTTTCGAGTGTGAGTCAATCAGCTGTTTTGTGTCTCGTGAGTCCGTGGCTCATTCATATGCATGCGCTCTGCAATGTATGATAATGATAAGGGGATCATAAATGGTCAAGATAAGGGGATCATAAATGGTCAATGTGCTGTGGTGTTTATTATGTTTATGTCTGTGCCATTACAGGTGGTGATCATCCGTGGTCACTGCTTTAAAACTGGCTATTGAGTTAGGAACAGGGGTTTGTTAGGGTAAAGTATTGTAAAGTTCCATCTGTCTCTATTATTATTATTCTTATTGTGAATTGTGATTACCGCACTGTGCTTGATGATGCTTTAGAATCTTATTGTTGAAACGTACTATTGACTATACTTTTATATCTTGATATCATTAATAAAGATTATATATTTTAATATAAAGTCGTTGTATTGCCTGTTACGTGCCCAACGCCTCTTGTCACAGATGGAAAGATGAAGAGACACAGTTGGTGCCAGTGGACGATCCTGAAATCATTAAATTAGTGAAGTCACAAGAATGGCCGACAATCATCATCAAGGATACAGCAGAGAAAGGAGAAGGTACGAACAAGCTTTGACCCTCACTAAATGTAGCATCTATATAGTGCTTTTATAAGTGCTTTGCAATGTGCATTACATTCACCCATTCACCAATTGGGTTTTAATGAGTTAGGGGGACCACCTCACGAAGGCCGAAATTCAAACCACATCGATGTTATTCCTCCCTCTCTCTCTACAGGAGTCTTTGCCATGACCACAATCAAGAAAGGAGACATTGTGTGCGATTACCATGGGGTGTACTTGTCGAAAACAGAGGGTCAAGAACGATTCTGACAAGTTGAAGGAGAACGTTTTTACTTTTTTCAATTCCAGGACGGCTGGTGCGACGCGCAGGCAGACAGCTGCACCTGTAACCCAGGGGGGAAAAAAAACCTTTGGCCGTAAAATCAATCATTCCCGAAAGCCAAACGTGAAGCCTGTAGCCGTGAAGATGGACCTCCAAGGCACAGGCACAAGGGAGCATGTGATCCTTTTCCGGGCTGTCAGAAACATCACTCCACCTGAAGAAATACTGTATGACTACAGTGTCAATCAGAGATCCTTTGGAGGCGAATCAGCCGGTTGTGATTAGTTGCGCAACTAAGCCAATGACAACAACGCTCAACAACACTGTGTACACTAGGTATAATTTGGATGTTTATATTGGCAATTTTGATATGCTTGTCACAGTGTTTTCAATGTATATTGTGCAGCATCTGTTATTATTATTATTATGATTATTATACCCATTTTACCACCACTACCAGTCTGGTCCTGATGCTTTAATCGGCATCCTGGTGTAGGAGTTTAGAGTATAGATATGAACCATCCAGTCATAGGGGTGGGCGATATGGCGATAATTATCGTCTCGACGATACAGCTTTGCCACGATATGCCTTTTCAGATTATCGTTTCTCTCGTGATACAAACAGTCATACAGAAAAGGCTCTGGATACAGCGAGTGCACGTTCTATGAGTCGCTGCTCTATTGCTTAATTTATACTTCTATAGTACGGTGGTGTAATTCACCAAAAAGAACAGATCTACAAGCTAACAACGTGTCGCGGCTCAACGTGTCATATGGCTTGAAGATCTGTCCCTTTGCTTTCACGGCCCCACCCCCGGGCAGCACGCAGACAGGCTCCGAGTGTCTACACTCTACAGTGACTGACCGGAGCACCGAGCAGCACTGCACGGCACACTGGTCCACGACCACGATTTAGTTTCACTTTCACGGGACTTTATAAAGCAGTGATGCAGCTTGCCCTGCATTCTTTGAAGCGTATTTTTAATAATGGATGCATTAAACTAACAGGACGCAAACTACTTTATCCGTCCTGCTATCGCTATCAGCCATCTCACTGCAAACTGCTGAGCTCTCTGTGTGTGTGTGTGTGTGTGTGTGTGTGTGTGTGCTGGAGTGGAGTCCACAGCTGTGTGTTCTGGCAGTATTGATGAGGTGATTTAGATCGCCTTGTAAATGCATGCTTCTGTTTTTATTAACTACAAACAAGAAGCTATAAAGTGCTTTGTTTGTTATGCTTTCACCGTTGAAGCATGCGTGTGTCTCGCGGTGAAATCGTAGCGTCTATTTCGCGTCTATTTCATAATTGGCTTAGTTATAAAACCATGCCATTTTTGTTTAGTAGAAAAGCTAAAAGCTAGGATGATAACTGTATTGTAAAATACGGAGTAATTCTGTAAAAAGAAAGCTTGTATCATAACAAACCTCCTGACTTTGGTTGGTCGTAGGGTAATTTGTTTTCCCCCAAGTTTCAATGGTAAGGCATGGGTTGTCAACCTGTGGGTCGAGACCCCCAGAGAGGTCCCGAAATGATTTAGCCAAAATGTTTTGAAAATAGCCGATCTACAAGCTCACAACACTCAAAAACATTTTATGGGAACCCATAAAACATTTCTTGGACCCATTTGAATGACCTGAACCATCATCACACCAACTAGTAAATATTTTGAGGTAAAAGATGTTAATTGTTTAATCAAAAATCAAAATGTTATCATTAAAAAAATCATAGATTAGGATATCTATCTTTCTATATGCAGCATAACAATGAATAGATTATCAATAGAATATCTGTGTGGGTCTTATAATCATAATAAACCTAAAAACTCGCATAAAACAGTATCGTGATAATATCGTGTATCGTGATACTGCATGAAGAGTATCGTGATAATGTTTTTTTCCAGTATCGCCCACCCCTATCCAGTCAACACATTTTACATTAGTGGTTCTCAGATTGAACCCTAGGTCTATACATTTTGGTGGGTTGCTTTATTTTAGTGATGTCCAACGATTAAATTGTTTTATTGCGATTAATCGCATGATTTCTGTAGTTAATCGCGCGATTAATCGCATAATAAAAAAATATTTTTTATTGGCTCAAACTTGCATAATATGTTGTATATTTGGTGCAGGATGCATCCAAATAAATGTATTTTTTATAATTATACTATATGTATCCAATACATTATAAACTCAATGTTATTTATTTCATTAGGCCTATATTATAAATTATAACCCCTCTGCACTACATAATTTAAGGCAGTGGTGGTTTTCAACCAGTGGTCCTTGAGGGGGTTCCAGCTTAACAGTGGTGTAAAGTAACTAAGTACATTTACTTAAGTACAATTTTGAGGTATTTGTACTTTACTTGAGTATTTCCAATTTTCCAATACTTTTACTTCTACTCCACTACATCTCAGATCGAAATATTGCACTTTTACTCCACTACATTTATTTGAAAACTTTAGTTACTAGTTACTTTTCAGATATAAGTTATAATATTGTAAAACATACATGAACCACTTTAGCCATGTTGTATACTTAGGCTGTTTGAAAATAGCCGATCGACAAGCTCACAACATGTCGCATCGTGACGCGTTGTGAGCTTGTAGATCTGCTATTTTCAACACTTTCATACTTTTACTCAAGTACATTTTGTATTCTGGACTTTTATAATTGAAACAGAGTATCTCTACATTGTAGTATTGGTTTTACTTAAGTAAAATATGTGAGTACTTTTTCCACCACTGCAGCTAAATGATGGAGAGTTGGTAAACCAAATGGACCCTTATAGATCTTTAACTCTTATTTTTGGGGTCTGGGAGAATAAATCTAATCAAATGGTGGTCTGTGGCTCAAATGCTGACTAAATAAAACACACACACACACACACACACACACACACACACACACACACACACACACACACACACACACACACCATTTCATTCCTACAGTGTTCAGCTGGGGGCTGCCGCTAACTACAGACAGTCACAGTATGTCCTGGCTATCTGGAGGCTAACTGTTAGCGAACTTGCTAACAGCAGGAGAAGGTTGCGTCCTAAAGGCACCTGTAGATGAGTAATTCCACTGTGTTTTTCATCATTCATTCATCCCAACTTCCAGACAAACACACACACTCATGGTCTCACACACAGTGAGCTTGAGCTCCGTTCCTGACTTTGAGCTGAGCTCTGCTCTGGGCTCACCACGCTAATGTTGACAACACTCTGAGATGCGGAGTACAGAGGGAGCGCTACGGAAGCCTCAAAGGTTACAAAAAAAAGGCAAAAAAAAACCGTTAACGTTAAGCGTTAAAATAATTAACGCCGTTAATAGGTTGATGCGTTAATTAGTTAATAACGCGTTAACTTGGACAGCATTACTTTATTTATTTATTTAGGGGAGAACGGGGTAAGATGAACCGCTGGGTAAGATGAACCACCCCCTTTATCTTTAAAACTATACACATGAGTTGTCATTTGACCTTAAAACAAGAACACAAACATCATTTCCACCTGGCTGTGGAGTTGACAGACACATGGGCAAAATGGAAAGCATACCCCAAAAAGTGTTTTTTGATGGTCAAAGTATTTTTTATGGTATAATGATTTTTATGTTAAAGCAAATGTACCCAGGTCTAAACTTAGATGAGCCTTAAGCATTAAGCTAGCCAGGTTTTGTCAAAATGGTTGCCGTGGGGCAAGATGAACCAAATGCCTTGGGGTAAATTGAACTATGTGAATCACCATTCATATTTCTTATTAGGTCTCTGCTACTCAAATTATGCTGAATGATCTTTCATTTTGATGAATACACTAATTTAAGAGAAGTTTTTAATATTATATTAATAATTGCAAATATTATAAGGTTCTAATTTGCAAAAGGGAAATGTGTTATTAAAATATTTCTGATAAGTAAATACGTTCTTTGTTCAAGTTTAAGCTGTTAAAGTTTAGAATATCACGTGGGTCAACGTACCCCTTTACTTGGATCAACTTACCCCTCACCTGGGGCAAGTTGAACCAAATGACCACTTTTTTTAATAAGTAATATTGTTATGGCCTTTGTCATAGACACTTACTTATAATGTCAAATGATAGCAGACATCCTAAAATATCAAATGATAGCAGACATCCTAAAATATGTCTAGATGCTTTGAATTTACTGCCATCTCACTTTTTCTTGCTTCCAGGGCAACATTAGCAAAAAGTGGTTCATCTTACCCCGTTCTCCCCTACTTCTTTTTTAAACGTTTTTCTCAATGATGAAATGGTAGAAATCATGCTGGTTACATTATTTTGTAGGAGAGGAAGAGGAAAACCTACACCTTGTCCCGACTCTGAGGTCGAGCAAGTCCTGACTCTGAGGCCAAGGAGTTAAGAGATGATGAGGGAAAAGATGGAGGACAAGATGGAGGACATGAGGTTCACCCTCAAGGCCCAGCAGAGCCCCCCCCCCCCCCCCCCCCCGCCAGTCATGAGATCGATTGCCTGTGGCACCGATCAGCCTGTCTCAGCGGACGCTGCCAGAATGACGGTGCGCCCTAAGATCATAGTGCCAGGCGGCCCCGGACCACACGTCAAGCTGGATGGAGAGGAGCGGACCAGGAGGATGCAGGAGAAACTAAGGCTCTACTGTGCTGACCCTCGACACAAGGTTGCCAACTGCCCCGCAAGGGTGTAGGGTATTTTTTTCCAGCCGGCTTGTGTGAGGAGCATAATTATTTGTGTGTGTGTTAAGACTGTTTTAATTATTGCTCCTGTTCTGTATTATTGCTCCTGTTCTGTTTTACGTTTTTTGTAAAGTAAATTTGTAAAAAAAGAAGAAAAAAAAAGCCCTGGAAACTTCCTCAAAGGGGAGCAAGGGTCAACACACTTGTAGCCCCATTCCTTCCAAGTTGGTGAAGTCCTGGAAGCCTCTTGAATTGAACTTTGTTTTAATGGCCAGCAAACAAGACACTACTCCAACTCACCTCGACGAGCTGGAGCTACTTCAGGCCGGCCTAGGAAAGAGGACATTGTCCATAATCCACGACTTAGGTCATAGAGGTGTGATGTCTGAATTTTCAAGTCTATCAAGAATATCGTGTATTAAAAAGATTGTACTGTCTAATTACAAGCATCTTATTATCTCATCAGTTATCAAGTTTATTAAGGAGTACCGTTCCCAAAATAACCATACTTCAAGAAAGATGGCTTTTATACAAGGCAGCAGGTGCGCTTTTAAGTCATCACTATACATATTCCAACAAAGTTATTCATCAGATAGAGAATACATCTAAATGCTTATGCTGTAAGGTTGTGCATCATTAGACGTGGTGCCACCTATAAGTTGTTTACCTTTGAAGCAGGATGCTACCTCTGTGACATTAGTATTTGCCATGCATATATTAACATCATTAATGTAAGAGAAATTGTAATATGAATTTAAAGGGTTTTAGAAGGCATTGTCATAATCGACCACAGGTCTAAATGGGTTAATTAAGTTACATGCTTTTAAAGGCGGAAATGGCAGGAGGTGCCTCTATCATGCCTGATGAAGGTCTGAACGACCAAAATGTTGTAATAAAGTTATTGTGAGTGAAGACTGTGTGCGGGACTTCTCCAGTTCTCAACGCCACTGTTCCAACACACCAGTCCTTGTAGGTGTGCATAAGGCCTTCTCCTCTAGGAAATGGCAGGAGAAAAATGTACCCGGTCCATGGAGAATTCGGATACACCGGAACTGCCCTCAGAACTCTCTCGGTTCCTCTTCGGGATGAGTTGGACCTTACGCCACTGGCCTTGACGCACCAGAATTTGCCATGATGCCAAAGGTGAAATGCAACATTGCTCCACTTCATGAGTTGGAACCGCATGATAAGGAGTGCAAAGGAGAATCATCTCACTCAGAAACGCCGGTAAGAAAAATTCACACTTTACCCCAGGCTTGTGAGAACAAAGCTGTAAAAAGTTGACATCTGCTTGTGACTGCAATCTGTTTCTGTTCGCGGATGACTCGGCTCTCCTAGTCTCAGGCAGAGATATAGGCTATTGCAGGTTGAAAAGGCCCTTAGACAACATATGCTACTCTCAATTCACCTAGGTAAAACTGAATGTATCCTCTTTGGATCTAGTCAGAAACTTTGAGAAAAGTTGAGAACTTCACAATTACAGTAGGTGACACTGTGATAGCAAGAAAAAAACACATCTGCTACCTGGGTTGCATCCTGGAGGCTAACCTATCCAGTGAAAAACTGACTACCAAGGTAATCAATAAAGTCAACCAACAAATTTGTTTCTTGCAAAGGGTTGCCCCGCTGATCAATATTAAATCTCGAAAGACCCTAGGAGGTCCTCTTATCGGGCCCCTCATTGATTACGGAGTCCTTGTCTGGTATTGCGATGCCCCAGCTGCCTTAAAGTTAAAGCTCCAACTAGCGCAGAACAAACTAATTAGGGTTTTGCTTGGTCTTCCTCCTCGGGCCCACCTTACCGATCACCACCACGAAAGCGTGGGGTGGCTGAAAGTAGCTGACGGAGTACAGCATCTTGCAATGGGCCTGGTGTACAAGATGCAATACACCTCCAAGATACCCTGACAAACTACTTTCTAAAGGTCAAGGATGTTCACGATCACAACACCAGAGGCAGCTCCACTAATCATCATCAACGTAGATTTAAGACAAAACAAGGCTCTAATTCGTTCTACTGCTATAGAGCGCCCTTCCGCAAACCTTAAAGAGAGCAAATCCTTAGCCTCCTTCAAAATTGGTATGAAAAGTCACCTTCAGGCGGCTGCTACCCGTAACTTATAAATAGACTAAGCCCCCATGTGTTGTATTTGAAGTGTGTTCTTGTATCTTATTTTGAAGTATTAGTCTGGTGTTTCCTGTCCTCCAGTGTGGTTGTTTACTGTGTTGTCTCACCTTCCCTGATTCCCTGCTCTATGTTCACCTGTGCCCTGTTTTCTCTAGCCAATCCCTCTGTTGATTGTTTTTGAGTTCTCCTGTGTCCTGTTAATCATTGTGCCTATTTAAGCCCTGTGTTTGAGTTCTGTTTTTTGTTGGATTATTGTTGTTTGTTTCAAGAGTGTTTTCCTGTATTCCTTGTATGTATTGTTCTCGATGGGGAAATATATCTGGACATATTTCAGGCACAAAATAGTGTTGAAGCATCTTTATAATATCTTTAATATCATACAGTCCTTTATATCGGATTATCATACAGTCCTTTATATCGGATTGTCAGACCCAGAGCTGGCTGAGTTCATGCATGTAGTTGTATGCATATGGAAACAAAATAGCACAACATCTCAAAATTTTCTTTTTTTCTTTTTCATCTGTCTCGCCGTAAGGGTGAACCAACACGCATGGATTTTAAGTTGCCTAACTTCAAGTCCGTGGCCGTCTCAATACTCACATCATGACTGACTGATACTGAATGACCCGCACTAAAAAATTGTTGATTTATCCTTTGCGTGGCATAACTGCTGTAAAGTTGAATCATTGTGGGAAGACGCTGAGAGACACGCTGCAGTTGCTCCGCTTTGCTAGCGGCCACCACCAGCAAAGGGTGGTTGCTGGACTGGCCGTCCATTTGGTCCCGCCCGTACCGGTTCCATCGACCACAGGTTCGCCGTTCGCCCATACTGGGTGTCCCCCGGACGAGCAGGGAAAACTAGCCTGTAGTGGGAGGTTGACCGACGTGGACTGGAACGCAACCCTCATCGCGCCGCTACTACCGCACCGCTAGTCCGCTACTACAAGGCTACTACTGCTCGCTGCTGCTGCTGCTACTAGTGCAAGCTACATCGATACAGTCCAATCCACCCTATCTGGACGGTGGTTGACCACAGGTTCGCCCTTTCACTATAGGTGTCCCCCGAACTCAACCATCACTGCACTGCTACTACTAGGCTACTACTACTGCACGCCGCTACCTGTTGCTGTTGCTACAGCAACCGCCCGCCAACGGAAACATGGCGTTAACAATAAAGGGTCAAAGAATGGAGATTGATGAACTAAAAAAGTCACTTGACTATATTTCGTCTGAAATGGACACAATCTCTAAACAGCAAAAGGAGCTCATGAGCCTGATGGGAGAAATGCAGCAGCTAAAAAAAGAGAACTTGGAGAAAGACAAGAAAATGGTGACGCTTGAACGCAGGCTGGACAAAATGGAGCAATATTCGAGAATAAATAATGTCATCTTGAGTGGACTGGCGACCATGCAAGCTGCGGTCCTATGCCAAGGCTGTGGAGGGAAGCGCCGTTTGGTACACGATCAACAATCCTGAGTTATTTTTTGTCAACACAAAAATTAGGATTGTGTTGATCGTGTCCCAAACAACAATACAATAAGATCTGGTTGTCCCAGAGGTGAAGTGGTCCTTTAATACACATGATAAAGTAGTGATAATATACCTAAATAACAAAACAATTGTAATTTTGAAATGTTATTGTTTAAGAAATGTAGCATTGGATGTAAAGGCAATTAAAATATTAAAATACCTTGACAATAAACACATTGCATTCGGTTTTAGGGGTAGAACAAAACTGTTCAATGCCCATGTACTAGTTCCTGCCATGTCATTTGGTGGTCGGGACCTCATTGTTGATTTGCGGGCTGTCGCATCAGTCCATGGACACCCTAATGAGGATTCTGCCACCAAAGTACAGTGCCCACAAGGCTGGTCACATGGCGTATTTAGGCGAGTGAAACTGCCAGGCCCCTGCCCTTTTACCTGTCTGTAAAAAGTGCCCTCTCCAGACCTCTGCCCTCCTATGGTGAAAGAAATTGATTATAAAAAAAAAAAAAAATAGCAGACCTCCAAGCTCAGAACGCCCAAGGACCCCTTAGCTGAGAGAGAGTGTGGTGTCCAGAGCCTTTCAGTCTGACACTGCTGACCACTGTCGCAGACTATTTTGTCTTCGCAAACGAAAGAAAACCCAGAGATGTTAATAGTTTATAAAGAGATCAAATTAAAAGGTGAGTCTACTGGAATGAGAATACAACAAAGCAATGATTTCCATTTCCCCCTTTTATTTGTTGTAAAAAGCTGATCTTCCAGTTCACAATGCACCACACTATTTTCATAGGATTTCAAATAAGTATAGGCTAAAACAGGTTAACATAGTGAAGCTACATGAACCACTTTGTTGTTGACTGTTCCCCCTTTTTTCCTTTACCCCAAATGACCAAATTAGCTGATGTAAAAGCTCACAAAGTGTTGAATTGCAACACATTGTTTGCTTGTAGATTATTATTCACTTTCTGTGAATGTTTGCCTATTAATACTATGATAATGATTATTATGAGGGTTCACATGGTTTGCTGGGATCCCCCTGAAACACCTAATCCACCCCCATGTTTACATATCATCTCTTGTCTTATTTCTGGGATTTGGCAGATCAAAGCTCTTTGCACTGGAGTGTTTACTAGCGAGTAACTTTTTGTGTTGTTGTTTTAAATGTTTTTACCAAACACATGAAATGCACCAAACAGATACCAGTAGGCCTTTATCAATTAAACATACTTTACAAATGTGTACATATATTTGTATTAACTCTTTTACTGCCACAGAATTTAACAAAAAGCTTCATCCACTGCCAGCTAAATTTGAGAATTGTCGCTCATCTTTGAAGGCCTACTGGAGAAAATTGGCTTTGACTATAAAGACAACAATTATATGGCAACGAAGAATAGAATGTCTACTTTGCAACAGAAAAAGATTTCGTGTTTTTATCATGTTCTATTCATTAGCTAGAAGCTGCTGAATATGGCCTAAAAAACAGCTCTTTGAGAACATAAAGCTGAGAAAAATGCATTTTTGTGAAGAAGACATTTTCAGGCAGAAATCTCTCTTTAGCCTTTTATTGTTGGCTTCAGTAACATCACACCTATGATCAGTGGTTGTTTACAAACAAATTCAAAAAAATAAAAACAAGAAAAAGTGTTTTTTACACACTTTTAGTGTGTAAGAGCAGTAAGAGCAGTGCAGAACATTGACACAGTGACATGAGATTCAGCCTGAATCCTGCTTCAGCTTTCAGGGTTCTCTTTATCTCACACTTTTTAGGTTGAAGTACAGTACAAATGATTGTCAAGTTTTACGGGGGGTGGGCTGTAAGGTCGCAAGTGAATGACCTAGCTTTTCATTCAGCCTGCACAGGGCCTGGGGCTCCATTCTGTTTCACTACAGCCAGGCTCCTCCGGAAGGGCTACACCGAGTCTGCTGAACTCTGCACCCCTATACCACGTACACAAGCCTATGGTCGATCTGTAAATTATACAAATACATAATTACTATAAAATACATGAAAAATAGTACACCTCCAAGCTCACAACGCGTCACAGCAGAATGGGTGGAGGTTGGGGGCCTAATATTTTCATCAAAAGGCTGTTTTAGAAATTCTCTAACATTCTATGCACTTCACTGCTTACCACACAAATATATATATAAACTATATATATAGTAATTATGTAAAAACAGCATTCATCGTCTGGAGAGGGCACTTTTTACAGATGGATAAAAGGGCAGGGGCTCCAGCCCCCTTTGATGTCTATGTGAGCATGTGTCTGGTGCTAAGTGTGCTTTACAGAAAAAAGGTTTTTGTTCTTTACCTATCCTTGTCCTTGGACGACTACGATGTGGCAATGAAGAAGTAGGCTCATCATCGTCGACTCATCATCTAAAATCATAACCAGGAAATTATCAAAAGGTTTATATGTAAACAAATCAATTTACAATTTTGACATTTAGCAAATGACTTACAATAAGTTCATATGTAATACATAAAATGCAGATATAGTAAATAGTTACCATGCATTTACTGTCACAGTGAAATGCCCTTTATACCCTGTATGTATAATATATAAAATGTCACAATGCAACATAGCTCTGTTTACACAAAGCTGTACTCCCTCCAACTGTATATATGTTCCCCATTTTCAACAGTTTTTATTTGTAACACTTGCTTTGGCAATGTAAACGTATGTTTTCTCATGCCAATAAAGCTCCTTTGAATTGAACTGAAAAGCTACATCATCAGCTACTGATGATGATGATGATGATGATGACGATAAAAAGAAACCTCTCCCTCTCTCACACACACACGCATCGTACGCACGCACACACAAACTAAGCCAATAAATCCTAAATTCCCATCAAATAATCCTAGTAGCTGTGCAGTGCACGTACACTACACGCGGTACGTGCACGCGCGTGATAGGAACTCCACGTGTGTCCTGTGTAGCGACAAAAACAAACGCAAGCACGTGGATCCTAACTGCTTGGATCAAGTTACTGATCCGGTCCGGATACGGAAACATTTCTTGCATGTATGTGTACGTGTAAATAGCCGGATGCAGTAGGCGGGCTCTAGACCGGATCCCAATGTCGGAGTGGCAACACGTCGCAATGGAAAACCGTTACCCTACCCCATCTCACTGATCACTGACCATCCCCCCATCCCAGGCTTCCAGTTCCACACGGATGCTCTGTTATCACACAGTATACAACTATATACAGTATACAACTATACAATACATACATGCACTGGATTGGAAGTCTTACTTTGGACAGTAGAATCGTGGCCTCTGTTCTCCGAGGGGTCTCTACGCGGAAGCCATTCTTCATTGGCCAAATCGCCCAGTTCGTCTGTCTCTTCGCGGCGGTGGCGGCGGTACATGGGTCTCTGCTGCTGCGGCGATGTGAGCCCCCGGGCGGGGGGATCCATCCTACACGGGGGTCGAGCTCCGTCGGGATCGGTTTCCACAATATCACGAGGCTCTTGATCCACTTTAGGACCCCGGTTCTTCGCGACTGGCACCATCTTCAATCTTTTTATCTTCAATACCAACGGCTACAGTGATCTTTTTCTCTTCTTCATCATCATCATCATCATCATCATCATCATCACGACCACCACCACCATTCGTGGGCGCTGCCTGGTCCTGAGTCACCAACGCGGGTAGGTTTGTAATCCTAATTCTAACAAAGTTTGTTTCTATCCGTGGATCTGCTCTGCTGCTGGCTGCTGCTGCTGCTGCTCCTCGGCCAGGGGGGGTGGGTCGCACTTCGGCGGAATGATACCAGCAAGTTGAGGCTGAGTTGGCCTAATACATCTCAATATTCTAGTACTGCTAAATACTACTACCTACTACAATTACTATACTACTAATACTATAAAACAACTGATTTCCGACAAAATGATCGCTTTTACCAACGTGTCTCTCTCTCTCTCTCTCTCTCTCTACTAACAAAAAAAACAATATAATCCCTCAAGGCTAGCAGGCGGAGCCAGGCAGGGGCGTCAATTGGGTATGGCAGGGGTATGCACCTTGGCTCCAGGGGGAAATAATAAAAATGTACTTTTCATCGTGCCTGTTGCTAAGGTATGGCAACATGCCTGGTGACACCAGTCATGTTGCCATACCTTAGCTTGTTCTGAACTGACGCCACTGGAGCCAGGACAGTCTGTTTACTTTTTTTTTATGACGCGGTTTCCGGCTGTCCTCAAAACGACCCGACGACCAATTATACATTGAAAAGTTGCGCAAGGACGTCTTTTATCATAATCCATAAAAAACATCAAACGAACGAACGGCCGTATTGGCCGTCCCCACTCTCTAGAATTGGGGCGAACAGGAACGTCCAAAGCAGTATAAGAGTTAATAGCTCTAAGCTAAACAAAATAAAATAAAGGTTTTGTTCAAGAGTGGGTGCTATATAGGCCTTTGTGCAACACAGAATGCTAAACATTACAGCAATCAAAGGTCAAATTATGAAGTCACATCACCATGCCCTGCAAGCAAGCCTGCACTGGCCCTGCATGTCCAGGCCCACTTAGGGCTGGCCAAAGGGCCCCCTGTAGGCAGCCCACACTGGGCCCCAGAGGGTTTGAACATCGGCAAAGTGTTGGCCCCAAAGTGCTGGGCCTGCGTGGGCAGCCCTTACTTAGCCCTCACATTTGTGGTTGCTTACAGGGCACCCAGCATACTAGGGATGTGCGCGAATATTCGGATATCTGTATAAACGGTTTGTAAACCACTATTCGTTTTGAAAAAAAAAAAATGTGGTTATTCTATTAAATATTTTATTTTTATTTTTGAGATATTAACTTTATTAAACATTTACATTTTTGCACCCATATTACTCTCATGTCTTAGTAAAACGTTGTTTTTAACAAGTAAAATAAGCAAATGAAGTAGTATGGCATGATGGCATGGTTGATTAGCGGAGCCTGAGTGTCACACTGTTGCACAGTGATCAGTGGTCACGCTGACCTGCACTCAGTGCACACAGGCAGGCAGGCAGCTGACTTCTGCCTCTGCTAAGAATCATTCTTTACTCTGAAAAGTTGCTACACACAAAGTTTGTGTGAATATATTTGATGGCAAAGCATGTAGTAGGTGTAGTTAAATGCTGGAAGCTACTGTGTTTGTGTAGCTGTTAATCTATGTCTTGGTTGCTTAAAGTGATCCCTGACTAATACGACAAATATGCCTTAATACATTATAATTGTCCTCTATAACTACAATGTAAAGTTAAAAACACCTTAACCCTTGGATGCATGACCAACCAATACCTACACTCTTCCATGAGTGGGGTCAAAAATGACCCCAATTAAAATCAATGCGTTTTGCAATAAACTACTTTGCTCTCACACGTAACTCTGCCATACTTTTGCCTAGCAAAGTGATTTCAACTTTAAAACACTCACACGACTTGGGCCTTTTTTTCTGCCAATAGGGATGAGCTGTAATTGTTGAAGCCACGCCCCCTCTGTCTACTAAACACGTGCAGCAGCTGTCACACTTTGCTGTCACACTTTGCTGTCACATGTAACTCTGGCCTACTTTTGCGTAGCAACGTGATTTCAACTTTAAAACGCTCACACGACTTGGCACTTCTTCCGGCCAATAGGGACAAGCTGTAATTGTTGAAGCCCCGCCCCCCCCTGTTTTCCTATTGGCTGGGCTTTAAACAGCCATAACTCCAGTTCGCAGCATGGTACCGTCTTGAAATTTGGTGCCTGGACTTAGACCACCATAGGGATGAGCTGCAATTGTTGAAGCCACGCCCCCTCTTTCCTCCTATTGGCTGGGCTTTAAACAGCCATAACTCCATTTTGCAGCATTGTACCGTCTCAAAACTTGCTGTCTGGACTTAGACAGCCAATATGGACGAGCTGTAATTGTTGAAGCCCCGCCCTCTATTACAAGTTTGTTGTTTCCACCCGCCCTGACGGTCGCTTCTCGCCCTTAGGGCGTCTTACTGGTAATAGTAGTAGTAATATAGTAGTAATAGTAGTAGTAATAGTAGTAGTAGTAGTAGTAGTAGTAATATTAGTAATAATAGTTGCGACCGTAGGTCGCAAGTTTAGTATGTGAACGGTCACAGCTTGTCCATATGTATGTATGTATCTCTGTCACGCCTGACGCTGTGGTTCTATGGGTTTATTGCTCTGACATCATGCTCTGATGTCACTGTGATGTTTTTATGCCCATAGATGGAGATCCCTGTCTTTAGAACCAGCTACACAGATATGGGATGTCTTGGCCTTCTGTCTTGGCCATATATGGATTCTGTTAGTGCGGTATGTGGCCGATGTTGTCTCCATATATGGGTATTCCCATATGAAGTCCTGTTAGATATGGGCTTAATATTAATGACATCAGGGAACTCCATGTATGGGCATAAAAGGGATTCTGTTAGTGTGACATCATAGTGAAGCCAGAGCGTGAAGCCAGAGTGGCAAACCCATTCTGTTAGTGGTTCCCCTGACATCACAGTGACATCAGAGCATGATGTCAGAGCGACAAACCCATAGACCCACAGTGTCAGGCGTGACAGAGATACATACATAGATACGGACAAGCTGTGACCGTTCACATACTAAACTTGCGATCTATTGTCGCAACTATTTTACTACTATTACTACTACTATTACACTATTACTACTACTATTACTACTTTTATTACTACTATTACTTACTACAATTACCAGTAAGACACCCTAAGGGCGAGAAGCGACCGTCAAGGCGGGTGGAAACAGACTTGTAAGAGGGTGCGGGGCTTCAACAATTACAGCTCGTCCATATTGGCTGTCTAAGTTCAGACACCAAGTTCCGAGACTGTACAATGCTGCAAACTGGAGTTATGGCTGTTTAAAGCCCATCCAATAGGAGGGAAGAGGGGCGTGGCTTCAACAATTGCAGCTCATCCCTATGGTGGTCTAAGGCCAGACACCAAATTTCGAGACGGTACCATGCTGCAAACTGGAGTTATGGCTGTTTAAAGCCCAGCCAATAGGAAGACAGGGGGGCGGGGCTTCAACAATTACAGCTCGTCCCTATTGGTCGGAAAAAGTGCCAAGTCGTGTCAGCATTTTAAAGTTGAAATCACGTTGCTACGCAAAAGTATGCCAGAGTTACGTGTGACAGCAAAGTGTGACAGCAAAGTGTGACAGCTGCTGCACGCGTTTAGAAGACAGAGGGGGGCGTGGCTTCAACAATTACAGCTCGTCCCTATTGGCTAAAAGGCCCAAGTCGTGTGAGTGTTTTAAAGTTGAAATCACTTTGCTAGGCAAAAGTATGGCAGAGTTATGTGTGAGAGCAAAGTAGTTTATTGCAAAACGCATTGATTTTAATTGGGGTCATTTTTGACCCCACTCATGGAAGAGTGGGGTAGTGATACAAAAACTGCAATTTCTTCAAATTAATGAAAGGAATGATAAAAATGCAAATGGCCTCATGTCACAAACATGTTTTATGAGGAATACCTGGAATATGAAAATATTTAAACTTTTAATTTTAAAGATATTAAAGAATAACAACCCCTGGGGTCGTTTTTGACCCCACTCATGCATCCTAGGGTTAAATATTTTATTTCTTCAAGAAATAGCTAATCTTTCACTCAACAGGAGAAATGCCTGTCGCAAGTTGATGATGTCATAAATGTCATGTGTGATCTAATCCTATGGAATTTATGGCATGCATGTTACCGATTTACCATCCAGAACAGAAGAACAGTGTCTGTCAGAGTTTAACAAGTCATATTCATTCATATTCATGCAATAACTATTATGTTCATTGATATTAATGCAATAATTATTATGTTCATTGGTATGCATGTAATAATGGAGTGTAGCTGTTCACTGTGTTGACGTGTGTTGTTTGCGTTGTTAAATTATCAGAGTATATATTTAGTGCCAGTCATCACTTAGTGTCAAATCATCACTTAGTTTTGATTGATTGGATACTATTTTTTAACAGTTTGGAAAGACAATAATTTGGAAGTACAATACAAGGTCTGCTAAAATGAAGTGTTCAATAAAGCCTATGGCTTGTTTCAATTTCCATTGGGGGTCCTATAGTTGGAAAATGTTTTTTTTTTTTTTTTTTAACTCAAAGAACCCTATTGGGGGGATATTGGTAAAGTTTGTTTGATGTAATAAAGCTTACTACGTGTACTCTGTGTGTGCTTTATCATTACATAATGTTATCATAATTTGTAGTTTTGTACCATAACTACTGCAACTCGCAAACCACCAACAGTCGACTTTACAGAAAAACAGGGCCAAAGTGGCTTATACTAGGTGGACATGGCAACACTGCTTCTGAGGCTCTGAGCAGGACCAGTGTGTTGATGTAAACAGTAACACCTCCTCCCACCTCCTCACAGCTCTACTCCAGTATAAACAACACCTCCCTTTTGTCTTGGAGTGGAGAAACACCTCCTCCCAGCTCTCCTCCAGTTAACTGCAGTCAGGTATCATTTCAATGTGAAAGCCTCATATGAGGCTTTCAATGTGGCATTGATGATGATGGGCCATCATCAGAGAAACATTTACATAGACACAAGTTTTGTCTTCATCAACACACAGACTATTTTGTCTTCGCAAACGAAAGAAAACCCAGAGATGTTAATAGTTTATAAAGAGATCAAATTAAAAGGTGAGTCTACTGGAATGAGAATACAACAAAGCAATGATTTCCATTTCCCCCTTTTATTTGTTGTAAAAAGCTGATCTTCCAGTTCACAATGCACCACACTATTTTCATAGGATTTCAAATAAGTATAGGCTAAAACAGGTTAACATAGTGAAGCTACATGAACCACTTTGTTGTTGACTGTTCCCCCTTTTTTCCTTTACCCCAAATGACCAAATTAGCTGATGTAAAAGCTCACAAAGTGTTGAATTGCAACACATTGTTTGCTTGTAGATTATTATTCACTTTCTGTGAATGTTTGCCTATTAATACTATGATAATGATTATTATGAGGGTTCACATGGTTTGCTGGGATCCCCCTGAAACACCTAATCCACCCCCATGTTTACATATCATCTCTTGTCTTATTTCTGGGATTTGGCTGATCAAAGCTCTTTGCACTGGAGTGTTTACTAGCGAGTAACTTTTTGTGTTGTTGTTTTAAATGTTTTTACCAAACACATGAAATGCACCAAACAGATACCAGTAGGCCTTTATCAATTAAACATACTTTACAAATGTGTACATATTTTTGTATTAATAGCTCTAAGCTAAACAAAATAAAATAAAGGTTTTGTTCAAGAGTGGGTGCTATATAAGCCTTTGTGCAACACAGAATGCTAAACATTACAGCAATCAAAGGTCAAATTATGAAGTCACATCACCATGCCCTGCAAGCCTGCACTGGCCCTGCATGTCCAGGCCCACTTAGGGCTGGCCAAAGGGCCCCCTGTAGGCAGCCCACACTGGGCCCCAGAGGGTTTGAACATCGGCAAAGTGTTGGCCCCAAAGTGCTGGGCCTGCGTGGGCAGCCCTTACTTAGCCCTCACATTTGTGGTTGCTTACAGGGCACCCAGCATACTAGGGATGTGCACGAATATTCGGATATCTGTATAAACGGTTTGTAAACCACTATTCGTTTTGAAAAAAAAAATGTGGTTATTCTATTAAATATTTTATTTTTATTTTTGAGATATTAACTTTATTAAACATTTACATTTTTGAACCCATATTACTCTCATGTCTTAGTAAAACGTTGTTTTTAACAAGTAAAATAAGCAAATGAAGTATTATGGCATGATGGCATGGTTGATTAGCGGAGCCTGAGTGTCACACTGTTGCACAGTGATCAGTGGTCACGCTGACCTGCACTCAGTGCACACAGGCAGGCAGGCAGCTGACTTCTGCCTCTGCTAAGAATCATTCTTTACTCTGAAAAGTTGCTACACGCAAAGTTTGTGTGAATATATTTGATGGCAAAGCATGTAGTAGGTGTAGTTAAATGCTGGAAGCTACTGTGTTTGTGTAGCTGTTAATCTATGCCTTGGACTCTTGGTTGCTTAAAGTGATCCCTGACTAATACGACAAATATGCCTTAATACATTATAATTGTCCTCTATAACTACAATGTAAAGTTAAAAACACCTTAAATATTTTATTTCTTCAAGAAATAGCTAATCTTTCACTCAACAGGAGAAATGCCTGTCGCAAGTTGATGATGTCATAAATGTCATGTGTGATCTAACCCTATGGAATTTATGGCATGCATGTGCAAAAAACACATTTGAAATATTGAGTTGATGCTCATATTAACCATATGAAGTATTAAGTTTGTTTTTATTTACATGTTTATGTAAATAAACATGTAACATGTAAACATGTAAAAACATTTACATGTTTTTATTTACATTTATTTTTATGTGATGAACAAACACATTGATGCAGACGTACTAGCAATTCAAATGTATACAGCTATATACCTGTTATGATATCAGTTTTCCCCAAATTCAAAAGCCATGTTTTGGATCCTCTACTTTCCAAGCCTGCAAACTTGGAGTGCACATGATTACAACACACCAATTATCTCTGGTTGAACAAACAATATAACAGCAAACCCAGTCATATTGTGTACTTTGAGTATATAATGTATCGTGTTTTGTGTCATTATAATCATCCATTCTTGAGAATTTGGACAAATCATGTCCTACCAAACCATTTCAAATTATCATTGTGATGTTAACACACTAATCAATCTAAACATGCAACCTGACAGAAATAAACCTTGTCCCAGACAAGAATTCACAACTTAAAATACATGTTTTTCTTTTATAAATGCACCAAATATTGTTAATCCCTGGTGTGTCCCAACCATAACAAATCAACTCTGCCAGGCCTTCTAAATCCAAACAAAAACACATTTTGAAAATGTGTAATGTGTAAATGTGTAAAAAATAAATTAAGGTTGTCACAACAAGAATGGGTGCTATACATGTGCAGGGACTTGGAAGGTTAAACTATTGGCCAGTTTCTGTCTATTGTTGCCCCACCCACCCATTCTCTGATTGGGCCATCAGACTCTCTGTGAGTATTTAGCAGGCCGTTCACGTTTGGTGACACTTTAGTCTCTGCAAGTTGTTAAGAGCTGAACTTGCTTCTCTTGGTTTGGTGTATTTGTGACAGAAACTCAGAAAGCTACCTTTGAGAAATGGCTTTACTACAAACACTGAAGTCCTTGGTCAATGAGAGACTATCTGCAGCTGCTGAAGAGATATTTGGGATTGTTGGACAAATTGTAACAGAGTATGAGGATGAAGCTTTCAGTCTGAAGCAAGAAATCGACCACAAAAGCAGACTTCTGGACATGGTTTTAAAACCATACATCAAATTATACAGAGCAGGTTGGTACAATAACTACAACACACTTGTTTTCATGTAAGTAAGTAAGTGTTCAATTTGTGAGACTGTTGTGGATTTAATATCCGTGATGGAGTTTTGTGGGGATTAGTTCTAGTTCATTTATATTAAACCTTCCCCTGTGGAAAGCATGTCAGACCAGTTGTGGGAATGGGATAGAGGAGGATATGTTGTTGAAATGTTAAAATACATTGTTACTCCAACTTTAATTTGTTGCCATTTCTTTAATCAAATGGGTACTCTAAAAACACACAAGACCCAACACACAGCCTTTAGTTTTCTTTGGAGCCTAGTTAGTGAAAAGCCAATGTTGCACTGTATATGCTGTTTTCACAAGGGTCAACTAAAAACACCCACATGAGTAATAAAAAAAAAGATCATTCAGTCTAAGCCAGAATGACAAAGAAAAGGCCACTAAAGCAGAGGAATGATGTCATCTCGTTTCTTGTGATGGCTTTGCATGCTCCAGAACAGCAGAACGGTGTCTGTCCACATTTATCAGAATAAGCCATATTAGTCAGATTCTCCATTGGCTCCCATGTAAAATGATCCTGCCTCCATCTCCTTTGAAAACAATGCTATACTTCATCACAACCAAATATTTTCTGTACAGACATTTATCGTGGCATGCATGCTGTGCATGATGGACATACTGCAACCTTTTTTTTTCAAGTTTATATTCATATTACACCAATTTCTTTATTAATAAAGTTACTTATTACTTATTATTAAGTCCATGTTATTCCTTCATTCCAGATCAGTGTATGGAGTCCAGTCTGCAGGTGAAGATCAGTTCTCCAGCCAGGACTGTTTCTATTAAACAGGAACCTGAAGACCACCTTAAACAGAAACATGAAGACCACCTGGATCTCAGTAAGTTTCCAGCACTCTGTCTTTGTATTGTATTGGTGAAAGTGGGCCGGTACTGAGGGTGCTCACTAACCTGCTGTTACGTGTTATGCCAAATGATTCCTCCCCACACACATTTGTGTGTTGTATCCTACTGATTCACCTGTCTGTGAGGAGCCTCCACCGGGAGGAAGTAGAGACTCCGTCCAGTCCTCTCCGCCCCAACAGTCTCTAATTTCTCGCTTTCTCCAATAGAACACTGGTTATCTATCCAAACATGCTCTTCCACCGCAATGTATAAATGAGAATATTAATGAGTAAAGAGTAATATGTTGATACTTTTTGTTGATACTGAGGTTCTGTTTGGGAGGCACATCATTCAAATGCTATATATGTTTTTCTTAGACTTCCTGCACGTCCCTGTGTGTAAAGAGGAGGTTTCCCCTGAAGAAGAGTGGGGCTCCAGTCTGGTTCAGGAGGAACAACAACTTCCACAGATTAAAGAAGAACAGGAGGAAGAGGCTGGTGGGTCAACATTGACATTACTAGCAGTGAAAGGTGAAGGTGATGATGAAAACAGAGAGACAGCGCCTGTAGCCAGCTCCTCAACTGAACACATGAAAACACAAGCTGATGTAGAAGACTGTGGAACATCACAACCACCTAGTGATGAACATCTTCTCTCTTCACACTGTTCTGAATCAGAAACTGAAGACAGTGATGAGTGGGACGAGACCAGGGGAGATCAGTCAGCTTTAAACACACTGAAATCACACAAGACACAACATGTGGGAGGACAGTGCAAGCTGTCCCAGGACCTGAAATCATCAAAACAAACTCAATCCATGAGGAGTCACACAGGGAAGAAAAGTTTTAGTTGTACAGAGTGTGGCAAAATGTTTAATTGTAAGCATCATCTGAAGAGTCACACAATGATCCATACAGGAGAATGGCCCTTTTCTTGTACCATTTGTGGCAGAGGCTGTGTTAGCACAAGTACTCTAAAAACACACAAGATGACTCATACAGGAGAAAAGCCCTTTTCGTGTACAGTCTGTGGTAAAGGCTGTGTTAGCGCAGGTAATCTAAAAACACACATGAGGACTCATACAGGCGAAAAGCCCTTTTCTTGTACAGTTTGTGGTAAACAATGTAGTCACAAGTGTGATCTAAAAACACACATGAGGACGCATACAGGAGAAAAGCCCTTTACTTGTACCATATGTGGTAAAGGTTGGCCTACCGCTAGTGATCTAAAAACACACATGAGGACTCATACCGGTGAAAAGCCTTACCCTTGTATGGTATGTGGTAAACGTTGTCTTCACATGGGTCATCTAAAAAGACACATGATGACTCATACAGGCGAAACGCCTTTTCCTTGTACAGTATGTGGTAAAGGCTTTAATCAAACGGGTAGTCTAAAAAGACACATGAAGACTCATACAGAAAAGCCTTTAGCCTAAGTTAGTTCACACAGACACACAAAAGTTAGTTCACACAGACACACAGTCTAAGCCAGGACGACAATGAAAAGGACACTAAAGCAGAGGAATCATATAATCTGACAATATCAACATGACAATAAACATCAATAGTTTCTTGTGATGGATTTTGCTTTGCTTGCTCCAGAACAGTAGAACAGTTTCTGTCCAAATTTGTCTGAATTTAACAAGTCATATTCAATAATATTCATGCAATAATTATTATGTTCGTTGATATGCATGTGTAGCCCCCACAGTTAGTACAAGCCATGAACCAGCGACAACAACCCTGCCAATCAGGCTCAGCCCTATTAGCACGACTGGTTGTGCGTTGGACTGGCGAGTGGGAGTCCCGGGTTCAATCCCCGCTTCCGCGTATCACTACACATGTAACAATGGTGTAGCTGTTCACTGTGTATTGACCAGAGCATACGAGCGGAGTGGAGCGCGAGCGGCGCGGGGAGCGGAGCGGGCCGGTTTTGACGTGAGCGTGAGCGAGCGACTTTTCAAATGGGTCTGAGCGGCTTCGGAGCGAGGATTTTCCTCCGCTCCTTGGAGCGCCGACCTCCTCCGCTCCTAGCCGATCCTGTTGGGGCCGCGCGTCACATGTTGCCAACAAACAGTCTCGGCTATGCCTAGTCCGTGGCAGTGCAGCCATCATGTCGGCACCGTGTAGAGGAGAGGAGACAGAGGAATGCCAGAAAAGTCGACCTCTTTCAAAGTCGACCCCAAACTCGTTTCCCAACGGGTCTGAGGCCTATAGATGCAGAATAGACAAAAATCAAATATTTGCTTCTGGGGGTCCCTGGAACAAAATATTTTGTGATGGGGGTCCGTAGCCAAATACATATCATTCTGGGGGTCCTTCACATGACAAAGTTTGAGAAACACTGATGGCCACATAAGTTTTTTTCAGAAAATTGTTATGATTTAGAAGACATTTGTAGAATGTGCCTATCAGTGGTTAAGGACCCCCAAAATGTATTTTTGGCCGTGGACCCCCATCTCAAAATAGTTTGTTCCACGGATGGACCCCTATTGCTAACCTTTTTGTTCCAGGGACCCCCAGAAGCACAGATTTGATTTTAGTCAAATCTGTGGCTAATTTTAGCCACAGACCCGTTGGGAAAAGAGTCTGGGTCGACTTTGAAAGAGGTCGACTTATCTGGCTACCAGACAGAGAATCCCTATTTCATCCACACAAGTAGGCTAGGCTATGTTATAATAAGTAGCCTACCGTGTGTCAGTTAAGCCAGTAAAAGGATACGATTTGAAATGCAAGTGAGACCGATTTGGCTGAATGAAAAACACACGCCACGATTCGCCTCCCTCTCTCGGTTGTGGTGATTAGCCTAATCAATAACCAACAGGATTTAATATTGCCCGTCTTAAAATACAATGCCTTAGATTGCCTAGACAGATCTCCATCAAGCCGAGGCTCACATTACCGCAGGCGTTTGTGTTGGGAACACACTGGTGAAGGAGAAAGTGTTTCGGACAGGGTAGCAAACTTTTTTTTTATTTTTTCTGCTTTTTGACGACCCTGAGCGGAGTGCGCGGTGAGCGAGCGATACGCAAATCAAGGTGAGCGGCGGAGCGGGGGGGAGAGGAGCGGCTGGGTGGGTGACATGAGCGAAGAGTGAACGGTACAATAGACCCCTGGAGCGCGGAGCGGCTTTCCGTCCCACTCCGCTCGTGTGCTCTGGTATTGACATACGTGTTGTTTGGATTGTTAGATTATCAGAGTAGATGCCAGAGTCAATTGAAATCATCACTTAGTTTTGATTGATTGAATACTTTATAACTTTATTAACAGTTTGCAAAGACATGTACAGGGAAGTACAGTACAATACACGTACACGGTCAGCTAAAAAAAAGTATATCAAGAAAACCTTTCCATGTCCATTGGAGGTCCTAGAGTTGGATAACATTCTACAGTGTTTTGTGTCTGTATAAAGTTGCTTTGTAAAGTCAAAGAACCCTCTTTATATCTGGGGGGGAAACACACTGATAATTTTTGTTTGATTAAATAAAGGTTTCACCACTACATGTCCTCTGTGTGCTTTATGATTATGATGACATAATGTTGTCAGAAGATAACCTGATGAATGTTAACCTGGTCGGACCAACAGGAGGTCTAACGATGCTCAGTCCCCTACATTCCCAAAGCAAGTGTCAAAATATAATAAACTGTTGAAAATGGGGAACATATATATATATATATATATATATATATATGTTACAGTATGTTTGGGTAACTCAGGACGTTCATTGTAAGAGCGCTTGTTTTGTCGTTCACCACACACTAATCACCACCAGATGGCGACGACCATTCACTAGTGAAGGCGCTGACGTCACTTGTTTGCAACTCTCTTTCTTTATTTACTAGCCTAGCCTAGCCTAGCCTAGCCTAGCTTAGCCATTAGCTCCATTGTAGTCACTTGAACAGGGCGTTTATCGTGGGCTTGCCCAGGCCTTACGGCCTGGGCATAAATATAACGATTGCATTCACCACGGCTTCGTAACTCGCGCGGCCGGCCCTGGCCTGCTCTTCGCCCCCGAGCGCCGCAGACCAAGGTCCGCTGGCCTTCGCGCCGCTTGCAATGTCGTGGACAATCGAGCGGCTCCGCCTGGAGGACGTTGTTGTGGCGACCGCTTGTTCCGCCCCGTGCTGCACGGCGAGTGCTCCGTTTCTCGACCGTACTGTTTCTCTAACAAACCGTGACATATACACTTCTCAAAAAAAATAAAGGGAACGCATAATCATTGCAATGTAACTCCAAGTCAATCACACTTTTGGGATATCAACCTGGCCAGTTAGGAAGCAACACTGATTATGAATCAGTTTCATCTGCTCTTGTGCAAGTGGAAAAGACAACAGGTGAAAATGAGGCAATTTGCAAGACAACCCCTAAAAAAGAAATGGTTTTGCAGGTGGTGGCCACAGACCATTTGCCTGTCCTCATCCTTTCTGGCAGATTTTTGGTTAGTTTTGGATTTTGCCAGTGCTACCACTAGAGGTAGCATGAGGCGGTATCTGCAACCCACAGAAGTTGCTTAGGTAGTGCTGCTCATCCAGGATGGCACATCAATGCGCACTGTGGCAAGAAGGTTTGCTGTGTCTCCCAGCACAGTGTCCAGAGCATGGAGGCGATACCAGGAGACAGGCCAGTACACCAGGAGACGTGAAGGGGGCCGTAGGAGGACAACAACCCAGCCGCAGGACCGCTATCTGGTCCTTTGTGCAAGGAGGAACAGGAGGAGCACTGCCAGAGCCCTACAAAACTACCTTCAGCAGGCCACTAATGTGAATGTTTCTGCTCAAACTGTGAGAAACAGACTCCATGATGGTGGTATGAGGGCCCGACGTCCACAAGTGGGGCCTGTGCTCACAGCCCAACACCGTGCAGCCCGATTGACATTTGCCAGAGAACACATGGACTGGCAGGTCTATGTTGGTTTTTTTGGGTGTTCCCTTTATTTAAGAAATAACTTTAGGATTACGCATATCTTTCTGAGGTTAGGCTTTGGCACTGTTTTACTGAGGTTAAGGTTAGGAATAAGGTTAGGTTTAACCGTTTACAGAGGTATAAGGATATTAAGGATCTCAATGGAAAATAACAAATAAGCCTTGCCTTACCCGAGTTTCCTTGTAGTTGACATTGTACTGTCATGAAACTGTACATTTTCCTATCCAAAACGTCTAATAAATACTTCAATCAATCAATCAATCAAAAGGCATAAACCACCAGCCCAGGTGAGTTTCTTTCCAGCAACTCTTCTGGTATTCCCCTTGATGCTCTTAATCCAGAGTGTCAAGAGCTTACAATAAGCAATGGTATAACATAAATCCATCAACATCAATACAAGGTAATACATCAACACAAATACAGGAGAAAAAAATGTACAGTAGGTAGACCACGTACCTATTCAGTGGAAAAAACATTATAAACCCCCCCCCCCCCCACACACACACACACACACACACACACACACACACACACACACACACACACACACACACACACACACACACACACACACACACACAATGCAGATAAAACTGAATTTTGCATGTTTTCCTGCAATTTACAATATTCACCTCATCCACAGACAACTAAACCTTCTTCACAAACACTCAGTCACAGAAACTGTGCCCAAGTTATTCAACAGGTGGTCCAGGTGACTCAATGAAGGTTGAGGTGATGATAGGAATAACACAATACCACATACAGTATGTATACATTGTACAGTATTCTTTGGACCAACATGCACTTTCTGCTCCGCTCTCCTTGTCGTTTTTAATACTGCATGTGAGGATGTAGTTGAGGACTTAGTGTGATGGCCTTTATGCAAAGCCTGCTATTGTTCTACCAACAAACTATGGTGTTGTCATGTATTTGAGGTGCTCTGCCCTCGCATACACAAGTAAAGGTCCAGTCTTTAGTACTCATCCATAGATGGTTTTATTGAAGAGACAGGGAGTAGGGATATGGTCCGACTCCTTTATATCCCTTATTATAGTAAGTAAATCAACTATAGTAATTATGTCAGAATTAAGGCCCACATTCCATCAATGGTAATGCAGATCACACCTGCACACGCCACTTCCCAAACACCACCTGAGATCAATTGCAATGCAAATGCTATAGGCTGTTGTGACCAAGCTACACAGGCCTATTCGAAACATGCTGTGAGGGCCAATGCAGACAATGTATGTAGGCACAGCTGTTAAGTAGCTTTAATACAAATAAAACATAATTTATTGTCTGACAGTGTACTGTAACTGAAGTTAGTTGAGCATAACATTATCTCTAACCCTACACTCTAACTGGGTTGTTATCCCTAACCCTACACTCTAACTTGGTTAAATGTTAAAGCAGACTTTGATGATTGAAGCTAACTGTCCAATATCAGGCCAGAGATTCATGAAACATGTAATCCTGTAAAGCAAATTGTATATTTAGTCTACTGCTCTGACTGGGATAGACACTTATTAAAACACAACATGTATTAATTCATTCATACATTTTTAAATGTATTGAATAGGTTCTTGGCCAACTTATTTTTTGGATTACTATTTCTATGCATTTGATGTATTAACATTGATTAGTTGGTGTATGCATTACTGTGTGCTGCCCTTGGTTGTAAATCGCCCTGAGTGTCTGCTAAATGATTAAAGTTTACTACACAATTATTTCAGGATCCCATCCCTTAGTTTAAGAATCTTAGATGTGATAACATAGGTTTCTTCAATCTATGATGTGATGAACAAACACATCGACACAGGCATACTAGTGGTTAAAGTGTATCAGTTTTCCCCAAATTTAAATTAAAATGCCATGCAATGTGTGTTGGACCCTCTACTTTCTCAAGATGATACAAGTCTTAATTTAAACCTGCAAGATTAGAAGTGCACAGAATTGCAACACACCAATTAGCTCTGTTTGAGCAAACACTATAACAGCAAACCCCGTCATACTGCCTACTCATGGTTGAGTTTATAATGTATCGTGTTTTGTTTCATTATACTGTAATCACCCATTCTTGAGAATTTGGAACATAATAGTACTACCATATGTACTAGTATGATGATAATTTCAAATTATCATCATTTATTAACACTCTAATTAATCTAAACATGCAATCTGACAGAAATCACCCTTGTCCCAGACAAGGATTCCCAACTTAAAATACATGTATAATAAATGCACCACATTTATAAATGCACCACATTTATAAATTCACCACATTTTGTTAATCCATGGTGTGCCCCAACTATAACAAATCAACTCTGCCAGGCATTCTAAATCCAAACAAAATTAAACATATTTTAAAAATGTGTAAAAAAAAATAAAGGTTTTGTCACAATTCTTAATGGGTGCTATACATGTGCAACACAGACTGCTAATTATTACAGCAATCGAATGTCAAATTGTAAAGTCATGTCAAAATGTGTATTTTGTACTGTATGGGGGAGTTCAGATGTGCAGGGACTTGAAGGGTTCAACTATTGGCCAGTTCATGTCTATTGTTGCCCCACCCACCCATTCTCTGATTGGGCCATCAGACTCTCTGTGAGTATTTAGCAGGCCTCTGTTCATGATTGGTGACACTTTAGTCTCTGCAAGTTGTTAAGGACTGAACTTGCTTCTCTTGGTTGGTGTATTTCTCACAGAAACTCAGAGAGCTACCTTTGAGAAATGGCTTTACTACAAACACTGAAGTCCTTGGTCAATGAGAGACTATCTACAGCTGCTGAAGAGATATTTGGGATTGTTGGACAAATTGTAACAGAGTATGAGGATGAAGCTTTCAGCTTGAAGCAAGAAATCGACCGCAAAAGCAGACTACGGGACATGGTTTTAAAACCCTACATCAAATCATACAGAGCAGGTTGGTACACTTTTTTCATGTAAGAAAATGTGTTTCAGAGGACAATAATATGTTTAACTGTGTTCAATTTGTGAGACCATTGTGGTTTTATTATCCGTGATGGAGTTTTGTGGGGATTAGTTATATTTGTTTTTATTTGTATTACTTCTTTCCTTGTGGTCTGGGGCAAGTCAAAGCCTCCCAGAGCTTCTGACAGTGCCATGTTGGGGACTGCCCATAAGTTCGAATTGGTTCATTAGTCCTTCATCTCATTAGTCCGAATGGGTTAGGGTTAGGCATAGTATTCTTAACAGATTCGGACTAATGGGCTGTCTTCACACCCAGGGTGTGAAGATGAACTCATTTGAACGGGTCATCAATTTTAGCATTAACAATGTGATTTCAATGCATGGAACCCGGCATTAACCAACCTGCTACAGAAGACTCGCTAATCGTACATGTAATTACTTTCACAATAATAACGATAAGGACCACCTCTCAATCGAAATATAATACTTTATAATATAATATATATTCTAATCTTATTTCTGGAGAGTATTTTTAGAAAGGCATTCACTTTTTTAGCAAGTGCAGTAATACTAATAATAATGATCTCATTGTATCTTTTTCCTAGACTTCCTGCACGCCCCTGTGTGTAGACAGGAGTGGATCTCCAGTCTGGAGGAACAACAACCTCCACAGATTAAAGAAGAACAGGAGGAAGAGGCTGGTGGGTCAACATTGACATTACTAGCAGTGAAAAGTGAAGGTGATGATGAAAACAGAGAGACAGCGCCTGTAGCCAGCACCTCAACTGAACACATGAAAACACAAGCTGATGTAGAGGACTGTGGAACATCACAACCAACTAGTGATGACCATCTTCTCTCTTCACACCATTCTGAATCAGAAACTGAAGACAGTGATGAGTGGGAGGAGACCAGGGGAGATCAGTCAGCTTTAAACACACTGAAATCACACAAGTCACAACATGTGGGAGGACAGTGCAAGCTGTCCCAGGACCTGAAATCATCAAAACAAACTCAATCTATGAGGAGTCACATAGGGAAGAAAAGTTTTAGTTGTACAGAGTGTGGCAAAATGTTTAATCGCAAGAAAGATCTGAAGAGTCACACAATGATCCATACAGGGGAAAAGCCATTTTCTTGTACCATTTGTGGTAAAGGTTGTCTTAACACGAGTAATCTAAAAACACACATGATGACTCATACTGGAGAAAAGCCCTATACTTGTACAGTTTGTGGTAAAGGCTGTGTTTGTACAAGCAATCTAAAAACACACATGAGGACTCATACAGGCGAAAGGCCATTTTCTTGTTCTGTTTGTGGTAAACAATGTAGTCACAAGTGTGATCTAAAAACCCACATGAGGACTCATACAGGAGAAAAGCCATTTTCTTGTACAGTGTGTTATAAAGGCTTTAATCAAATGGGTCATCTAAAAACACACATGATGACTCATACAGGAGAAAAGCCCTATACTTGTACAATATGTGGTAGAGGTTGTCTTACCACAAGTAATCTAAAAACACACATGAGGACTCATACAGGTGAAAAGCCTTTTTCTTGTACAGTTTGTGGTATTGGCTTGAATAGTACAAGTCATCTTAAAAGACACATGAGGACTCATACAGGGGAAAAGCCGTTTTCTTGTACAGTATGTGGTAAAAGCGTTGCTCAAAAGAGTGATCTAAAACCACACATGAGGACTCATGCAAGCGAAAGGACTCATACAGGGGGAAAGCCATGTTCTTGTACTGTTTGTGGTAATAGCTTTGCTAGTGCAAGTAATCTAAAAACACACATGATGACTCATACAGGGGAAAAGCCCCTTTCTTGTACAGTATGTGATAAAGGCTTTAATCAAATGGGTAATCTAAAAACACACATGAAGACTCATACAAGTGAAAGCCTTTAGTTTAAGTTAGTTCACACATACACATAAAGGATCATTCAGTTAAGCCTGGATGACAATGAAAAGGACGCTAAAGCCGTGGAGTCATAATCTCAACATGACTGAATAAAATACACATTGAAGTCATATTCATGGAGGATAATGCAATAATTATTGTGTAGTTATGATGGGTGTTGTTTGGATTGTGAAATTGCCAGAGTATATGGGTCAGTGACGTGACGCCCCAAAAAATGTGTTTTTAAAAAAACTTTAAATTGCAGGCATAAAAGTTATTTACTTTTGTTCTACTCACTCTCAACCTTATGGAAATACATTCTGTTTTTAGATATTTTATTGGAATCAGACTTTATTCAGCAGTTTGTTGTACTTGTGCCTAAAATCGTCATATGGTGTGACATGAAAATAATTGTTCATAAAATGAAAATGGAGTACATCTTTCTTAAGTTACTCACTTTATCAAAGTCCTTTATCATAACTAACCAGTGATCCACTATAGTTTTTTGAAAATTAATTATATCTGTATGTTTTTTTCATAATCGACACTCTGTGTGAGGCCCATGTTCATGATCTTACAACATATTTTAAATGTATTCTGTCAAAACTTTCTCTAAAATTACACAAATATTTGTGACTCTTCCTGATAATATTCTCTATGTAATGCATAAACATTTTTTTGGTTTAATCATTAATAAAGGTATGATTTTTCACTATTTGGAATGTCACACCAAATGATTTAGTGTCACACCGTATGATCATATCTTCATGTGTCAAAACAAACTGTGTTTAACCTACCTATTAGTGAGTACTGAACTTTACTGATTGATTAAACAATTACCCAGGATAACATGGCCTTAATATTTCTGAACAGGATATTATTGTAGGGCTTTAACATGGGATAAGAAAGAATTGTAGTAGTAGATGGATGATGAGGATGTGCACAGGAATGCTACACACACCTAAGTCTTCTGCCGGCCCACGGCAGAAGGATCCTAAAGAGACAATAAGGCGCATAGCCACACTTGGAGCCAAGGCAACATTTTATTAACACCAATTAGTGGAAACAGAACTCAGCATTCAGGTAAATTGCTTTTTTCCGAAGTCTCCTGAACTTGAACACAGCATTTTGTGTTGAACAAATGTAATTAGGAATCATGACATTACACCACATCTCCACTAGCTAAAGAGTGCTGGGTTGCGCAACTCCAAAAATAGCTGATCTACAAGCACAACGTGTTGAGCGCTTGTAGATCAGCTATTTTCGCTAGTTTTGTCTCGGGTCCTACCTTAACACTGTCCACTGTCCAGTCCAGTGAGTGAAAGTACAAAAGTATTAGATCAGATTAGATTATACATTTAGACTGTATTGTACATCAGCCAGTCGTATTTGGTGAGGGTAGCAAACCGGCTGCCTTGTTGTGGTTCTGCTATGCCACAGACAACCTCCTGCTCTTCTTAGAAAATGCAGTCTCGCCCCTTTGGCTCCTCTCTCCTTGCTGGGTCATTGTTTAGTTTCTCCCTGTACTTTCTCGTTCTCTCAGCACTTGTCATTTTCCAGCTGACAAAAGAAAATGGAATGTATAGTTTAAGACAAAGAGAAAATATTGTTTAGATTGAAACAATATGTTAAGGTTTCTGTGAAGGGGTTTCTGCTCTGTCTGATGAATTTGAAGTATCACTGAATGAAGCTAAATTACATTTTATGTAAAAATGTTTAAAACAAATGTTTAAATGTACAAAAGAAACATGGAACTTTGTTATTTATTGTTATATCTGTAGTTAAATACAGTATAAATCATATGGTGTGACAATCAAGTCATATGGCGTGACAAGCAGACCTGTCACACCATATGATTAAGTGTCACACCATATTACTGTTTTCTGCATTTAGGTTTACCTTGAGGCTACTATGTACACATTAGCATGCTAACAGCATGCTAGCTATAACAAAGCAGCCTAGATCTACATGGAAATATGACCAAAACTTCAAATAACTTAAGCTTTTTTTAAAGAAAAGGTGTCACACCAAAAGACATCCAGAATGGTGAGTTTGTGAACGTTTCAACAAGATGGCATTTCATGAAAATGTTAAAATCATAACTCACCTCAGACACCTGTCTTGCAGTTGTGCTGGGAGTGCTGAATAGCCTTACAGAAGAAGGACCTCTCTAGCCAATAGGTGTCCAAATAATTGCCTGTTTAATTTTTCCAAACTAGTGTCACACCAAATGATTTTGGGTTGGGGGACAAAATGTTTTTGATCAGAAATGACTGAAAACATTATGCTTTGACTTTGAAAAGATATAGGCTCAAAATAGACATTTTTTTTAGCCTAAATTCATTTTCAAATGATTTTTAGCAATTCTTTTTCTTAGTTTTATTCAAGTTCCCACTTTGAGAAACAAGGTCAGGACAGTCACACCATATGAGTTTTGCCATGTTTGGTTGAAGATTCTGAAGAAATGAGGAATGAAATGTTTTAATCTTGAGTAAGTTCACATAAAGCTTAATGTCCTGCACAATATTCAGAAGGTTTTTGACAAATATATTTTTTATTTATACATGTTTGACACCGAGGACAGCGAAAACGTTACGTCACGTCACCCACCCATATATTTGGTAGATGAGTCTGGTGAAATCAACACATAGTTTTGATTGATTGAATACTTTATAAATATGGCTTGTTTCCATTTCCGTTGGGGGTCCTATTGTTGGATTACTTGTTAACATTCTACTACAGTGTTTTGTGTCTTTATAAATTTGCTTTGTAAACTCAAAGAACCATCTTCATACCTGGGGGGGGGGGGGGGGGTATTGATAATGTTTGTTTTTGATTTAATAAAGGTTTCACCACTACATGTCCTCTGTGTGTGCTTTATCATTACATCATGTTATCAGAGCATGTACCATAACTACTGTGAACAATACAATAATAATCACAGCTTCGTTTTATGTGCGTGCAAGACCCGCGAGAAGTGTTCACCCTTCCATATTCATGATAAATTGAATGGTGACTGGAGGCAAAGGCTATACTTTATAACTTCTCAACATTTCTTTTGTAAATAGCTGATCTATTAGCTTGCAATGCACCACACTATTTTCATAGGATTTCAGATATCCTATAAAACAGGTTAACATAGTGATACTACATTAACCACTTTGTTGATTTGTAAAGGTATAAATGTTTTGAATAGTCAGAGAATGGGGAATCCACAAATATGTGTGGGGCATTTGCACAGACATCTGCAAAGCTGCCATTTGGTCAAAATGGCTGACATAAAATACATCATTTGTGCTATCTTGGATTCTAGACAACCTAGAAACTGAATTAAACATGCCAATCTTATGTTTTCTGGGCCAAGGAATCAAATGAGTAAATGATGGGTGTAAAATGTTCTGGACCCCCTGCCCCCTTTCTGGGGGTTCTCTATTTTGGGACCTCCCAGAACAGTACGCCAGCCAGTCTTTTAAAAGGTTTCCCCAAAACCAGGCCGTCTAACTTGGCCTGTCTGAGGTCCACAGACTTGGGACCTCCTCTCTGTTCCCAAGTTAAGCAACAGGTTGTGGAGCAGTATGCTAATTAGGGAAATTATTTGATGATTGGTATCGACAAAATAACAGACCAAGTAATTGCAAATGACCTACCATCATTACACACTGCGGTTCCATACAAAGCCATGTAAATCACACCTTCAATTACAATGTGTTTGAGCTGATTGAACTGAATTACATCTGAATAGCAAAGCTATAGACCAATCAATGATAAGCTGATTGAACTGAATTACATCTGAATAGCAAAGCTATAGACCAATCAATGATAAGGTTTCACACAACCACTTTTACCCACACGTTTGTGTTGTATGTTTTTTTTTATGTAAAAAACAAAAAACGAATAACCTTTCAGTATATTTGAATACCCTTAAAGTATGGTCTGATGATTTATCTAAAATATGACTATTTTGTAGTTATTGAGCCTTGTGGTTTACAGTATATTATAAAGGGTTAAATGTAGAATATCAAACGCCTGTTACTCTATTCACTACGGTACAGGGGTGCAACAAGTGTAACTTGGGTCAAACAATGGTGATGACATACTTACATGTACCTTCATTTAACAGATTTTTTTAAACTACCAATAGAAACAATCTTTCAATCGGTCTTCACTAAGACATATCACTTACACTAACTTTAAGGACTGATTTAAAACTAATTGCTGCTCCTATGATAAACATTATATGGCAACACATTAGTTATTTGACATTTTCTATGACTATTGGGTTCTCAAATATCTGAGAAACAAGATCAAATTGAGAGTGACCGAAGGGACAACTAAATCCAAAGAGGGAACACGATATAGGACATACCAAGCCATCAGCCCAGATGTATCTGTTCATCCACTACAAGCACCAGCAGTACACCTTACATTGAGGATAACCTTTACACTGTTTCAGTTGTCCTCTCATAAACTACGTGTGGAAATGGGAAGGTGGAGTCGCATACCACCGGAGCAGCGTACATGTGAATGTGAGACTGGTATAGAAAACAAACAGCACATACTGGTGTGTCCTCACACAGGACATCCAGAGGGAAGTATGGACTTGAGTTTGATGATCTGAGCTCACTCTTTGTGGGCGCTAACAGAGAAACTTTGCGTACTCTGCATGCCTCACTTTTGGAGCAACAGAAAGCTCCAGTTGTATTGTTTATTTTAATACATAGTGTGTGTGTGTGTGTGTGTGTGTGTGTGTGTGTGTGTGTGTGTGTGTGTGTGGAAAGTTGTGGAACAAACTCCCTGTCGCACTTAGAACAACGGACTCACTCGCTAGCTTTCGCCGTGGACTGAAGACTCACCTCTTCAGACTCCACCTAAACCCTTAGCACTACAAAAAAATCAATGACCATATATGAAGCTAGTTAGCATTTGTTTTTGTTTTTAGTTTTTTTTAGAACTTTGATTATACCGTGTTTTTTCTAGATTGATATCCACTTGCATTTGTTATATTGTTGATGATGTACTGACATATTATCTTGTTTATTATTGTGATGTTATCTGCTTATTGTAAGTCGCTTTGGATTAAAAGCGTCTGCTAAATGCCTAAACTGTAAACTGTAAACTGTGTGTGTGTGTGTGTGTGTGTGTGTGTGTGTGTATGTGTATGTGTGTGTGTGTGTGTGTGTGTGTGTGTGTGTGTGTGTGTGTGTGTGTGTGTGTGTGTGTGTGTGTGTGTTTATAACTTCCTTGTGATATTTAAAACATAGCCGATCTACAAGCTCACAACATTATAAAACCAAACCTTCATTGTTGAGTGTATTAAACTTACAAAGTTAAACAAATAATAAACCCTCAAAACGGAACAGTCAGTATGTGATTGTAATAACTACTGACAGTTCATACTATTTTTCCTGCTGCAACAGCAAAAGGAATAAAAAAAAGTGGAAACCTTTCTGTGTACTTTTATTGTGTAGTTCTGTTCCTAGTGCATCCTGTCCACCCTAGGTGTTGCTACCTTGTCTCACTAGTCTCTATTTTGCTAATATAGGTCACCTGTTAGTTCAACAGCCAATCATGTGTTGATTGTTGTAATGTTCACCTGTGTCTAGTTAGTCTGTGTCTATTTAAAGCCTCTGTGTTTGCTGTTCCAGTGCTAGTTGGTGGTAGTGGGCAGTGTGTGTGCATGTTCATCTTGGTACATGCATGGAATCACACAGTGCTGCACAGAGAAGTTACACATTCAAACAAAAACAATTAAGGGAAACAAACACACAATTCAAAAGGATGCAAAATACAAAATGAACAGTTTGGAGCTTTTCAGCGAGATTCTGTTTCTATCAAAAATAGATTGTGTTCACAAAATAAGTCTGGAGTATTTTAAATCCAGGTTGTTACTTGTATTGCTTGCTTGAATAAAAACAAAGGTCGCATTAACTTTAACCAGTTAAACCCTCTAGTCATATAAAGGTTTATAATTATTAATGCAATACAATAGAAATGTGCTTATGTTTTTGTGGGTTATGTGGATATAGGAAATAACAGGCTAACCATGTTTTTGTATTGATTTATTCTCAATTGTGTAGGCTTCTTGTAAATTAAGTAATGCTTAATGTAACTCCGGAAAGCGTAAAATGGACCGTTAAGGGTCCATTTGGTTACCACCGCACCGTTCAATCATTCAGCAGGGGACCACCATGGAATCCCTTCAAGGACCACTGCTATAGACTTAGTAAACTGGACCTGAGTTGGCCAGGTTTTTTTCAGTCTACACCAGGGGTCTTCATCAGTGGGCCCGCGGGACCCCTAGGAGGTCCTCAGAGATACTACAGGGGGGCTGCCAAATATTTGTGTGATAGGATCATGTTTTTTACATTAACCACTTGAACCCTAGCATCCCTATTCTGAGTGGAACATTAGCCAAAAATAGCAGATCTACAAGCTTACAACGTTGTAAGCTTGTAGATCGGCTATTTTTGGCAAAGAGGTTTGTAGAGGGAAAAGAAGAGCAGAAAGTATTTGACGGTTCAAGTGGTTAAATGTCTGACAATACACATTACTCCAATATGATGACAGTGCTGTCAAACATGTCTAAGCTGTCTAAGAAATCTATGAATATAATTTTATACAATACGTAGTGGGGGTCTCTGCTTCATCTCTCTCTCAGCTAAGGGGTCCTTGGGCGTTCTGAGCTTGGAGGTCTGCTATTTTTTTTTTTTTATATAATCAATTTCTTTCACCATAGGAGGGCAGGGGTCTGGAGAGGGCACTTTTTACAGACAGGTAAAAGGGCAGGGGCCTGGCAGTTTCACTCGCCTAAATACGCCATGGCACAAGCTTTTGCCAGAGAATGTTTGAGAGGCAGGGGCTGACATTTCTAATCTGACATGTAATCCAAACCACCCGACGGATTAGACATTTCTTGGCCAGGTACTTCTCCCAGCGGTCAGCAGTGACAGACTGAAAGGCTCTGGACACCACACTGTATGACAGGCTGTGTGCCAACCAGTATACAGTCAGCAATGCATGCACCTCATGTGACCAGCCTTGTGGGCACTGTACTTTGGTGGCAGAATCCTCATTAGGGTGTCCATGGACTGATGCGACATCCCGCAAATCAACAATGAGGTCCCGACCACCAAATGACATGGCAGGAACTAGTACATGGGCATTGAACAGTTTCGTTCTACACCTAAAACCGAATGCAATGTCTTTATTGTCAAGGTATTTTAATATTTTAATTGCCTTTACATCCAATGCTACATTTCTTAAACAATAACATTTCAAAATTACAATTGTTTTGTTATTTAGGTATATTATCACTACTTTATCATGTGTATTAAAGGACTACTTCACCTCTGGGACAACCAGATCTTATTGTATTGTTGTTTGGGACACGATCAACACAATCCTAAGAACTCAGGATTGTTGATCGTGTACCAAACGGCGCTTCCCTCCACGGCCTTGGCATAGGACCGCAGCTTGCATGGTCGTCTACCGACATCTCCGCTCTCCCCTCCTCTGCCTCCTCAGGCTTTTTAGTTACGACCCCGGACATCTTCCAAAAGATGTCCGGGGCCAACTGGAAGACTGTTAGGTCCCTCCCGTCCTCTTGATTGGGAAGCAACTGAAGTGGCCGAGGATGCAGGCGTCCTGCAACTCTTTCTGGCTCAAGATGCGCCGGTCCAACAGTGCATTCATCAACTTGTAGTCGATGAAGTACCCATTCATCTTCAAACCAATTGCGGACACAAAGGTCAGAGTGTCCAGGAGTTTTTCCTGGACACTCTGTCTGGCGTCCCTCTTTACCCTCGAAGGCACCCTCTCCATCACCTGGCCAAGCCAGGGCAGGCCCTGCTCCTCGAAGAGGGTGACCTTCGAGGGAAAAAGGATCCCGGTTTTCACGAGGTTTGCCAGGAATTTGGCCGTCACAGTTTGAACTTGGGTTATGTCCAGCACTGGTTCTTTGCCCTCCCCGTGAACAATGAACATTTTGGGTGCGTCCCAATGCACGTCGTAGGCTTTTTTGTCATTCCTGAATCTCACGGCCGGGAACCAAACGAGGTTGGCACGCGACAAGCCTGCCTCAAGTGCCCTGGATGGATCACGCCCACCATCCCTGACAATCTTCAACGCCCGCCCAAAGCCATTGCACTTTTGCCACCTGAAATGTTGGGCGTGATCCATCACCTGTTTCACGAGGGCAGTATAGGTCAGGCTGTCCTTGAGGTCTTTTAGCGGGGGTCGGTCTTCCGGGTCGGCCCACCTTGCCAGGTTCACTTCCTCCTCGCCCAAAAGGTCTTGGAGGAGCACCAGCAGCAGGACCTCGCCAAGGACGTGGTCAGGGGCTTGCAGGTAGTCAACCAACCGCCAGATCCTCCTGACCACGTCCCTGTCGGCCTGGGACCGGTTCCAGTGCTCCATCGGGGGCATGCCATCGTGCCCAGCGACTGCTGCAGTCCAGGGCGCAAGGGCGAGGAAGCCATTCTCCCTGGAAGAGCTCTTCAAGCTGACGCTCGAGCAGCCCAGGGCCACCGTGTATCCCCAGTCGAGCGGGTCCCTGGGCTGCCCGTGAAAAAGCTCTTCCAGGGCGAGCTCGAACTGGAAGGCCTTCCAGCAAGCCTCGAACCCACCCTTGTGCGCCCTGGACTGCAGCAAGTTCTTTAGCTGAAGTACCATGTCAAGCCCCATGTGGTGGCAAAGTCCCGAGAAGCCATGCAATTGATCCTGGCCAGGGTTTGCAATTGCTACCAGCATAGGCTGGTCTTCGAGGAGCTGCAGTAAGGCAGGCACACTGAGGAGCTCCTCGGCAACGAGGGTTTCGGGGATGCTCCCGTGCTCAAACCTGAGCACCCCCTCCACCCTCGCTGCGAGTTGGACCCCCATCTTCCTGGACAAGTCTTCAAAGTGGTCCAGGTACGACTGGGCTCTGCGCAGCATTGCCCTAGCCCTGTCCACTTGGACCAGCCCCATGCCCAATATCACCGCCGTGACTGGGTGTATGTAGAAGGGCGTCTGATGTTGGTGGGGGCCGTCACAGTACAGCTGAACAAAGTTCAGCCGTGCGCCCCCAACATCAGACGCCCTAAACACCCTTGTCAGGCTTGGATGGTGGTCGGGCTGGGACCGGTCCAAGGGCCCGTGGTAGTTGGCAGCCTCGTGCAAGGTGTAGGCTGTCCACACCTTGCCCTTGCTGCCAACTACCCGGTGGATGCCGTACCTGGACCACAGTACGTCCACCGACCCCTGCTTGTCCCTCAAGGCCGCGGCGGGGTGCACAGACACCGCCTCAACGAGGTCGGTGCTGTGCACCAGGTCCTCTTTGACCCTTTATTGTTAACGCCATGTTTCCGTTGGCGGGCGGCTAGCGGCGTGCAGTAGTAGTAGCCTAGTAGTAGCAGTGCAGTGATGGTTGAGTTCGGGGGACACCTATAGTGAAAGGGTGAATCTGTGGTCAACCACCGTCCAGATAGGGCGGATTGGACTTTATCGATGTAGCTTGCAGTAGAAGCAGCAGCAGCAGCGAGCAGTAGTAGCCTTGTAGTAGCGGACTAGCGGTGCGGTAATAGCGGCGCGATGAGGGTTGCGGTCCAGTCCACGTCGGTCAACCTCCCACTACAGGCTAGTTTTCCCTGCTCGTCCGGGGGACACCCAGTATGGGCTAACCTGTGGTCGATGGAACCGGTACGGGCGGGACCAAATGGACGGCCAGTCCAGCAACCACCCTCGGTGGTGGCTGCTAGCAAAGCGGAGCAACTGCAGTGTATCTCTCCGCGTCTTCCCACAATGCACAGTCTCTCCCACAGTGATTCAACTTTACAGCAGTTGGTTCACTCTTATGGCGAGACAGATGAAAAAGAGAAAAATACAATTTTGAGATGTTGTGCTATTTTGTTTCATGCATGAATGAACTCAGCCAGCTCTGGGTCTGGACTGTATGACTGTATGATAATCCGATATAAAGGACTGTATGATAAACTCATACAGTGCCAATCCCGAATTAGTTCGGCTTTCGGGACCGGGGCCAGAGTGCCGATCCCGAACTAGTTCGGCTTTAAAAAAAAAAAAAAAAAAAAAAATTAAAAAAAAAATGTTTTTCAAAAAAAAATGGTGACCCCAAAAACTGTAGTAGGCATGATAGCAATCGCGAAATTGCATGTTTAACCCCCATAGCAACCCCATCTTTCAAACATGGCAGCCATCTTGGCAGCCATCTTTGTTAAACATAATGGCTGCTAGCTCATGAATGCCTGAACGGATTTCCATTCGGATTTTTTTGTTTGAAAGCTGTGAGCAATGGGGACACACGTGGTGCATTATCTAGGCATGGGTGTGCATGATCCGTGCACTATGAATTACATGGAAGTCTATGGAGATTCTCTGGTCATTGGGCGCCCTTTAGTGGTGAAAAGGTGGCACTCAAAGAGTTAAAGATATTATAAGGATGCTTCGACACTATTTTGTGCCTGAAATATATCCAGATATGATGTCCCCCCACCCCAATCGAGAACAATACATACAAAATCATCATATTCTCCCAGGTCAGACTCAGACTCTTCCTTCTCCTGGGCATAGGTCTCTGTGTAGGTTTTTCTTTTTTTTGGCTCGATGAATGCACATCTGCACAATGGGATTATGTCAGGGCGTTACTCTAGTAGGACCCAAATGCAAAGAAGACTAGAGCTTGCAGTAGACTATGGAGTTTATTCCACAATAAATGTCAGGATAACAAAATCAGCAAACATGAACAGACAGGAAATAAACGACAATAATCCAACAAAAAACAGAACTCAAACACAGGGCTTAAATAGTCACAATGATTAACAGGACACAGGTGAACTCAAAAACAATCAACACAGGGATTGGCTAGAGAAAACAGGGCACAGGTGAACATAGAGCAGGGAATCAGGGAAGGTGAGACAACACAGTAAACAACCACACAGGAGGACAGGAACACCAGACTAATACTTCAAAATAAGATACAAGAACACACTTCAAATACAACACATGGGGGCTTAGTCAATTTACAAGTTACGGGTAGCAGCCGCCTGAAGGTGACTTTTCACACCAATTTTGAAGGAGGCTAGGGATTTGCTCTCTTTAAGGTTTGCGGAAGGGCATTCTACATGTTGATGGTATAGCAGTAGAACGAATTAGAGCCTTGTTAAATCTACGTTGATGATGATTAGTGGAGCTGCCTCTGGTGTTGTGATCATGAACATCCTTGACCTTTAGAAAGTAGTTTGTCAGGGTATCTTGGAGGTGTAGTGCATCTTGTACAACAGGCCCATTGCAAGATGCTGTACTTCGTCAGCTACTTTCAGCCACCCCACGCTTTCGTGGTGATGATCGGTAAGGTGGGCCCGAGGAGGAAGACCAAGCACAACTCTAATTAGTTTGTTCTGCGCTAGTTGGAGCTTTAACTTTAAGGCAGCTGGGCCCATATGGAAAAGATCGAACCAAATTTGTATATGTTTTACATAAAACTTGTAAGAAATATATATGACGGTCCATGCAGACATAAGATTCATAGTAAATATGTGTAAAAGGAAACCTACATAATTTTGTTACTTATAAGAACTATATGAGACAGTAAATCCACATACTATATTCTCAGTAAATTAGCAGAACACGAAACATATATGATTTTGGGACTTATAGTAACTGTATATGACAGTAAGACCACATACAATATCCATAGTAATTATGTGTTGTCAAACTTATGAGTTGGGCAACCTTCAGTGAAACCAAAACCTGATATCAAACGTCAACATATATGCCTTGACATGATGAGGATGAGTCCTGCAGCTTATAGACCTATTATTCCATTGAGATCCAAAACCATTAGGCCTAGTCAGAATTATTGTGTATGAGAGAGGGTCATTTGAGAGGAGTTGCTAATCGGGAAAGTGTTTAGAGCTGGGAGGGGAGCAAAGGTCCACGTAAGTGCATTGTCCGCAGCAATGGAAATGACATTCTCCTTGTTATTAAAGACAAAGTATTAATCGTGTTGACAGCGTCCCTACATTGTTGCGCACACAGATGCGATTAGTGAACTCAAGACAGATGACAAAATCATGACTTTTTTATTCCCTGTTACGTTTTCATGGGTCCTCTATTATTTAATATTTTATGGGCAATTAGCTCATAAAAGCTCATGACCAACAGTTAATACAGTCAAGTTTATTTTTTCATTTGTGTATACAGCAAACATTCCATCATCTCCATGCAATGTACAGTATTCAACATTAAACGAAATAAAATGTTATAATAGACTACAATAAAATAAAAATAAAACTCCTTTTTGTCTGTATATCATTTTTATTTTAAAACAGCCAGAGGAACAAGAAAAGACATATACATATTTGAATTTCATTTCATATATTTTTTTATTTTATTTCATGTATTCATTTCATTTCAGGGAACCCTCAGAGTTGACTATAGGGTTCCCACACATTTTTATCAATGAATTTCCAAAACTTTTCCAGAACATTTAACCCAATTTCCAGGACTATATAACAATAATTCAGCGCAATAACGAGTCGAATACTCCTATGTGCAATGCCCAAAGACAGGCAGCGTAGCAAAAATAAAGCTTGCACATGCACACTGCGAACGGACCGTGACGTGCATGCGAATTATGTACGATGGACACTCATGTGCCCACGTCAAAGGGTAAGAAAATCATTCCAGGGAACCCTCAAAGTCAATTCATGGAGGCAGTAAATGAGTTAACCAACAGCAATGCACAGCAATTTTTTTCCAGGACCTTCCAGGACCCTTGATCAATTCCAAACCTTTTCCAGTACTGGAAAAAACTAATTTCAAAATATTTCCAGGCATTTCATGACCGTGAGAACCCTGTAACTAAGAAAATATATGGAGCTGACCTCTACAACTAATTTGCTGGTGATGCCCTGTTAGGGCAACCAATAGAACCCCTTTTATGCCAGCAATATTAAGCCCATATCTGGGAATGTCCGTATATGGACATATTGTGTCAGTCCAACTTAAACAACCATACATTCACTTACAGTAATATGTTTGCAGTAGCCGACATACAATCGGGTTGGATTGTGGACTTTGAACATAGATACATGGTCTAACTATCTGAGAAGCGTTTATGGCTCTGTGGAAGCCTGTGGGAAAGTAGACAGTTGACATGTAGCTCAATGAAGTTCTGATAAGAGAACCTCTGGATAACTTTTGCACCGTGCAATTACCATAGCTTCCTATCGCATATAAAGACTGATCACCAACGTCAATAAAGTGTGAGACTCTAAAGATACTCCCGTCCGAGTTGTTTCTTTGTTTTGTCTTGTTGTAGGTATGACCATGAACAACTCCTCCATTTACAGCTACTCTCTTGTAACAATTCACCTTGGAGTTTATGGGAACCGCTCTGTGTGTGTGGAGGGCAGCTCGTTCATGCAGTGATATTAATCTCACATTTGGTGGACCAAGGGCAGTGACTTCATGGAATTTCTTTACACGCTGCTTTCCACCTGTCATCTCGTTACAGAAATCCTTCACTTGTTCAGGTGCAATTTTTAGTAATTGCTTCGCTAAACGGGGGAAAGCACGGGAAAATTTCACTCTCCTGCATATCTGTTGAGGTACAGCTTGACTACTTTTCACTTGTTTTAAAAGGTAACCATTGTAATCTTCAAACATAAAGGCTGAGTGCGAACACAAAGGACCCCAATGTACAACACTTATGCTTAAATGCAGAAGTGAATGAATGTTAAAGGTCATGTGCTCTTGCCCATACAGCGACTGCACACCTCCGACAAAGTACACTAGTGCATCATGGGCGTGATTTATCTGTTCAGCAGTCAATTCAGACCCCAACATAATGCTTATGCCCTCTATAAGTAAAGCCCAACTTCTAGGATTTATAGACAAGAGGTGTCTGTCCTTGACAGCGGTTTCTGTGCCAATGTACCATGGCTCAGAATAGTTCTTAGAATCAAGCCATAAAGTGGCCATTTGTCTGCACACGCCAAGTAACACACAGTGCATGTAGTCAGGGACCATCCCATTGATCAGATCAAACTTTGGCAAATCTACTATAGCAGAGGGGCCAAATCTAGAATGCCCTTCTCTTTCAGCAATTTGTGCTATTTGTACTGTAGTTTCATGTTTTCGGTCACTTGGTTTTTCATCTGGGCAAGTGTAAACCCTCACATATCCTTGTCCTTTCCTAAGTTGGGTTAGAAAGTTACATTAATTACAGTACATGTTTAACAGTGCCTAAAATAATAATAATAATAATAACTCAACTTTAAAAGCAATACCTTCAATTTCAATTTCTGAAAGGGCTTTGCCTTTAAGAAGCCCAAGCGTCCCATTCTCCATCGCCAGTAATAGTTTGGAGATCCTGGCAAGCTGTAGTGTCTCTTCAGGAAGCCGGTAGTACTCTCGGTGTATGTCATGACCGAGAAAGGTTGCCACTTGATCTAGTTCATGTTCCTTGAGGTTCATGACTTGACACATCGTAGCAATGTGTTTCCTTAAATTAGTCGACCGGAGGTATTCAGGCTTAATAGCGCTACATTCTTTGCCGTATTCCCTCAGACAGTCGTGTCCTCTGTAATAGGAGGGAACCACTGGCAATTCTACTATACGTGTGAGGACATCTGGTCCTCAGTAGGTCACAAATGTAAGACCCCCCCCACACACACACACACACACACACACACACACACACACACACACACACACACACACACACACACACACTATATAATTACATCACTTGTGGGGACATTCATTGGTATGCAAGTCCTGTGGCCTTACCCTAACCTCTATCCCTAAACCTAACCGCTAACCCTTGTGGGGACCTATTTTGTCCCCACACTGTCAGAGGTCCCCTGCAGGTGACTGTGTGAACGCACACACACACACACACACACACACACACACACACACACACACACACACACACACTAACATGGGCCTTTAGCTTAGATACTGTACGTATATTCAATTAGCCAGTAGCTATGCCCCTTCCCTAAAATCTTTTGTCCAATGCCAGCTTAGCAACCAGTAGCTTGCCAAGGCTGTTGCCAAGGCAAACCTTGGCAAGCAGGAAGTTATTCTAAGCTAGCATTGGACAAAAGCTTTTTGGGAGGGGCATAGCTACTGGCTAATTGCATCTCTGGTTTGAACGTAATTGTTCACTGTAACTGGAGATCCTTTGGACTTTTTGGACACATGGCCTGCTGCATCTCCGCACTTTGCCTTGCATTTTTTTTGACACATTTTTGGACCTGGCGGAAAGATTGAGAATTATAAAATTGTTGTTTTTAGGCAACAGGCCCGCAATGTCCATAGTCAAACGCGAGAATGGGGTAAAATGTATCCGGGGTACAAATCCTTATAATCCGCCTGGCAGATCTTTTTCCAGCCACTGCTGTCAATGCGGTACACTCTGACGATGCCGCCGCTGAAGGCGTCGTGGTACGTGGCGCTGGCCATGGCACGGAGGGTGAGCTGGACAAACCCGTCGTCTGTGTTTGGAGGCTGTTCTTTGTAGGTTTCCAGCACGCTCAGGGCGTGCTCTGCACCTGAGCCCATCAAGAACAAATTGCCTTTGAACCAGTTCCCCTTCGAGTCCACGTAGTAAAGTTATGGTCCCGTCACCGTGGCTGGGAGCCACACAAGATGTTTTCCGTGACGATGCCCTGGCCTTTGTCCTGGAGGAGCATCGTCGCCAGCTTCTTAATGACGGCTTTCACACTGATGCGCTTCCTGAAGCTAACCTCGTACGTACGACAAGCCTGCTTCAGTAGTCGCAAATAGTGGTTGTTGTGCAAAACATTTCCTGCAATTGTAGCCAGGAGGAAGTCGTTGATATCCATGCACTTTTCCACCTTGTTGGTGAGCAGTTTGGTTCCTTGTGTAATCCTGGAGTCAAAAGCAACAATAATCTTCCACTCCTACTCCTTCTTCTCCTCCACCTGGATTTCATACTTGAATGCTGGTGGTGGTCCCATGGGTGGTCCCATGGGTATGGAGGGAATTTATTTTGGGAAAACTCGCTCTTTCCCCCACCATCCACGGGTGGAGTCAGCGGGCCAAGATACACCGTCACACCAAGGCCCCCCTGGAGCCGTTCCTCATCCCTGAGAGGCGGTTCGACCATGTCCATGTGGATCTAGTTGGCCCACTTCCCCCGTCCCAGGGTTTCACGCACCTCCTCACCATGGTGGACAGGACCACCAGGTGGCCGGAGGTGGTTCCCCTGTCATCTACAACGACTGCGGAGGTGGCTTGGGCGCTCATCTCCAGCTGGGTGACCCGGTTCGGCACGCCGTTGGACCTGACGTCGGACCGGGGATCTCAGTTCACTTCCGAGCTGTGGAGCGTGGTGGCTGAGAGACTATGTGTGAAACTCCACCGTACCACGGCCTATAACCCAAAAGCTAATGGGATGTGTGAGCGTTTTCACCGCTCTATGAAGGCTGCTCTCCGGGCCACTCTCACTGACAGCAATTGGATCGACCGTCTGCCGTGGGTCCTGTTGGGGCTGCGTTCGGCCCCAAAAGAAGACCTGCCGGCCTCTTCAGCAGAGCTCGTCTTTGGGCAGCCGCTGAGGGTCCCTGGGGAGTTCCTCCCGGGTTCCTCGACCCCGTGGTCCTCTACAGCTCATCGGTCTGCCTGCCAGGATGCAGCGAGAGCCTTTGCTCCAGTACCCACACATCACTGCCTTCCCCAGTCTTACATTCCGAAAGACCTGATGGCTGCCAGCTATGTATTCATCCGCCATGATGCTCACAGCTCTGCAGGCTCCCTACGACGGGCCCTTCCGGGTCCTGGAGGCAGGCCCAAAGACATTTGAGGTGGCTATGGGGGGGAATAAGGAGCAGATATCAGTCGATCGGCTCAAGCCTGCTCACGTGATCCCAGACGAGCCGGTGGAGCTGGCTCAGCCCCCACGTCGCGGCCGGCCACCCAAGTCTGCCCCTGTCTCATGCTCTCCATCCATGGAGGCCCCTACCCTTCCGCGTCGGAGGCGGGGACGCCCCCCTGCCCTGACCCCTGCCCTTTCCACGTTGCCTGTGAAGTACAGTAGTTTTGGCCGGGTTGTCAGACCTCCTAAAAAAGACTATTGACACTGGGTGTACTATTGTTTTGGGGGGTTGGTAAAATGTTTAATGTGTTCCATGTAATGCCAATTCTGAGCGTTCGGGGGGGGGGGGGGGGGGGCTGTGTGGTGAACACTAGATGGAGGTGTCTCACCTCAGAATGGACACTGGTTGTGGGGTGATGGGAGGAGATACGAGGTTTCATGAGGAAGTGCTTGTACCTGTGCTTGAACTTGAATTGTTTGGAAGTAAAGATCAGAGACTCCCATACTCCGTCTGCTTGTCTCATTTCACTCACTTCCACAAAGGACAACTTTGTTTCTTACAACAAGAGTTCATATTTTAGATGGTCATTATAGGAAAATAAGTCTGTTACATTTTTCATTTACTTATTTCTAAGCTTTTAGTATTAACAATGTTGATTTACAGGCATGCAAGTGGCTAAATATGTATGCTGCAAGTGGCTAAATATGTATTATTTAGACACAATAACCCCATTCCCAAGATGAACCGCAATCTTTCATGGTCAGATTTACGGAGCTGGTGTAAAGAGTAACAAAGAAATAGGCTGGCTTATTGTGTCTAAAAAATACATATTTAGCCACTTGTATGCAAAAGAACGCAGCAAATGAAACATTTTAACGCTCACATTTTCTTTTCTCCAATTACAATCTGAAATATGAACCCTTGTAAAAAAAAAAAAAAAATCCTTACGGTTCAAGTTTTTTTTTTCTCAAAAAAATGCCAAGAAGGAAATGAGATGATAAATCATTTTAGTCCACATTCTTTTTTCCAAAAGGCAACAGCTTCCCGTCCTTCTTCATTTGTTTTACTTCATCTTTGATTTCATCACTTTCATCAATTTCTTCTTGACATTTTTTTTGCAAATTCAGCGATTGTAGACTTGTCAGGACGGCTACTCAACAGTCGCTTGTAGGCCTCGGGATCACCAATGGCCAGTTCGGCAATGGATGCTGTTCCGACGATGGTGTTGCGGTCCACCCCAACCACGTGGAGGGCCGCAGCCATGGACCCCTTCTTTTTGAAGGCCTTCATAACCCTCTCGTATCTGGCCACCACTTCGTCCGGGTCACGGACTAAGGATATTGAAGAAAAACTTGATATTAGACTCTGTGACAAACTCTAAATTGCTCAACAGTATCAGCAGCCACACAATATATTACCAGTGACACCTTTAGGGCTGATCAATTAACTCAATAGATTGTGAGATTGTATTTCAGTTAGGAGAATACGGCCAACAAACATACTAGGGAACATTTAGGGCTCGCGCTCACTACAGGCCATTTATTATTTTACTATTGACCATAAAATCAGAATGTTATTTTCTAGAAGCTTTAGAATTAATTACCTCTGGTGCGTGCTGTGGCCTTTGCCTCCTTCTTGTCCTTTCCTTTCCTTTCTTGCTCTTGCCTTTCTTGCCTTTCTTGCTTTTCTTGCTTTTCTTGCCTTTCTTGCTTTTCTTGCCTTTCTTGCTTTTCATGCTTTTCTTGCTTTTCTTTCTGTAACCTGAGCTGGTGCTGCTGCTGGTGGTCGAGCTGGAGTCGCTTTCGCTGTCGCTAGAGTCGCTGTCAGTCGCGTAGCTGCTGCTTGAGCTGCTGGATGCAGCGTAGTCCTCGTCAGAGGAGGACAAAATGCAATATGAACCACAGAAGGTGAGTGGTTCAAACCCTGCCTAAGCCGACGTCAGCAAGGAGGGAAGACGACAGCCAGCCCCATGGCCTCCCCTAAGTAGCAAGAAATCTTGTGAAATACAATGTTGTCAACCAATCATCAAGGACGATGATACACGAAAGAAGAAGAAGCACACATTTAGAAGAAACCCAAATTATTATTTGACATTGTTGACCTCTACCACCTCCAAGTAATTCACTAAACTAGAAGCAGTGCTCTTCCGAGCACAGGTCTCCGCCAGGTCAGGTAGGTTATTGTGGCCCCCTGGTGATACAATAATAGCCAAATGTGAAAAGAGTGCCTTGTCATCTGTAGCTTGTCAATTTGAAGAGGATCAGTCGTGTGGCAGAGATTAGCTGTCCACAAGCAGAAGGGTGCAGATTTTTTTTTTTTTTTTGCTAGTCGGCGACATTCGGGGTCGCCACAGCGGCTAAATCAAGTTGGACCCCCTTTGACTTTCTATACAGCAGAAATGGCCCCAGAAAACGATGGTTAATGAAGAAGTGATCATCACTAAACTATAGTTTTCTGGGAAAAAATGTTTTTAGTATTTTCCTCCTGTATACAAAGTCAATGGGAGGCCAACTTGATTTGGCCGCTGTGGCGACCCCAAAGTTTGCCGACTCGGGCACCCTAACTAAAAGGGCCTACACCATGCTTTTAAAACTCTATTTTTTGAATAAATATATGCTCAAAATTGAGTCTTAGACAGGTCTTAACCCTCAACAAACACTCTGACCATTCCTTTTGTTTCTACTAGCTGTGCTATAATTAGGCTCTCAAGCTGCAATACCAAAACGGCCTTTGTTTGCTCAGGGGCGCATCTAGTGGGGTTTTTCCACCCCTCCCCCCACCCCTCCTCTCCACTCCTCCAACGTTGACAACACATAATGTTAATATTGGGCCAATACAAAAATAGGATAATGTTGCAGCTCTGATTATAGCCTACTGTAGGCCTATGTTGTATGATATAAGCCTACTGTCAAATGACACAGGGCGACCGTTGCTAGACCAGACATTAGAGAACGTTAATCTACATTAGACAATCAACCCCACCCGCATTGTATTTATGTATAATGTATAAAATTTATGAAATATAACAGCCCATAAACCATAAAACTGTCTCCGTGACTCACAAATGGGTCCCGACCCAGTGTTTGGGAAACAGAGGGAAGCATCCATTTCATATAATAGTAAAGTACGTTCAGAATCGGCGATCGCTGTTTGGGGACAGTGAGGGGAGAGGCGGGGTGTTTTAGCCCACTCTAGCCGGGGACAGCGAAGCACCCACCCGGCCACCGCAGCGAGCTCGGCGGTGAGCACCCACCTGGCCACCGCGGCGAGCTCCGCGGCTCGCTCCCACCCGGCCACCACGGCCGGCCACCGCGGCTCGCTCCCACCCGGCCACCGCGGCGAGCTCCGCGGCGAGCTCCCACCCGGCCACCGCGGCTCGCTCCGTCACTGGATTGAAAATTTAGGCCCAGGCTTCAGAAGGCCTCGGATCATTAAAAATAGTCTTTTGTTTCCTTGTTAGAAGGGACGAAGCTTGGGTCCTCGCAGTCTATAACGTCACGTATATAGTGCAATCCAGGAACGTTAAGACTTCTCCTTGGACATGTTGATAGCAAAAATGTTGATAGAATAAAAGAAGGAAATGACTCTGTCTACTACAGGGAGGCAGAGTGAGAGAGCACTGAGTGAGCAGCCCCAGAACAGTAAGCCAGCTGGCAGCTGCAGATGGAGGTGGAGGCTAAGCAAATTAGAAACAAATGAGGGGCTGGGTACAACAGTAGCTCTGGTTTTTACCCGAAGGGCGGGCGGGGGGGGGGGGGGGGGGGGGGGGGAATCCGTGTGGGACCACACGGACCAACTCTCAGAACAGCACTGTTCTGAGAACCCGTGGAAAGCTTTTCAACTCTGCCTTCCCAAAACCAGAGAAAGACACAATGGTCAGAAATAGGACTTTATGAGGATAGAAGGTGCCAGTGGGACCCCAAAAAAAGGTTTTAAAATAGAAAAAGTGAAAATTCATGGTGTAGGTCCTTTAAATAAATGTGAATCATGTGGTGTGGACTGAAATGTGGTGTGGACTGAAATAGTCAGGAGTAAAGACAACTTACAAAGCATGTCATCAATAACCCTGTCATCATCATCTCCAAGGATCGTAGAAAGGCCAGGGAGGACTGCAGTTCACCTCCCAATAATCTGAAAAATAGTTTCAAACACACACAAAACACCTAATAAGTGGTTTTGGACAGAAAACAAGTTACTACACAATGTTTACATTGTGTACTGCAATCTCTAACCTCAGTGGTACACTGCCCTCTTGAGGAGTAATTAAAACTTGATTAAATTATTACACTAAATAAACTCAATATTGCACCTCTACAATCAATCAATTCATTGTCTATTGAGAGAAAGTTTGTTGCTCATGAGAACATTATTTATCTCACGGACCGCCAGAGAAGATTTTCAACAGGGTGCTAAACTGCTGAAAGTTGACGAAGTGATTAACACATCAAACATTTGTACTCATTAATAATTCAGGCTGCTTCTCCCTGCACACGAAACATGGCCCTGAAACTCACTTGATCGACAGATGCCAGAGGACAACAAGAACAATAAGAAGTGAACACGTGTGGAAAAAGGTCATTGGTTTGTGATCTGATTGACTGCTTAGGCAGAATTAAATAAGCCAAGATTTAAGCAAATCCAGGTTTGACAAATCCTGCTCCGTACAGCCTGGTTTATTGTGTTACATTAACACCAAGCCAGGCTGAGAAGGAGCAACTTTGTCGTTTTCCTTTGAAAGCCCATTAGGTGCAATGTAGATTCCTTGATCGTAACCGATCATGTCGTCCAGTTCCGCGGCCAACTGTCTTCTTCTTCTTCGTGGTATTTTATGGCGGTTCGCATGCTTTATAGTTGCATTACCGCCCTCTTTTGATCCGGAGTGTGGATCACAAACAAAAGTCTTAGAATTTACACTGTTCTGTGCTCACCCATGATCCCATACTCCCAAATTCCCCATACATAGTCCAGACAAATCTACGTTGATTCATTTGTCAGACCCATTGGTCTGAGACTGAGTTGCCGCAAACCCTTCCCTCGTAGTCTCGTACCCAACTGTCTCCGAGGTCCGAGCATCTCCGAGGACTTGCGTAAGAAGACGGATACGGAAACGGTGGGTGCAAATCCTATGTGCAAATCACCGGATACAGTAAACGGAACACGCCCTCACGGCGATCTTGAGTGACAGCCGCTGAAAGCGCTGTTACAGATCGTGCTAGGGCTAGGCGATCATTATATTTGTTATTAAGGCTATATTGCACAAACGCTATCTCAATGGCTGCTATCTTTAACTTTTAGGTAACATTTACCCGTTACCTAAGCTGTCCCCAATGTAATGTCATTAACCAGAGGAGAAAAATACTATTGAGAACACACACACACACACACACACACACACACACACACACACACACACACACAATTTGTATTTCAATATAAAAATAAACATTATTCTGTCTCTTTTGAATAGCTTGTATAGGCTACATGATTATTGTGCTATTGACAGATTGTTAGTCATAGAAGTGGATGCGTAATCTGTAATTATATTGAAAAAAAAAAAAGGTCAGAACGGTATTTGATGAGTTATGGGCCTAAACTGACAGGGCATGTCAGTGAATATTTTGTTCATGAGAATGTTTACAGCATTGGTACTCACCGCTTTGATCCTTGTATTGAACAGTGACGTCGCTGTTGCTGGTGGAGCCGTCGGTCAGTTCGTCCTCCTCCTGTTGCCCCACAGGAGGTGGCAGAGGTGCCGCCACCTCTGCCACCTCCTCCTGCGGCACCTCTGCCAACTCCTCCTCAGCAGAGGACTTGTTTTCCGCAATCTTCTTTAGGACGTTCTCCAGCCTTGAAAATTCAGTCGCTGTTAGTTTGGACAGTTCTTTGAAACGTGCCACCGTTTTGGCACGTTCAACAAAGGATCCAAAGTCCGAGATGTATGCTCTGACTGTGAATGGCCTGCAGGTTTTTCGCAGTTCACTGAAGTAGCTGTGAAAAGAAAAGTGCATATGAGTTAAATAATACCTAAGGACTTAAGTCTTTAGTGGAAACTCTGTTTAATCTACCTACTTTCTCAACTTATCCAGGTCCAGCAGGGGTCGGAGGTGGCTTACACAGCCCATGGCCCTGCATACCTTTTCGGCGTGGCTGGCCTTCTGTCTCTGGTATTCTGAATGCCTGGGATTTTTGGGGCCTTTTTTGGGCCTAGATTTCAGGTGGGTGACCAGGTCTTTAGCTATGAGGACTGTAAACATAAACATAAACATAAACATAAACATAAACATATTCTTGAGTGAAGACAGGATTAGTCACAAACACATTCAATTAAAACACATTCAATTAAACAATGGTAAACATGAAAGAGATACTTACAATAGAGGGTCTCAGTCTCGTCCCGAGTTGTCTCGTCCCGAGTTGACTTTGACCTCGCCTTTCTGCCCATCTGCTGATGATGACCCCTCTTAGGGGTCAATGCCTTTTTGAAGGCCTCCAGCTCGAAGAGCTTATGCTTAAGGGCCACGTTCTCATTGTAGAGGTGCGTTGCATAGGCCCTCATGCCAACGCAGCGCTTTTGGGAGCAGTCTGGAGTTGAATTTAAACAAACTTAATTAATACAGATAGATATCCTTGCTGTCAGGGTTAGCCCACATAGTTATTATTCAAGGTTGATTTGGTTAGGCACAATTTCATATCAATCCCTATGTTAAAAGACCCAATAAATGCAATATAACCTATATTGAAGGGTAATTGTTCTCACCGTTTGGATCTACAGGGCCGGGGTCTCCATGGTGATGGTGTGCGCCTGACGAGGAGGGGACCTCGCCATCATCTGCCTGTTGGTTAGCTATGGCCCAGAGGTCAGCTATTGCTGTTGAAACAAACATCATTAATGTAGTTGTCCTTAAAGAACAAGAGTATTTGTATAATTGGAAAGGCAATCATTCTTACTCTGCTGTTCTGGGTCGGCATCAAGCTGTGGAGATTTGGGGGTCTGAGGAGCCAGAGGGGATGGGGGAGGCTGTATTGCCTGAGCCGGGGGGGTCAAGGGCTGCTGCAGCGCCTGAGCCTGAGGGGTGGCTGGTTGTGGGGGAGCCAGAGGGGCAGGGGCGGCCGGTTGAGGGGCGGCCGGTTGAGGGGGAGCTGGTTGAGGGGCGGCTGGTTGAGGGGTTAAAACAAACATTATTAAAGTAGTTGACCTTAAACAACACAAGTAAACTTACAAATGGAACGGTAATTGGACCTACCGTGTTCATCCAGGTCCAGGCTGCTGATGAGCCTCACCCCTGAGGCACGTAGTGCACCCAATTTTGCCACAGTCAGCATTCTTTTTGAGCCAATCAAGAATCTCTGTTTCTCTTCCCCCTTTTGAAAAGCAATGTACAGCCAGGTCAATCACAGGATGTTGGGTCAATGAGATTCCTATAAACTTGAATTATACTTTGATCCCTTGCAGGATTATTAACTTACTTCTAGGTGGTGGTTATCAGATAAATGCCTATCCATCCTGTCCACCTCCCTCCTGCCACAAATAAGGCAGACCAATTGGTCTCCTTTGTGGACTCTAGAGTTGCAAAACAAGTGTAGACAAGGTATGTCAAATCAGTGTGTGTTAGGGTTATTATCGAGTATTGACATTGTTTCTCTGGCAGGGCTACGGCCACTTGTATGCATGTTTAATATAAAATCATGAATATAAATGAGAAGGCTATAGTATTGATTGAATGGACAATAACATGGTTTATACACATGCAGAGATGTAGGCTAGAATATATGTTGGACCCAGGGCAGGAAATTCACGGCGGCCACGACGGCCATGGCCGCTGTTGCCCCTCTCTTTGAGCAGCACCTGGCTGCAGACACTAGGGTCCTGTTGATGTCCACGGGAGACAGGAACATCAACAAGTGGCAGGAAGTGACCTCACAGTGTCAAGTGACTTCATGCCGCTTGTGGAGGTCACGTGACGTCTCTGCCTTGCAGTCCAAGGCACTACAGTCCCTTTGAGCCGCATTGTCGCTATGTGTACATGTTATCTTTTATCTTTTAGACAACCCAACTCTACCCCCTAACCCTAAACAGAACCTCCATGGGGTAGAGCAAGAAAGAGGTGTGAGGTCACTTCCTGCCACTTGTTGATGTTCCTGTCTCCCGTGGACATCAACAGGACCCTAGTGTCTGCAGCCAGGTAGTCTTGCTCTCTTTGGCCGTGTGCCCCTCGAAAAATGACATGCCCAAACGGCCACAGTGGCCGTGGTGCCCTGGCGCCCACAGCAGTCCATTAACTGCTTTTTACCGTTTTTTCCTCTGCGCGATTTTCCAGTCATTACGGTAACAGCAGTGCGTGGTTGGTTGAGCTGCGCACATGACCAGAAGTAGATTCCATTTACGCTCGTAGTAGCAGCATAGCAGCCGCCGCATAGTGGAGCTGCCGGAGTCCCGCGACACAGTGTTTATACAAGTTACAACACAAAAACATCACCGGGCTAAACGGGAGTTTTATCTAACGCAGCCTGTTGAATAAATCCGAATGTGCGAACGAATGCCTTCAAACGGAGCTCTGCTGAGCACAGGACAACAACCAAAATGCAGCACAAGGGAACCAAAAGCTATTCTTTCCCCAAGAGGCTGAGCTGTCAGAAAGTACATCATTGTTGAGAAAGGGATCACTCCGCGAACGGGAGGGAGGAGTTTGTGTGCGTGTGTGCGTGTGTGCGTGTGTGCGTGCGTGCACATGGCCAGTGGTGGAAAAAGTACTCGAATGTTTTACTTAAGTAAAAGTATCAATAGCCTACTGCAATGTAGAAATACTTCCGTTGCAAGTAAAGTCCTCAAATTCCAAATATACTTGAGTAAAAGTACAAAAGTATTGGTATCAAAATGTACTTAAAGTACCAAAAGTAAAAGTACAACATTATTGAAAATAGCAGATCTACAAGCTCACAACGCATAGTTATGCGACACATCTTGAGCTTGTAGATCTGCTATTTTTTTCTACAAGCTTGATTATTTTCAAATAGCCTAAATAGGGATAAAGTGGTTCATGTATATTTAATAATATTATAATTTATTATGCAAAGTAACTGGTATTACTAAAGATTTCAAATAATTGTAGTGGAGTAAAAGTACAATATTTGGATCCGAGATGTAGTGGAGTAGAAGTAAGTGTTAGAAATACTCAAAATTACAATAAACAATTAAGTACAATACTTAAGTAAATGTACTTAGTTACTTTACACCACTGCACATGGCAAAACATAAATAAACAGGTTCTTGATATTTATTTAATTGAAAGGTATTACATTAAACCTTAACGTTTAAGCTAAATTAATTATGACTGTGGCGTGGACTTAAAATCATTGTTTTAATGATGGCCTTCCTGCCCTGGCACTTGGCCTTTGTGCCCTCAAAGATTTGACAACACCAAAGGCCAATTGGCCTTGCCCCTAAACTGACTTTCATTTTATGGGGATCATAGCTACAAAATGATAATATTGGTTGTGGAGATTGACCCAACAGTTTTGAAGATATGGCTTATAGAATGATGCCATGCTAAAATACTACTTCTGAGATATTTACCTTTTAAATATAATTCTAACCTGCAATGACGTGACTCCGCCACATGGGGAGCAATCTTCAATTCAATCTTCAATTCAAAGAAGCTTTATTGGCATGAGAACACAAACGTTTACACAGTCATGGAAAAAGTACCTAAATAATTAAGAACGCCATAAACGTAGTTTACGTCTTTGTGCCTGAGTGCCATAAACGTACTTTACGTCTTTTTAATTAATCAAAAGTTTTTGCATTTTTTTCATAATTGTAATTTAAAAAAAATCGCTCTAGAAGTTAGCCGTGAGCCTCCGTGACCCGAGCGATACGGCCGATTTGACTGTAGCACCAGTGTAACACAGTCCGACGGGAAACCGGTATAACCGAACATTGGTTCCGGCCGTTTAAATGTTATCTTAAAACGTTCGTTTATACACATTCCGTGCTTCCCAGACGATGTATAGGTACTCAAAAAACGCAGAAAAATGCCCCCGTTCTGTCGCTGCCATCCAATCGGAGCCCTTGATAGCGATCGCCAGGGCTCTGAAGTGTGTAGCATGCTAGCTAAAAGGCCTGGCCAAAATGTAAACAACTAGGCCCAGACCAAAAAAAAGATGGACGTCATCTTCCTTCTTCTGTTAGTTGATCAGATAGTAGGAGACCACAACCAGGTGGTTTTCAAAGGCCATTGCACTCCAGATTACACACAGGCCCAACGACAGCATTCACATATACATATGATGATGATCAAGACATCTTACACATGTTCTATTGAAGCCCAAATCTAATGATAGGATATATATATATATATATATAAATATACATGTTTTCCTTTGTAAGAGGGGTAGTGTGGCTTTCGATAGAAGCATAGATTTATATATGTCATTTAAGTACAAAATATGATTTTGGCCCCCATAAAAAGGTAAAATTAAACAAAATGCTGGCACCATTTTGATAGATTTGAAATAAAGGGTGGCATTCAGTGAGTTAAGTAAAAGTATCAATTCTGCAATGTAGAATCACTCTGTTACAAGTAAAAGTCCAGAATTAAAAATGTACTTGAGTAAAAGTACAAAAGTATTGGTATCCAAATGTACTTAAAGTACCAAAAGTAAAAGTACAAAATGTTTGAAAATAGCAGATCTACAAGCTCACAACGCGTCGCACCGCAATGCATTGTGAGCTTGTAGATCGGCTATTTTCAAATAGCCTTGATATAACATAGGGCTAAAGTGGTTTATGTATGTTTTAAACTTTAGTTATTGCTTTGTAGATTAGCATTATTGGGCTAAATGTAAAGACGCTACGCTGCGCCAACCGTGAATTCAACACAATCTGCTGTTGAGCAGTTTAACCAATTTGCTACGTACGTCTACACAAACGGTCAGATTACAAAGATAAATTGCTTAGTGAAGGCTCACGGATGTCACCATAGGGTACGCTCCAGCAGAATGTCCCGTAATGATCGTATTATTTAACGAGGAGCATTTTAATCCGATCGGTCGTCGTTTCCTTAAAAAGGTATTAATGTATCTAAGTGCAGTACACCTCGCAAACGATGGGGTCGCATGGCTGAAAAACAACAGACAATGGCATCTGATCGGATTAAAATGCTGTTTATTAAACAATACGAAAGATACGGGTAATTCTGCTTGAGCGTACCATACTGTGACATCTGTGAGACTTCAGTAAGCACTTTATCTTTGAAATATGAAGGTTTTTGTAGACGTACGTAGCAAATAGGTTTAACTGCTCAACACGAGGTTGAAGTGAATTTATTATGTGCGCAACAGGGCTAACTGTGCTATATGTAGCATAATCAGTGTTTGTGTAACTTCAGTCAGAAGGATAATCTGACGGTTCTGACAGACTTAACCTCCTCGCGTTGTGAGCTTGTAGAAGAGCAAAAATAGAGTTGGATCGCCGTTTTATTGCATGTGTAATTGTGTAAACCATGCCTGCGTTAGCCTGCAGCTAGCGCTAGCTAACGTTAGCGTTAGCCGTTAGCCACTCATCCAGAATAGTCTAATAAGTCAATTTTCCAACGGCGAGTGAACGATTGCATTCCGTGTCCTTCATGGATTTTTTCCCCCTGGCTGTCAATGTTTTTATTGTCCAAAAAGAAAACGCTCTGAACGTTAAAACTTTAAGACAACACTTTTCTATTCAATGCTAAGCTAACTCAGTGACAAAGGGAAGGCTTCACGGAAGACAAACGCATACGTCACAGACGCCTCCAGGCAGGAACGGATCATTTTCACCCGCGTAGAAGAAGAAACAGCGGAAGTGAACGGCGGAAAAATTATAAATAAAATAATACACTAAATCATTATAACAACATTACGTGGTCAATAAGTGTTCATTTGGAACACACGTGGCATTAAATTAATGGGATAAATACTGTGGGTTGCAACGCTAAGTAATGGAGTGTTTTGTTCTGCTGTTGTTTTATATATACCACTGCATTGTCTGAAAGGAAGCCGAAAAAACGCCCCCACATAACTACTGTTTAGTGATGAGTCATCACTTTTATCAGTTTAGTGGGAGCTGCCTTGACCCTAAGGAATGTTTTTCTTGCAAAACAAATGCTTGCAATGGATTTTTGACCCCTCACATGCTTAAAGCATATTTCTTTTGGTGTGTTTTATACTTTATAGTTAATTTAATGAGACCCCAACTTTCAGCAGCCATGACAACATGTGGAACGCCCTTCAAATCCCTGGCCTGAAAATTCACCTTCAGGCGGCTGCTACCCATGACTTGGAAATAGACTAAGCCCCAGTGCTCCCCCCACACCCTTTTGTTCTGCCTTTGTATTTGATGTTATGCTTTTCTGCTTTTGAAATTAATATTATCCTAGATAAAGTACTATGTTTTATCCGTCTGTCTCCATGTTATATGAGATACTTAAAGTGTGGTTCCTGTGGAAATAAGCCTCTGCTTTCTAGGATCTCCTTTTAGTTGACCTTTTACCAGTGATTTGTACTGTCATGAAACTGTACCTTTTTCTATTGCAAACTTCTAATACATTATTCAAGGCCACTATTCGTAGGCTACTATTCATACTGAAATCTCCCCCACTGGCATTGTAGCTCGGCTAGACGGCGACCCGAGGGTTTCCGGAGAAAGACGAACGCAGTCAACGCAAACGCGATTGGCTGAGTGGGGGAGGGGAGCGCACAGCTGTGTTCACTTGTTCATTAGCGCTTCCAAGTTTCCAACTCCTACAGTACAGAGAGAAGAGGACAGTATGGAGGAGCGTCAAAAGAACATGGAAAAAACAACGCGTCCCAGAAGGACTGGACGGACCAAAAAAATTGGACTCATGACAATACTGGTAAGTTTGGCCGGCTTGTTAAAATATTGATGGCTTGTTTGTTTGCAGGGATAGCTTGTTTGTTACTAGCATGGCTAGCTTGTTTGTTAGCAGCGATAGCTTGTTTGTTACTAGCAGCGATAGCTTGTTTGTTAGCAGGGATAGCTTGTTTGTTACTAGCATAGATAGCTTGTTTGTTGTTAACATTTTTAGCATTCTTGTTAGTGTAGCCGCGGCCGGGAAAACCAGACTCTCTCATTCCTTGAATTCGAATCAGAAGGCAGTAGGTAGTTTACTAGGCTAAGTAAGTAAGTATTCCCACAGCTATCGCTGCTAGTAACAAACAAGCTAGCCATGCTAGTAACAAACAAGCTATCCCTGCTAACAAACAAGCTATCCCTGCTAACAAACAAGCTATCGAGCGAGAGCCAACGCGCACAATGTTATATTGTAAGCCTAGGCCTACATTAGCACAAGCCCACGTTCCAACTAGCTAGCCACCACGCTGCAAACGGGCATCGAGAGAAATTAAATGATCAAATGCGTAGGAGAGCAATGCACAAACTATTCAGACACGTTATATATCTCTCTCTGTATATATCAATGTGATGTTACTAGGTTTTCAATGTAATGGGTCACGGGACCTACAGGTGGTCTTTCAAATGGGTCCCAGAAAAGTTTTGAGTCCTCAATAAAATGTTTTCGAGCGCTGTGAGCTTGTAGATCGTCTATTTTCAAAATGTTTGCCTATTTCTTAACTGGTGTTCACCTTGTGTATGACCGTTACCGAATTCATCAGTGTCACCCCTTTTGGTGTAGCACCTGACCCGCTGTGCTACTGCTGCCAGGGACCGGTGCTATGCTAAAACTTGTGCCCCTAATGAATTCGGACGCGCAAAATGGCGTTGGACGTCGGTGGAGTAAGTGTGGTCCCGGTACCCTCGTGGTTCTTTGAGGGGGTTCCTAATGTGCCCTTATGGGTGTGACCCTCAAGGGTTCATTTTCTCTCTTTTTTTTTTTTTTTTTTTAATTTGGACGCTCATTATGGTAAGAGATCATTTGAAGAAGAGGGCCAATTTCTTTTCTGTATGCACTAAAATAATGCACATGTAACCCCTAGTTACGTAGTAGTAACAGGAAGTACAGGTATGTAGTGTTCAATGGTGTATATCATTAACTGGACTAGTATCAGAAGTATTCTAGATTTTTAAGAGCCAGTATTGCACATCAATAATGACACAGACAAGTATAAGCTGGAATAGTTGAATGGCCACTTATTATTACAAACAACATGAAATTACAACAAATACAATATATGGAAAATAATAAACAAAAACAAAAAGCCGGCATAAATGTGAAACCCAAATGTTCCCAAAGTTTTAGATGTTAGTTATCGATCGATTTCGTTGGGGCTCTTTGATCTGAATCGCGATTGTGTTCTGATTTCAATCGATCTCGTTTATCTGTATCTGCGATAGTGTTTCAGTTTCTCTCTGTCCTACCTCACTGGCTGTGAGGGAGGGGGATCACCATCAGTGTTCAGACTCTGGGTAGCTCGCCACCCCAGCACGAACTGGGGAATCAATGGATCTGGGGATCGTTGGGTGTTGATGGGTAAGGGAGACGGTCAAGCCTCACATACTGTACACCTGGCTCCTCAGTAGGTGAAATGAGAAGGGATGTCCTCTTCTCCACACCAAGCTCCAGGGATCGATGGTATGAATCTGAATCACCCAAAACATCTGACCTATAGTAGGTCAGACAAGATCCAATTGTATGTGTTATTCACACACACCATGTAAACCATGTTTCTAAACCATGTTTCTAAATCTTCATGAATTGGCATGAATTAATACCCTTTAACTTATATTAAATAACCCAATCATGTCTTTTCTTGTAATCATGCACTGTAAAAGTACATTGAAAACATCAAAAATATCTAAAGTGCTTATATTCTTTTCACAGTCTTTTAAATATTCACTATATTTAATGAACCGTCTTCCTTTTTAACCAAAAAATAATTCTATGAAATGCTCCTTTAATATTCGCAATAAATTGGGGTAAATTGCATTAAAGTGCATAAAAGTATCCAAATCAGTGTCTTTGTGCAGTACTTTGCAGAGATATTAATGGCTCAAACATCTCTCCCTGGCTAGCAACAGGTGAGAGATGCACTAATTAACTCCTCAAACACTGAACCCAAAATACACACTTCTTCAGTGACAAACAATACAATAATCAGTGCTTTCAGCATGTAACATGCGCACAAAATAAATTCTGCCAACCTTGTGTGGCTAATACATCATAAACATCAGCATCAGTTCTTAAATCAACCATACAGTCACATTATTTCACTCACCGATGATCAAAGCAATCAAGGCACAGAATGCATTCACCTGGCTGGACGGTGAATTGCAACAACACGGTCTCACACTGCTCTACAAAGTTAAAATGACACAATAATCACATCAGGAGTTGTCTAACAACGTTAGAAATGTGGATGTTTCGAATTGGAAGGTTATTTCTCATTCTTACCAAGCAGATGGTAAAAGATTGTCTCTCTGTCTTTCTGTGTACAACACATGAGATTCAGCAATGTGGTTCTGGCAGGAACAGGAAGTTCTCTGCTTATATAGGACAAGAAGTCCATCACTAAAGGGCTGGGCATAAGAAGCTCAGAACTCAGTGATTGGCCACTTAGGGTGGCAATCACAGAGCCAGGTAATTTTAACCTTTACTGACTCCTGCAAGACACCCTGTTTGTTTGTTTTTCAACTTTTTTTCCTTCCATGTATTCAGCTTGTTCTTCATATTTACTGTAACAACTTGTAGACAGTAGACCAAGGTATATCAGTATGACTTAAAAGTATTAAATCAAAACCACTTTTAGATCGTTTTTAGCACCTTGTAAATCAACTTAAAATGAACTTATTTATTCATCCCGTTTTCTATTTTCTCCATTTTAAATCCAGGCATGGTCATTTCAAGCCTGGGTTACACACACAATTTTCTGTTATATACAAGGAGAGAAAGGAAGACCCTTGTATGGTTGTTTAAAAATGCCAATATATGGGTGCGCACCCTGGCCTACTGGTCCAGGCGCATACCACTTAGGCATTGCCACATAGTCATGGATGCCGGGTGGCGTCGCCGGTTCGATTCCCGATTCGGACGACCTTGCCGCGTGTCACTCACCATCTCTCCCCTCTATTTCCTGTCAGATGATTACTTTAATGGCAACGTTGTTTTCTCACTCAACAGCAAAAACAAGATTAAAGTCTATAGAGGGTATCATTTCTAAAGTGACAATTGAAGGACTTTTTAACCCATTTAGGCCGGGTACGCTAAAAAGTGTGTATCCCTTTAAGACCGGGTGCGCTATTTAGTGTAATACCCTTTAAAGGAGCATGAAACACAAAATCACTTTTTCTATAAATATATATTATATCAATGAGTCACTTGTGATAGGGAGCAGTGATATGGTTCAATTTGCCCATAGGCTTGGGGATTCAGAGCTTTCTGCTGTCTCTGTAGCTATTTCTGTGTACTTCCAGTTTCTAGGTCAAAAAGAAATATTTCGCGCCACTCATTAAATATTAGCTATCAATGTTCTGTGGTGTAACGTGACGTAGGCATATCTAATTAATATTAACGTTTGTTTTACAGAGTCGTATCAAGGGGGGGCGTGGTTTCACTGTATGCTTAGCCTTGTTTCAGCCAGAGAGAAGAGCAGGCTCTCTGTCAACAGACAGTTACACTGTGTAGTGCCTGTGTTATTTTCCGTGTAGTGTAGCCTGTGTGTGTGTGTGTGCGTGCGTGCGTGTCGTGACAGTGCACGCACACACACAACGTCCACACACGGAAAAGAGCAGATCTACAAGCTCACAACGCGTCGCGAAAGCGACGCCTTGTGAGCTTGTATATCGGCTATGTATGTAGCTAATAGCCGTAGAGCCGAAACCAACGTGTTTACATGAGAAGCTATTGCTGCTACGGCAGTTAGCTAGGCTACATAGCTACATAGCTAATATACAAGCTCACAACAACGCGCCCCGCGACGCGTTGTGAGCTTGTAGATCTGCTAGTTTTCGTGTGTGTGGACGTTGTGTGTGCGCGCGCACTGTCACGACACACACACACACACACACACACACACACACACTACACAGCAAATAGCGAGCCTAGCGTCCATTCTTCACTGGTTCCGTGGTCCAGAGCTGAACATGGAGCTTACAGAACATGGAGTTGCCGAATCTTTATACTTTTTACACCTCCAATGGCTGGTTTTAAAAAATGTTTCCGAAATAGAAAAGCAACAAGTGCCCACTGCTGACAGCTTCGGTCTGTCTCTCTCTGTTACAAGACGCATTACTCCACCCCCTCCCCCCACAACGGCAGATAACCACGCCTACATTTTAGAAATCTTTTCATGTTCTGAAATCCCATAAAACAAATTAGAGGCGGGGTTTCTTATCCCTTTAAGGCCGGGTACACTAAAATGCGTATTCTGTAGTTTTTACCTCTTTTCCGGTCTCATGGCCAATGAAATGCATCAAAAGTCAATGACGTATGTGTCCCTGGATACCGCGATGCATGCTGTGATTTTTTTTTCCCCTTTAAGAAACTTTATTTGTCGGAGAACAACAGAGATTTCAGTGCGTGTTTACTATGACGAAACGAAGTGCACCACGCAGCGACGACATGGAAGATGTTTTGAGCGACGGTAGTGATATCTGTGAGGAATACAGCAGTCGAGATGAGGATGATGTTATGGATTATGATGATAATATCAACGATCCTGATTATTTTCTCCCGTCGGATCCGCTGGACCGGGAACAATGGATGCACGACGTGTTCTCTGACGACGACGACGAGGAGGATGAAGATGAGTTTTTGGGATTTCACTCTGACTGGACTGATAGGTATTTTGTTATGGTTCATATCATCTTTTTATCAATACATATTGTTGACCACTTGACCCTAAAGACACAGTGACTGTGTCCCGTTATACTCATATAAGGTCATGTACACTACAGTACCCACAAGGTCTCCGCAAGGACATCTCTCCTCCCAGGAACCCTGTATATGGACTCTTTGTCTTGTGTTGAAACGTCATCCATTGACTGATGAAATGACCATACTTATACTCATGTCAAAACATAATTTGTCAGAGAGAGCACGAACCATTGATTATTCTGTACTGTACCTGTCTTGAATACTCTCTCTCCATAGTAAACATTCCATTCTCACTCTGAATCACTCTCCTGTCTTATTTCTGTGTGATGGATTATTGTATCTCATATGGGAATAAGAAGGTGTTGTTGTTTACAAATAATATATCAATCAAAATGGTCCTACGTCGCCGCATACAGATGTAATCTTGACCGACCGATGGATGGACAAGTGACCGTGGGCACTTTCTCTCCCCCGGTGGGTCGGTGTTACAACACGTATAAAAGAACCAGCTGTGAGTTTGGAAGTTTACTGTGTTTTCAGACAAGGTTATTATTTTGACAACAGTACAATTTATTTTATAACATTCCCTGCTTGGACATCCGCCACTGGACCGCTGGACACATGGTTTTCTGATTGCATGCTCCACGGTCCGAGGACGGATCTTTATGCACCACTGCACCGGAATAATATTTTAAGATAAGTATACTGTTTTCTTCAGTTATCTGTGCGCGATGAGTCGCTTCTCAGTTTGAATTATTGTTTTGATTTTTGATATTTCAGGGAGTCGGACAAGGCTAAATAATGTTTTAGTATCGCTCAGTCTATTTTACCTTCACTTGTTTTAACACATAAATTGCTCGGACACATCCTATCATAGGCTATTGTCTGTGCCAGCCCAACATAGGGGAAATACAGTAGGACCAGATTTATAACATTCTTTTAAATTATAACATTTACGTGTCGTGTCTTTGAATTTTGAATTAATAATGAATTATTGTTCTCCCCGTCGGAGTCAGATAACTCCTAATTATGTTTTGGTTTGACACGCGTCGTAAATTAACCCTTATCTGCGTTTGGATAACAGTAGATGGTCATTTTATCGGTCGTTTATTCTGTACCTTTTTGTTGTCTTTTTGTTGTTTGTCGCTTTTTGTTACATGTTTTGAGGACATAGCAGCCGTTTGGCCGCGGAGAATGCTTGTCCAAGTTGGGTTTGTATCAGTACGAGACTTCAATATAGATTTCATTTTATGCTCCAGAACGGCTGTTTCAAGACGTTCTGACGGAAATCTTTTTATTTGGGGCCAGAACATATTTTGTTCTGAAGGAATGTCTCTTCGGCCAGTACGATAACCCAATACGGCTGATTAGAGCCACTTAATCACATAAGAAATAGCGTGGTTATTTTAATTGGTAGATTTCCTTTATGTTCCAGAACAGAACGTTCTGACGGAAATCTTCATGCTTTATGCTTACATGTCTTCGTTTTCGTCTCAGTCTTATTTTATTTTCTTTTTTAATTTCCGTCTCAGGCCAGCTGAGTCTGTTTTGGTACCGAATTTGCTCCATTTACTCTACGCCTCCTCACTCCCCCGCTTGCCCTCGCGAAGCAGAGTGGGGGAGTCAGAGGCAATATGTTATTTCTTAGACCGTATTTTGACCATTTCTGTTCTGGTGAAATAATTGGCTTGAATGCCTCTAATAATATTTAAATGTTTATAATGTATCTGACAAGTTAAGTTAAGACAGAACTAAAATGACTCCTTCTCCACTTTCAAGGTGTGGACCCGATTGAACCTGCTGTCGGTGGATCCCTATAGGACTCTTTTCTCCCCACCATGGCATGTGAGCTCACTGTTTTATTATAAATGTCACTCAAATTGGGAAAGGGGCAAGCCGACAGCAGAGCCAACCAGGACACCACCCAGGTAGCCTAACAACTCACACACTGTCAGACTAGGTTAATATGGCCCAGGAAGTTAAAGGCTCAGAGGAAAAAAAAAAAACTTGCATAAGTTAAATCGTATTTTTTTATCCATGATTTAACCTTGTCCATGAGGCCCCTGTGTCCTAAATAATGTGTTCCAAATTCCGTTGTTTCCTCGTTCCGGTTTGCCTTACACATTACTTTTTATCTGCGGCCCGGTTAAAAACAACCATTAAATCGGTTGTGTTATTCTTTTTAAGTCTTTAAAGTTCCAAGGTGGTTTTCTACACCTTTACTTTCTAAATCTATTTCTCAGTTTTGATTATAGGCTATTCATGCCTTTTTGCACTGTAAATCACAGAGGTGTCCAGTACTTAAAGATTAATACCTGCTGTCTTGAGAGTCTAGCTAGCTCTTAACACAGCTGCAGTTTTATTGTTTAATGTTGTTTTTAGTCTATTGTTTTCGTCGCTTTTTGAAGACCTCACAGCCGTTGGTCCGGAACTGTGGGTCTTACGTTGGCAGCACAAAACTTCATTTTATTAAGATTTGCATTCATCCTGAAGTTAGTCAAGTCTCCTGAGTTGCACTCCAACAGAAGTTGTTCTTACTCCTTCTGTTGTGAATTAAGTCAAGTCAGGATTTCACCGCCAGACCAGCATTGTGTTTCCTGGTTCTGTAGGAAGTTTTGGCCAGTGCATAAGACCGACACAGCTGGTTTTCAGCTATCTTATTTAACCAGATTACTGAGAGAAGTTATGGTTATGTTATGCTTACATGTCTTTGTTTTAGTCTTATTATTATTTTTAATTCCATCTCAGGCCAGCTGAGGTGTTGAGAACTAAGAAGCCCCCTTCTGAATGATGACCTCTAAACTGACTGACCCATGTGTGTAAATGTATGAGAAATTGTCTACATGGATACATGTACTGTATGTATGTGTGTTTTAATCCTATTTTTCTCCCCTGGTGATAACCTTGTGAAAGAAAAGGGAAAAATCAAACCCAGTATGAACATGAGCAGTGGTGCATGTGTGTGTGTTCGGCCGTGCAGTACTGTACGGTATGTGTGAGTCGCTGGCTCGCATTTAGGCTTGCTGCTTACGCTTGCTGCTTGCGCTAGCTCTGCCTATGTTTTATTTTATTTGGAGAAACTGTGGGGATCGTTATAAACTTCAAGTGACTTGTTACATACTGTTTCTCTATCTCTCTCTCAAAATGGGTCTTACTCTGTTGCGTGAATCTGTTTCTATGTGTTTCTCCTAAAAGTGATGTTTGCCACTATGTTCCTTAATAACACATCCTGGTATTCTAACATTGTGATTCCGACAGCCTTGACACTGCAACAAGTGTCTGATATTTCACTGGTAAACCATATTTCAGTAAACAATCTTTATCCTCATGGGGTGACGGCAAGAGCTGTCAACAACAAGATTCACCATCATGTCAACAACTCAGTTGTGTTCTGTCCACTGATTAAGGTCAACCCAGCCCATGAGGTGACCACTTGACATGATATTACATCATGTCTTACAGTAACTATATAAATTCATGTCAACTGTTCATTTCATTTTGTTTTGTTTTTCCAGGTTTATGACAGGTTTATTTATTTTGGTTGGACTGGACGGATTTGACCTCATGTTTTATTTACATTTGATTTTGTCCGTTTTTCTCTGTCCTCCTGTCTTGTTGAGAAAGGGGCACCATGTCCGGTGGAGCCGTTCATTTTGTTTTTTGCTTCCCTAGGGGCTGGTGTCCATTTAATTATATTTTATTTATTTTGTTATTATTATCTTTTATTTTTATTTAAACCTTCTGTCTGTGTTCTGATGTCAAAGGGGCCCTGTTTATACGGTGCCTTTGTTACAGAAGAGGCTCGGACACTTTACTCCCTCTCTGCCTCTGCGTGCGTGAGCGTGCGTGTGACTGTGTGCCATGGCCATGGGTTTTATGTGTGAGAAAGTGTTCGATGTTTTTGTTCTCCTATCTTTCATTTTCATCAACATTCCCTTTGTTTTGACCTGATTCTGTACACTAAGAATTAACAACCTTCAATGTCTTGTCATCCCACTCCTGAGGAGGACGGCCAATTCCTCTTTGGGGCGTCTTACTGATTTTAAGTCATTTTTAATTTGTTTTGAAGGTTTTGAGAATAATTGAAGAACTGTGAACAGATTGTAAATCTGTAGTTTGAAAATGTATTTTTATTTTTATTATTTTAACCATTTAGCCCCAAACATCAACAACATCATTTTTGACACACCTTGTGTCAAGAGGGGGAAGTATGCTTGATTGTTTGGAATATGCTTTGAATGTTACTGTATGCTTATGCTTTGATTTTCATTGTTTAACGTTTAATTTTGATTTTGAAACTTTTGATTTTAAAACTTTGTATGTTTTGAGTATGTTTGTGTTGTGTGCATTAATCCTTCTGCCCAACACAAACAGACTATCAGAACGGCTTACAGCCACTCAACACCTATAAGGGCTAACCATGACAACACCACAGTGGAGACAAAGAGACAGAGGGCGGAGAGTAAAAGGGGCACCACCAACAGACGATGGGCCACCAGTGCATGAGCCAATCAACCGCAGGACCAGAGCTATGCTCTGGTTGTCGGTGGGTAACGGAAATGCACTGTGAAGAAAAACATTTAGGTGGAGAAATTATGATTGTAAATTGTTGAAATACAAGTGACCTGCCGCCAAGCCCTGTCATCCTCTAGGCCCGATGGACGCCAGGCGGAGCCAAGGAACCACCAGAGGCCAGAGGGCAGTGCGAACGCGCCATCATCACAGCGGGGGGCTATTGCAGCCTCCCGGGCCTGAGCTGTCTGAAACCCACCTAAAGAACCCACTTCCACTCTTCGACCCGTCTCCGCCCTTCTACAACCCATCTCCGACCCGTCTCCGCCCATCTACAACCCATCTCCGACCCGTCTCCGCCCTTCTACAACCCATCTCCGACCCGTCTCCGCCCATCTACAACCCATCTCCGACCCGTCTCCGCCCATCTACAACCCATCTCCGGCCCATCTCCGACCTCAACTCGATCCCTGGACTTTGCTCTGTCTCTAGCCCTCATCATATCGAGGACTTATGGACTTATGGACCCCTTTTTATTTTTATTCTGTCCTTGTTTTCTTTTGAACAGGTTGCAGGGGAAGACTACAAGGGGTTATTTCATTTATGTGTAAACATGATAAAATTTTTGTCATTAATGTCATGTCAACTCTAACCCTAACGATAATTACAGTCCTTTTGCTATTGAAGAAATGTTTTAACCCTAACCCTAACCCTAACCATTTTCATCCCACTGTGTGCCTATTTTGTTTTCTTTTGTTGATCTATTTGATAAAAAGATCAATATTAACCAGCCGGTGGATATTGATAGGTATTTTGTTATGGTTCATATCATCTTTTTATCAATACATATTGTTGACCACTTGACCCTAAAGACACAGTGACTGTGTCCCGTTATACTCATATAAGGTCATGTACACTATAGTACCCACAAGGTCTCCGCAAGGACATCTCTCCTCCCAGGAACCCTGTATATGGACTCTTTGTCTTGTGTTGAAACGTCATCCATTGACTGATGAAATGACCATACTTATACTCATGTCAAAACATAATTTGTCAGAGAGAGCACGAACCATTGATTATTCTGTACTGTACCTGTCTTGAATACTCTCTCTCCATAGTAAACATTCCATTCTCACTCTGAATCACTCTCCTGTCTTATTTCTGTGTGATGGATTATTGTATCTCATATGGGAATAAGAAGGTGTTGTTGTTTACAAATAATATATCAATCATGGACTACAGGACCTTTCAATCCTACTGAAAAAAGGGATTTTAACCGCACGCCAGGGGTGCGAGTTGAAATGGCCGAGGATGCGACGCCAAAGCAGGCGTTTGACTTTATTTTCATGGACGAGCCTTGGTCATGGCTAGTAACGGAGACCAACACATATGCTGGCCACAGCATAGAAGAACAAAGGCGACGCAAAGAAGCAGCCGCCGCCGCCGCAGCAGCAGAAGCATCATCTCCATCAACATCCACAACAACTCCATCTATAACAACAACACAAAGGAAACACAAAACCAAAGCAGCCGCCGCAGCAGCAGCAGCAGAAGAAGCAGCAGAAGAAGCAGCATCTCCATCTCCATCAACATCCACAACACCAACAACTCCATCTACAACAACAACAGCCGAATCGAAAATGGGTCGATGGAGACCTGTTGATCACAAAGAGATGCAAACTTTCATCGGACTGTGCATGGCCATGGGGATGCTGCGTCTACCAGTTCGAAGGGACTACTGGCGAGGGACAAAGCCTTTGTTCCAGACAACCTGCATTATATACTCAAAGTACACAGTATGACAAGGTTTGCTGTTATATTGTTTGTTTCGAATAGGCCTGTGTAGCTTAATTGGTCACAACAGCCTACAGCATTTGCATTGCAATTGATCTCAGGTGGTGTATGTAAGTGGTGTGTGCAGGTGTGATCTGCATTACCATTGATGGAATGTGGGCCTTAATTCGAGAGACAGCCGCTGGCCGCCGCGTCCACGTCCATGGACGCGTCCATGGACGCGGCCGCGGAAAAAATGGCGATGGACGCAAGGTCGCGTCCATGGACGTAAGGTCGCGTCCATGGACGCAAACGGCCGGCCGCTGGGACGCGGGACGCAAAATTGAACGTGGGACGCGTCCCGTGGGACGGGGGACGCAAAAGGGAACGCGGGACGCGTTTTTATGGAACGGCTGGCCGCTCGCGTCCCCGCCCTCGTCGTCCTCGTACATGGACGCTGCCAGGTGTCAGACGCGGGACGCGGAAATGGGACGTGGGACGGGGGACAAGGCCGTGGGACTCACTTGTAGGACGCGGGACGCGGAAATGGGACGTGGGACGGGGGACAAGGCCGTGGGACTCACTTGTAGGACGCGGGACGAGGCTGTGGGAAAGAGCATGTGGGACGCATTTTTCTGGAACGGCTGGCCGCTGGACGCAAAAGTGCTGCTCGCGTCCTTTTGGACGTCTATTGTATGTATTTTTTTATGGAGAATTCAAATATGACCTTCTTTTTTGGATCAATGTCCGAGGGACAGCGAATGCACACCTGCCGACAACAGCCGCGGCAATGATTCCTATGCCGTGGCAATTATACCTAATCCGTGGCAACGCTGGACACACCGACTATGGAGCTGCGTGTGTGTGTGTGTGTGCGTGTGTGCGTGCGCCGCGCATGTCGTGCAGCCTATGTTTTGGCCGACGATTTTGACCCCAGAACCCCCGCAGTGTTTTCCACAGTGAGAGAGTGTAAAATGTAACCAAACGTTACGGGTCCATTTGGTTTCATTTTAGGCCTACCCGCACAATAATTAAAATGTCCATAAGGGTCCATTATATTCCAGGCGATTGCCTGACCTGGCCAAATCAATCAATCTATCTATCTATCTATCTATCTATCTATCTATCTATCTATGATTGAAAGCCTAGGCCATGGCTGTCTTGAACTTGAACCGTCCGTGACTATAGGCCTATTAGGCTAAACAGCAGCTGCTCACCCCACGTCAGTCACTTTCTCTGATGGTCCATGCAGTTATGTAATCTCTAGCATACTCCTTTCAAGTTCCAATTGGCGGTGTAGCTTAATTAATGGGCCATCATCAACTCGTTGTTTGATCTACCAGCTGGGTTAACAACTCCGACGCACACAGCGCGCCCGTAGTAGCCAGGCGTTTCGCACACACAAGTAGGCTATTTTCACAGACAGCAGGTTTAGAAAATATGCGCGTTACCTTAAATATTATACAATAAAATGACTTTATCAAAACTGACTGATAAAACTGGAGCGGACATAAAATAAACACAATGGATACAGGCCTAATAGGCCTATCCTTTTTAATGCAATACGCCTTGCAAAACGCACGCATGTCAGTGCGTGCGTCCCTGCGACATACATACATGCGTGCGTGTGCGTGTTGCAAGGCGAAGCTATCAGAACCCCGTGGCATTTTGTATTAATTATAATATTTATTATTGCTGTGTTTAGATTATCTGGTCAGAGAATCTGAAAAAATTATCCTGTAGTGTTTAATTCTACCCGATTCAGTCGGGCCCGATTATCTTGTAGTGTATTGCCAGCTAAAAGTCAGAGTAAAACTGTCTCTTGGGCCAGTTACGGCCTGGGATTGATGACAACAGAAATCCAGAAATCTCCACATATGCCAATCTGGCACAGTGTGGGAATGGAATAGGCGAAGGCGCTGTCCATGGTGCTGAATTATCGTTCCACTGTCTCGCCTCGCTGGAGTCAGTGCCCGGCAAAACGCCACAAATACATGCTTATGTATTTACAGTTAAGCCCTGCTCGTCAACCACAAATACAGTAGATGAATATGTACATATTATATTTGTTACTATCGCTTTGAAGTTATTATATAAATGTGAATAAATGTTAAGGGCAGATATTCACAACATGACAAAAGTGAGTTTCCTTTTTTTTTTATTTTACAAAGATGCGAGCAGGTGCAAAACAGGTGTGCATAAAAGAAATAGGTGGAGAGGGTCAGAGGGACTGATAGACATTGATTATTATGATTAGGTCTACTACAAGGCTACACTAAGGAAGGAAAGGGTGGTACGTAGACAGACAGACAGACAGACAGACAGACAGACAGACAGACAGACAGACAGAGAAAGTGGCCAAATTGGCCACTTAATTGTCTGCGGTTGATCCCGTCATGCACTCCTTTGAAGTCAAAATTGGGCCATTCGGTTTTTGTAACCTAATTGTTTGTTTGAACGCACAGCAGGGAGTCCTTGCAGCTGTCAATGGTGATATAGTCAGACAATAGCCTACACTTCATATTCACTTTATATATTTATTTTATTAACTGTAGGCCTATCACCTGGTCCTTTAGAGCTAGTAGGCTATTGCATGTCTTATTACGCATAAAGAAAACCTGCGGAGGCGCCGTGGGCCGCTAAAAAAAGAATAAGAAAAATTAAAAAAAAAGGAAGTTGTAACAGAAATACAGATAGATGCGAGCAGTGACGACTAAGAGGTGGACCCGGCTCTGGCAGATACCGGCAGACACAAATACAGGAGATGAATACATATTTGCTATCGCTTTGAAATTATAATCTAAATGTGAATAAATGAGCAGAGATTCACAACATGACAATAATGAGTTTCCTCTTTTATTTTACATATTAAATGAGCAGAGCATCACTTAAAAATGCAGGACTTTAATTAATTGAGAATGTAATGGAGATAGATAGATAGATAGATAGATAGATAGATAGATAGATAGATAGATAGATAGATAGATAGATAGATAGATTGATTTGGCCAGGTCAGACAATCGCCTGGAATATAATGGACCCTTATGGACATTTTAATTATTGTGCGGGTAGGCCTAAAATGAAACCAAATGGACCCGTAACGTTTGGTTTCATTTTACACTCTCTCACTGTGGAAAACACTGCGGGGGTTCTGGGGTCAAAATCGTCGGCCAAAACATAGGCTGCACGACATGCGCGGCGCACGCACGCACACACACACACACACACACACACACACACACACACACACACACACACACACACACACACACACACACACACACACACACACACACACACACACACACCAATGAATCCAAAGATTTTACGCATGACAAGCGCGGAGAAACCATATGCCTAAATAATAATAATGAAGAACATGTGTTGAAACATAAACATATCTATGATGAATTCGATTAAGGTGAACCTTTAGTTAATTTAGCTGCAAAGAAAAACAGAAGGAGCGAATACACTCCCCGGCACATATGAGACATACAGATGAAAACGTTTATTTTATTTAATAAAGGAGACACTCTGTAGCTCTGGCCGTATAAGAGGCGAGGCGCCAATCCGTTAACTATTATAGCCTACAATGAAATGAATACAATAAGGCATAAGCCTATACATATTTGGGTAGGGAGGGGTAAAAACGAAGGGAAAAGATGGACATTGGGGGGGGGGGGGGAATTGTAACAATAGATAGATAGATGCGTGCGCAAAACAGCTGTGCGTAAAATGGATAGATAGAAGTGGAGAGGGCAGGCGAGGTGGAGGGAGGGACATGACACATGATAGACACAGATTATTAATATTAGGTCTACTACTAGGCTACTAAGGAAAGGGTGGTACAGACAGACAGACAGACAGACAGACAGACAGACAGACAGACAGACAGACAGACAGACAGACAGACAGACCCATCTCTGGCAGCACTGCGGCCGCCGCCGATGCACCGGCAGATGGACCAGCGGATCGGGTATAGAAGCGGCAGGTGACGGCGGCTACCGGCGGCTCCGGGAGGCGGAGGCTACCGGCGGCTCCGGGGGCTACCGGGAGGCCCCGGAAGGTCGGTAAGCGACCACCGGAGCAGACATGACTGTTTAACCCTTAAGTGCTGTTCGGGTCATTTTGACCCGTTTTACATTTTCATTTGGAAAAAAAAGGTAGAAGTTAAAAATGTTTCCACCTGAAACTCACTGGCCTTAAAGATTCTTCTGAGATGAACATGTAAAAAAAATATTTTTGCACTACACCCATGCTACACCCCCCTCATATTTTTTGAACCTTAAGTGCTGTTCGGGTCATTTTGACCCGGAAGCACAGAAATACACAGTATTATGCCAAAACACAGACACACAGTCACCCCCACTTCTAACACCCCCCTTCCAAAGCCCCATTCCGAACCCTCCCCGCCTTCCTATAAGCATGAGCAATATTGCCCAGTATTAAATGTGGTAGTTTTTTTACATGGATTTCAGCTAAATCAGTAAAAACTCTTAGCTCTTTCAGTGTTTAATGTGATATAGCAAAGCAGAAATGCAAACATTTACCAAATATATCATATGAATTGTTTGGTATTGAGTCAAAGTCAATGTATCATGATGATTTGTTAAGTTAAAATTTATATTAGTGTTGTTTTTTTTAAACCAAATATCCACCGGGTCAAAATGACCCGAACAGAACGAAGGTGTAGTGAATCTGAACAGAACTTAAGGGTTAATACTTTATTCATTTATTTATACATTATTGATATGAGCACGCTGGTCCACTGCTGATCATGGTGTGTGCGTGTGTGTGTGTGCATGCGTCATGATGCGTGCGTGCTGCTGATCATGGTGCGTGCGTGTGTGTGCCTGCGTGCGCGTGTGTGTGTGTGGGGGGGGGGGGATAGGTTCGGCAACAGCGGCTGACGCAGCTCCATAGTCGGTGTGTCCAGCGTTGCCACGGATTAGGTATAATTGCCACGGCATAGGAATCATTGCCGCGGCTGTTGTCGGCAGGTGTGCATTCGCTGTCCCTCGGACATTGATCCAAAAAAGAAGGTCATATTTGAATTCTCCATAAAAAAAATACATACAATAGACGTCCAAAAGGACGCGAGCAGCACTTTTGCGTCCAGCGGCCAGCCGTTCCAGAAAAATGCGTCCCACATGCTCTTTCCCACAGCCTCGTCCCGCGTCCTACAAGTGAGTCCCACGGCCTTGTCCCCAGTCCCACGTCCCATTTCCGCGTCCCGCGTCCTACAAGTGAGTCCCACGGCCTTGTCCCCCGTCCCACGTCCCATTTCCGCGTCCCGCGTCTGACACCTGGCAGCGTCCATGTACGAGGACGACGAGGGCGGGGACGCGAGCGGCCAGCCGTTCCAGAAAAACGCGTCCCGCGTTGCGTTCACTTTTGCGTCCCCGTCCTCTTTTGAGTCCAAGGACGCGAGCGGCCAGCCGTTCCATAAAAACGCGTCCCGCGTTGCGTTCACTTTTGCGTCCCCCGTCCCACGGGACGCGTCCCACGTTCAATTTTGCGTCCCGCGTCCCAGCGGCCGGCCGTTTGCGTCCATGGACGCGACCTTGCGTCCATCGCCATTTTTTTCCGTGGACGCGTCCATGGACGCGTCCATGGACGCGTTCATGGACTTGGACGCGGTGGCTAACGGCTCTTGCTGGTTAATTCTGACACTTAGGCCTACTATAGTTGATTTACATACTATAATAAGGGGTATAAAGGACCATATTTTTCTGTAAAGTCACTTTACACAAATTTTGGTGGTTTGCGAGTTGCATATTTTTTTGGGTATTGTTTGTTAAAATGTATCCTTTGGGATTGTTTGCTAAATGTTGTATAAACCAGTGGTTATCAAACGTTTTCAGATCAAGGACCCCCACAATAATAATATATTTTATTTATCTCTATAGACAGGTTTCTTGTTTACAAACATTGAGACTAAATGCACAGGTGACTGTATCATGTATTCAATTCCGTCCAATCCCCAAACCTGTTGTTTTGGGGTGCGCTGGTTTCATTGGCTCATTTTGGTACCGACCCTGCGCACGCATCTAGCTCTTATCAGTGTAACGTGGACCAGAAACCCGTCTATATATCTCTCCTCTTGACTATGGTCAAAGTTATCCACACTCAGCTATAGATTTTGTTTCGGTTCGCCTTCTGTATCGAGCTAGCTTTGAGACATGCCTTCAGGGCCGGTTCCTGGCATAAGCAACATGGGCCGGTTCCTGGCATAAGCAACATAAGCGCTCGCTTAGGGCCACAACCACTAAGGGGGCCACATCACAGGGAGAAGATTGCAACGCGTTTTAAGCTTGTAGATCAGCTATTTTTCACTATATGCATTGTGGCCCTCTGAAGTGGCGCTCTCGACATGTGGCCAAGACCTTCACTTAATGTGGTCCGCAGGTTAATATCGGAATACTGATATATTATTGATTTCAGCTGTTACAATTCTAAACATGCAAACATCACCCGCTTTAATTACTTCAGTCTATAGTAGTAGCATGACTAGTGCTCGGTTCTAGGACTCAGGTGGCCCTAAGCAAGATTACTTTAGGTGGCCCCCCACTGACGGACGCGCGCAATTATTAACTGTCTTTGAATCGCCAAAACCAAAGTTATAAATAATAACGTCTTATCTAGTAGAACATGTGGTGTCTGTTGTTAGCACTCAAGCATGTATCTACAGTAGGCCCTACTACACACACATAGGGTTACCAACTCCCAGAGATTCAAATACGGGATACATCCTTGGAGCAAAAAAATTGGGGTTTTGGGGGGCGGTCAAAACCCCTGAAATACATAGAAATCTGCATTTTGGCACAGAGTCACAGACACTCAGACAGTTCTACCTATAACACACAATACAGTTTACAATGGAGGTAAAACCATTATTAGCTCTAATGAAAAACATTTCAAAACCAAGATATTAGTAGGGTCTCAATCTGAGGATCTGTGACCATCCTCTGGGAAGGATGGTTTGATGATTGATTTGACCTCTATGGACCCTTTATACAAGATTTAGACCCCATGTCCCTCGCAGAAATGCTAGCAAAATGTTTGACAGCTAGGGTAATTTTCAGTCTCATTCACTTACTATACACTACACTATAAAGGCAAAAATGACTCCCAAAAAATCTGCTTTAAGTGGGATGTGAGGGGTCAAAATAGGGGTGTTTAATTATTCTGAATCCATTGGAAGCATTTGTTTTGCATGAAAAACATTCCTTGGGCCCCAAAAGCCCAAGGAATGGACCCCAAAAGACTGTGAAAATTGATGACTCATCACTAAACCATAGTTTTGTTGGCCGTTCTTGGTCCAAGGAATGTTTTTCATGCAAAACAAATGCTTCCAATGGATTCAGAATAATTAAACACCCATATTTTGACCCCTCACATCCCACTTAAAGCAGATTTTTTGGGAGTCATTTTTGCCTTTATAGTGTAGTGTATAGTAAGTGAATGAGACTGAAAATTACCCTAGCTGTCAAACATTTTGCTGGCATTTTTGCGAGGGACATGGGGTCTAAATCTTTTATAAAGGGTACATAGAGGTCAAATCAATCATCAAACCATCCTTCCCAGAGGATGGTCACAGAAGGGAAAGGGGGGAGGAGTCTGCGTCTACGTCAAGGACTCCTGGTGTTCTGATGCACAAATCATTGGCTCCCTCTGCTGTCCTGACGTGGAATTTGTAATGATCCAACTCAGACCATTCTGGCTTCCCAGGGAGTTCAGTGCTGTGATCTTTATTGGTGTCTACATACACCCAAGAGCCAGTATAGACACAGCACTGAATGAACTGCACAAGGTCATCAGTGAAAAAGAGACTGCTCAGCCCGAATGTGTCTTTGTGGTGGCTGGAGACTTCAATAAGGCACATCTTAAGAAGGTTCTCCCCAAGTTCCACCAGCACATCACCTGCAACACCAGAGGTGATAATATATTGGATCACTGCTATACCACCTTTCCAGGCGCCTACAAGCCCCTCCTCCGTCCTCCGTTTGGAAAATCGGACCACAGTGCTATTCAGCTCTTGCCTGCCTACAAGCAGAGGCTGAAACGAGAGCCCATCTGTAAAAAGGAGGTAAGGATTTGGTCCGAACATTCAGATTCAACACTACAAGACTGTTTTGATCATGTGGACTGGGAGATGTTTCAGAACGCCGCTGAAAACAATGTCAGCGAGTTTTCAGACACAGTCACATGTTTCATCAGCAAGTGTATCGATGACATTGTTCCAAAAAAGTCAGTCCGGATTTTCCCCAATGAAAAGCCATGGATAAACAGCGAGGTAAGAGCTGCTCTTCACGCACGAAACATCGCCTTCAGATCTGGAAATCTGGGGGACACCCGTGCGATACTCCTGAGGACCATCAGGAAAGCCAGGAAGGACTACACGACCAAGCTGCAGGACCAGTTTGAGAGCGGGATGTGAGGAGTACATGGCAGGGGCTGCGTACTATTACGGACTATAGAGGGAGAGCCAGATCTGCAGAGACCCCCTCTGCCTCCCTCCCGGGGGAGCTGAACACCTTCTACGCCCGGTTCGAGTCCAGTAGCACAGAACTGCCTTTGCCTGCACCACCTGTGGACAAAAGCCCCTTAACCATCATGGAGCACGACGTGCGCAGGGCCTTCCAGCAGGTCAACACCCGCAAAGCCGCCGGCCCGGATGGCATCCCAGGCCGCGTGCTCAAGGCATGTGCAGCCCAGCTGGCGGGTGTGTTCACAACCATCTTCAACCTCTCCCTCTCCCTAGCTGTGGTCCCCTCCGGCTTCAAATCCTCCATTGTGGTCCCGGTCCCCAAGAAGAACCACAAGGCAGCGTGTCTCAACGACTGGAGACCGGTCGCTCTCACACCGATTGTCAGCAAATGTTTCGAGAGACTGGTAAGGGATTACATCTGCTCCACACTGCCTGCCACACTAGACCCATGGCAATTTGCTTACCGTCGAAATCGATCAACGGACGACGCAGTTGCCCTGGCCGTACACTCTGCACTCACCTACCTAGACAAGGGGAAGAACAGATGTGTGCGGATGCTTTTTGTGGACTACAGCTCGGCCTTTAACACGATCATTCCAGCTAGACTGGACATGAAGCTAAAAGACCTGGGCCTGCACCCGACTATGTGCAGCTGGATCCTGAACTTTCTCACGGGCCGCCGTCAGGTGGTGAGGATGGGTAACATCACGTCTGACCCCCTGACCCTCAACACAGGAGCCCCTCAGGGCTGTGTGTTGAGCCCTCTCCTCTACTCGCTGTACACCTATGACTGTACAGCCACGCTCAGCTCCAACGTCATAATTAAATACGCTGACGACACGACGGTGATGGGCCGGATCGAGAATGACGACGAGACGGCCTACAGAGCCGAGGTTGGGAACCTGACGCAGTGGTGCCAGGATAACAGCCTTGAGCTCAACGTCGGGAAAACAAAAGAACTGATCGTGGACTTTAGGAGGACCGAGAGGGATCACGCACCGATCCTCATCAATGGTGTTGCAGTGGAGCAGGTCACTGACTTTAAGTTCCTGGGGATCAACATCTCGAGGGACCTGAAATGGGCCAATCACACCAGTCAAGTGGTGAAAAAGGCCCAACAGAGACTCTATTGCCTACGGCGTCTGAAAAAGTTTAAAGTCGGTCCCCGCATTCTTAGAGCGTTCTATAACAGCACGATCGAGAGCATCCTGACCAGTGGCACCACTGCGTGGTTTGGGAATTGCACTGCTGCGGAACGGAAAACACTGCAGAGAGTGGTGAAAACAGCACAGCGCATTGTGGGAGGGGAGCTTCCACCCCTTCAGGGGATATATGAGAGACGCTGTGTGGCGAAGGCAGAGAGCATCATTAAGGATGTTCACCACCCCAGCCACAGCCTGTTTGATGCTCTCCCGCACCCACGCCCAGGAAAACGGTACAGGAGTATCGGAAGTAGCACAACCAGACTCTTGAACAGTTTCTATCCAACAGTGATGAGACTGTTGAACAAGACCTAGGTCTGGTGACACTGCACAGAACTGTGTTGTAAAGGACACATTTATACTGTATATATATATATATATATATACATATATTTTTAATATACACTGTATTATTGCATTAACATGCTGATTGTCATTTATGCACTTTACTACCCCCTCTCTCTATGAGAACTTTGTATTTATTATTATTAATATTTTTTTGACTGCATTGTGGAGCCTACACAATCAAGAATTTCACCCACTTACTTGTAATGTGATGTGACAATAAAGATTGATTCTGATTCTGATTCTGAACCTCAGGTTGAGACCCTACTATATAACTATTATAATGCATATATATTTCTAGACACTGTTTCATTTGTCCAAAAACATGAGTGTAATGTTGTAACAAGAAAAAAACAACAATTGATTTGAATGAGATTCATACAAAACATCACACACCTTTATCCTGTGTTCTTTTGGTCTCAAATTGCAACTTATAAGCCTATTCAACTGTACAATATGTGGCATATTTTCAAATCTGTTGTGTCTTGTGTGAGATCTTAATTTTATTGAATATTAAAATAATAAGTAGTTTTTGGATAGGGCAGGAGTGGGCAACTTTGATGATGGAGAGGGCTACTATATTTCACAATCACTCCGGAGGGCCACAATGTACCTATCTATAAATGCGAGAAGTCTCTGTCTGTCTGTCTGTCTGTCTGTCTGTTTGTAATCCGCGTATCTGGAGAACCGTTCGTCCCACCGGCTTCAGATTCGGCACGCGCGTTCCCCGCCGCCGCAAGGAGTGCAGTGCCGGGCCTCGACCCGACCCGACTCGCGGTTTTCCGAAACCGGCGCAAAACGTTCGGAATCTCCTTATGCGGAGCTGATTGTTGACATCAGGCTGTTCCGGAGGATATCGGCGCAAGCGCTGACTCATTGTGACATCACTTCATAAAAGGCTCTGAGATCACGTACACCACATGAGTCAACAAAAAATGCCATGGTTACGTATTCTGATGTTCCTATATGGGCATAAAAGGACACAGGCAAACATATGGTCAAAATGGCAAAAGGCTCTGAGATCACGTACACCACTTGAGTCAACAAAATATGCCATGGTATTCTGATGTTCCTATATGGGCATAAAAGGACACAGGCAAACATATGGTCAAAATGGCTCTTATAACAACAGGTATAATGGGGTTTGCATTAAAGGGTGGGGCATTAATTCCCTATTTCAAATTCGGCACGCGCGTTCCCCGCCGCAGCAGGTAGTGCAGTGCCCGGCCTCGACCCGATCCGATACGCGATTTTCTGGAACCAGCACGAAAGGTTCGGATTCTGATGTCTGACATCAGGGTTTTCCGGAACCGGCACTGTGTCTGCATATATCTCCATTTATGGGCATAAAATGGATGCAGACAGACAGATATGGATATCTCCATATATGAGCATAAATGGTCACAGGCAAACAGATGGTCAAAGATCTCCATATATGGGCATAAAATGGACGCAAAAAGACAGTTACAGATATCTCCATATATGGGCATAAATGGACACAGGCAACACAACACAGTCGGAGGCACAGACAGATACAGACTACAGAGATCTCCATAATGGGCATAAAGGGACACAGGCAAACAGATACAGAGATCTCCATATATGGGCATGAAATGGATGCAGACAGACAGATACAGATATCTCCATATATGAGCATAAATGGACACAGGCAAACAGATGGTCAATACAGGTCCTACAGAGATCTCCATATATGGGCATAAAATGGACGCAGACAGACCGATAACTCCATATATGGGCATAAATGGACACAGGCAAACAGATGGTCAAAACGGGTCCTACAGAGATCTCCATATATGGACATAAAATGGACGTAGACAGACAGATATCCCCATATATGGGCATAAATGGACACACGCAAACAGATGGTCAAAACAGATCCTATGACAAGGTATAATGGGGTTTGCATTAAAGGGCGGGGCATTCATCCCCTATTTACATTGTTCCCGAGTTGGCCAGGGTGCCGACTAGACGCCCTTCGGGCAGCCGAGCTTCTAGTATTGTAAAAAATAGATCTACAAGCATTGCCATGATCTGCTATTTTCACTTTTTTTTTAAATTGCAATCCTGTATTCCTTTTAGCTATTTTTTTTATTGGAATCCTGAAAAGTAACATTATTAACTGTATGAAATGCAAATACATTGGACAAAAACAAACTATAGCACTAGTCATGCTACTACTATAGACTGAAGTAATTAAAGCGGGTGATGTTAATTTTCACTCCCAGCACCCTATATTTATAGCATATCATCGTCGTTGGGTGGAAACCTTGTATGTCCAAAACCGTTCGTTTTGTATTTATCATCTATAAAATGTACTAAACTAGTGAAATGCGAGGCGTTGTGTGCTTGTATATCGGCTGTTTTGACTAGTTTTGTGCGACAGTCTTGCATGATGAAGCAGGGCCTTGCTTTACCAAAAGACGTACACATTTGAAACTTGCAGATACAAGGTTTCTGCCCGACAGTGATGATATTCTAGTGATTATGTTGCAAGGAAAACATTGTGATTATAGCCATTTTGGTTAGAACTGACTGAAAATGACTTTGTACTTCAAGTTTAAAATGATACTAAATATTTTTTCAAGTGTCCAAATAAATTTCAAATATTATCAAATTATCTCGCAGCAAATTATCTCGCAGCACCTCTGGACCTCTGGCCTATTGTACAACACAGGTTGGTGTCATGTGACAAACAGAGCTACAAGTCAACTACACGTCAGTCACCCTGCAGCACTTTAAGTCATAGTTAGTGAGCTTCAAGTCATTGTTCCCATCCGCACCCTACGACGCCTTTCTATTGGAAGTCGAGGATACAGCTGCAGAGGCTTAAGAGTTTAGACTCTGACTTTTTGGCTTTGTGCCTACTCTTAAACACCTACAGTAGGCCTATACATAGAATTTTGAAAGACAACATTACTGACAGTTTTTACCCCCACATACAGTACACATTTCTTTCCTGGCCATTATGTGTTATTGCCTTACCTCCATGTGCTACTGGCAGAGAGGATCCTGGGACAATTTGTGGGACAGCCTCCTGTACTACTCCAAAGCTCGGAGTAGCTAGGGACAGAACGAAATTTATGGAGGGGGGTCACTGGAGGAAATGTATATGCCCTGATATAAAATGCTATGACCCTCCCTCTGTATGTGGGAAAAAATCAGTGGCCCTCCCCAACCAAAAAAAGAAAAGAAGATGGCCCTCCCCTAAAACATAACATTTTATACATGAGTAAAATGATCCCTAAAAACATAAACTTATTCATAAACGCAACTGCAGTAATAATAGCACTATATACGAGAACATGAATAAAGCAAATTCACCTCCCCCTAGGAGACTCGAACCGGCGGCCCCACGGGACGAATGGATCGTTAGCACAGTGACTAATGCACTGAGCTATCTTCACAGATAACATTTTAGTGAATAAAAGTGAACTCTAGAACTTAAGCTACCACTTCTATATCATATGATGTTACAGGACTTAGGAGAAGGCTATGAATGTTTAATCTGTAAACTCACCGCTTCATCTATCTGTCTGGGAAATTTTATACGCAAATGTGAAAGTGAAGAAAAATGCTTTCCATTGGAACACTGCCATCCTTTAACTCTTTGAGTGCCACCCCGTTCACCACTAGAGGGCGCCCAGTGGCCATAGAAAATCCCATAGAGATATGCTGGTATATGCAGAAGCCCTGCAGCCATGACTTGCCTGAACACTTTCCTTTGTGCATGTACAGGAAGAGGATGAAGTTAGCTTGAAGTTAGCTATTGGTTACCAAGCATTTTAGAAGCCTTATTTTCGTCAACTTAGCCATGATTAAACCTTGCACACCTCATGCATGGGAAAAAAACAGAGAAGAATGAGCTCTAAAAAATCCAATGCAATCCTGGATTGCATTGAAGTGGATTTGTGCAGTTTGTTCACAGCTTTCAAACAAAAAAATCCGATTGGAAATCCGTTCAGGCATTCTTGAGATAATCGCCATTATGTTTTACATGTTATGTAAACAAACATGGCTGCCCTGTATGTTAGATGGGGTTGTATGGGGGTGGAACATGCAAAATCGCGATTGAAATCATGTTCACTAGATTTGATGGGGTCCAAAAAAAAAAAAAAAAAAAAAAAAAAATTAATATCCCGAACATGTTCGGGATAGGCACTCTGGTATGCGATAATATATCCCGAACATATTCGGGATAGGCACTCAATGAGTTAAGATGATCCACTGCCGGCCGAACTTAACCCTATATATTAAAACAGGGATGCCATATGTTTCATCAATGAGACTATCCCTAAAAGATTCCCGTTGTGGTGGAGAAAGAAAAAAAGACGAAAAAACCTCGAAGCCAAAATCAAAATCCAAACAGCCACACACACGCAATTCCAGTAGGACTTGCCTAACCCCTCTGATCTTCTTGTTGTCCGTGCTCTTCTCTAATTTAGTTTCGAGTCTGACAAGACTCTCCTCAGCAGAGAGGGTCTGCAGCGAAGCTCTTAAATTGTGATCCAAGTAACTTTTAGTACGCACATTTGTTCTCTTGATGTTGTAAGACGCCATGTTTGTTGTGTTCTGAACTTTTCCCTCTGACTAAAAGTATTGTCGCTGCCAGGAAGAGCGTCAGTGATTGGCCAGAAACTGCACACGCCTACTGGCTGGATAGGCCAAGCTAAATGATTGACACATAGAAGGAACAATGGGAAAGGCTCAATAGCCCAGCTGTTGGGAAAAACCAAGATAAGCAACGGAGGGGTGTCAATGACTATTGTTGTACTATTATTCAGGAAAGCTGTAAAGAAAATATGCATATAAAATCCGGGCTCATTTTAAAAATAAAAATTGGATGACCCTCCCTTGGACTCAAAGTAAAATTTGATGACCCTCCCTCAAACTAAAACTAAAAAGACATGACCCTCCCCTATTTTCCTCCAGTGACCCCCCTCCATAAATTTCCCTAGGTCCCCTACCTATAAGGAAATGGTACACAGTAAAGTAGCAACAGCGCAATGTATGAAAGTACTCATTACACAGAATGCCCCATTAATTTCTCTTCCTCATTTATCTTTTTCTGTTTTTTTAGATCTGCTATTTTTTATTTGCCAACGTATAAATGAGCCAACAGGGTTTGTAGAAAGGCACCCTCAAAGAATAGTACTTATTTGCAATCTCATATGCCACACCTTTTCCAGTGTGTCTAGTTAAGTAAAAGTATAAAATGGTTAATTTAAGTACTCAGTACACCGAATGCCCCATTTTCCACTATGTCTTGTTTTGGTTTTGAACAATTAACTTCAGTCTGTGTCCCCCAAACAGTTCTATCTATCATAGCAGTATGGAGATTAGAATGATTGTATTTCTATGGTATGAGCCTAATACAATAGAGAAGCTTCAGAGTATAGTAAGTTACCGTCTCAGGGGCTGCTTTTGTTGGCATCTTTTTCAAGGGAGGGCCTCCTGCCCTCTTCTTTGGTCTCCCTTTACCAAGAATCGCTGAAAAACAGATTTAAAAGAGAAAGACAGACAGATATCACTTGATTGGCATGTACAAATGGATGCATAAGGTCAATTCACACTCCTACAGGATAAATTAAACATTGAGGATTTTGCTTTGTAAGGGTACCAGGCCACAGATTCTCAAAAGAACTTGGACATGAACATTCTTAATGTGTTATTGCATTACCGCTGTGCCTCCTCGTCTTCTTCCTCCCAGTTCTCTGGACGTTGTTGGGCGGTTGACATGGAGGTCTCCAGGTCGGATGGCACCATGTCTACCTCCAGAGGATGGGGGGCACTCTCCTGCTGGGAATAGTCTCCCTCCCAGTCCTCTGCTGGCTGATGGGTGGGTGACATGGAGGTAGACACGGTGTCACCCGACCTGGAGAGCTCCAAGGTCTCAGCTGGAGGATGGGGGGCTACCACAGCTGTGGACAATGGTACTTCCTGGAAGGCAGTGGAGGATTGTGAAGTATACACCAACATTTTACAGAAGTGAAAGTAGCAATCTCAAACAGGTAGCAATACCCTTTTTGTACTCATTATGAAGAATCTACCTTTCCACAAGATTTAAACAACATTTCAAACATTGCTACCCGTTGTGTTGTGAGTAGGGATGGGTATCGAGAACCGGTTCTTGTTGAGAACCGGTTGCCCGTGGAGCGATTCCATGGAATCGTTAGCCAACGTCCTTAACGATTCTGCTATCGATTCCTGCATATGCGCGATGAGATCACACAGACGAAGTGCTGCCTTGTTTAGACGCACGCAGTCAACATGTTGTCTAAACAGAGGCGTTCTAAAGTCTGGCTGTATATTTCACGACAATGTTGAGGCATCACCGCGTCAGCTTTCCAAGTTAAGTTGTTACTCAAGCTCACTGCATGAATGAACAAGTATCCTACACGGTAGGAATAATCGCTCCCCGTTCTGTGTCCTAGCTAGACTGCCCTAAAAAGTTTGTTTTGCAAGCCCGCCTCCCACGTTCTTACTACAAAACGGGTCCAATGTGTCCAATGTGCTCCGTGTTGCTAAATGCTCCCCTATGTGCAAGAAAGAACAGCATGTAAATCCTTTGATCCAAACTGTAGAAGACTGCTTCTGCTTTAGCTGTGTACAGCAGCAGCTCCGCACCGCAAGCTTCACAGCCGACGATAGAGTAGGCTACACCAGGGGCATGCAGAGAATATTAGAGGGGCAGGGGCTGAAATATCTAAAAAGGCGAAAATATTGAAAATAGCAGACCGCGTGAGCTTGGGGATCAGCTATTTTCTTTACTTGCATTAATGCATTCATGGTCTGGAGAGGGCACTTTCTAAAAGAGTATAAAGGGCAGGGGCTCAAGCCCCCTTTGATGTCTATGTGTGAACGTGCCTGGGCTACACTGTAAAAAAATGACATTCACGTTCTGAGCACTGCAAAAATGGGACGTTGGAATTAACACACTGTAAAAAATTTACTTTTTGGGGTGAAAAATCAAAATCAAAACTAGAAAAAATCGAAAATTACAGGAGGAGAATAAGGAGTGGAGGAGGTAGAAAAGACCATTGGCAACTATTTCTGACCAGCCCCCAGCATGGCGAGGGGGCTGAGAATCGGAATCGCTAAAATCTTAACGATACCCATCCCTAGTTGTGAGCTTTTAAAGAATATTTGAATAACCAAAGTATCAAAATGGGCCAATAGGGTTAAATCGTAACTTGTACATATAGGTAATTTAATCAAGATTCTATTGGATTAAGTAAAATATTTGCCTTTGAGAGTTAGGGCGGCTTGCACCAACACGGATTAAGCCTTAAACTGGTTTAAATCAAGGTTTATCTTTTAATCCAGTTGCACCAAACTTTAAACCAGATTTTCATTAATCAGGTTTAGTTTAAACCATCCTTTTAATCTTGGTTTTACTTTTCATTCTAAACCTGGATTAATGTTAATCCTGTTGCACCACTACTTTAAACTTCGATTTAAACATCAATAAGGGATTAATTTTAAACTTGCTGTAGAGGTGGTTTAAATGCAAACATGCCATTGACATGAATGGGGTTCCCCCTCTTGTGAGGGAAGGCTCACAGCTAGCCCTGCAGGCTTGCAACTGTAAGCTGCGGACAGCGGTTCACAGCTGAAAACAAACATCTCATCATATTGTTGTCTTCAATACATCCTTGTCATACATCGGCTATTTTAAAATAGCGAACATTTACAGGGACATAATACAGTTGTCATGTTGTCATGGAACTTCCATGATGGAAGTGGACTTCCCAACCAATATGGAGACGTTTTAATTTTCTAAATCGCTTCATAATTGACAAAACTATCAAACTGTGGTCAGTGTGGTATGTTTCTTTGCTTCAAAGATAGCGCGCATCGCCGCGCCACACCACGCTGTAGTGAGCGTCACCGTAGTAGCCTATGACGGAGCGTTATAAAATTATACATTTTTTGGCTGCAGGCGCTCTTCTTAACATAGAAGCTGATAGGCCTGCCCACATTCCCCCCGAAGTAAATATAAAAGTAACATTAATGATATTAGGCTCAAGAGAATAGTTTATTCCAGTGTTTACATCGCAAATCCAAGATGGAGGACATTTAAACCATGAAATAATCGCAGTTTAAGGATTTAATCACAGGTTAAGGATTTAAACACTGATTTGTTAAGCAATGCTTAAATTTAAGTGGTGCAACACACCTCGATTTAAAATAAATCCTAGATCAACAAAACAATGATTAACCCTAAACTAAGATTTATTTAATCCCTCTTGGTGCAAGCCGCCCTTAGTGGATTACAAGTTTACATATTGAACAATGGGAATACTCAATTAAAGTAAAAGTACCTCTAAATTGTTACAGTACTTAAAATGAACTTACTGTAGCTACCCTCCCACACACCTGGGAAGTTGAGGCCGTCCCGTCAGTAGAGCCTCTCTTGTCGAAATGCCCTGAGACAGGTATATATGTATTAATACTTTTTTCTGCTTTGTTTAAATACATGGGCAGAGGACTTAAGAGTTCAAGTCAGAAAAGTCCTATGTGATTGTAGATGCAGACAAGTTGCTTGCAGCCATGTACAAAAACAATTACAAAATATCCAAAGACATTCAGTACTTCTGTAATAAAGAAGTCTTAAAACATCTCAGGTCAAGACCCTTTAGCTGAGAGAGAGAGAGAGATGGAGGTAAGCACTAAATGTGGGAGCTTTTCGGGCAAAAAGTTGTGCACTTTACGATAAAAGCATGACATTTGGCAGAACATGCCATATGGAAGATTTTTGGCTATAGGGCCAGCGCCAGTCTGGGGAAGAGAGAGCCAATCAAAGTTGGGTTTTCGATGACTTTACTATACATTAAAATACAAAAGATATATAGCCTATGCTTTGAGTAGCATGTGAGGGGTCAAACTAGTTTGACCCCTCACATACAACTTAAAGCACTTTCCTTTTTATTATATTACTGTATAGTAAAGTCAATGATAACCCAACTTTGATTGGCTCCCACAAAGTTTCCCCAGACAAATCTGCGCTGGCCCTATAGCCAACAATGTTCCATATGGCATGTTCTAACTGGGTGCCAAATGTCATGCCTTTATCGTAAAGTGCACGATTCCATCAAAAATATTGCCTGAAACGCTCCCACTAGAACGACATTATGTAAAGAAATTGTGTTGCACATTAACTTTTACATATAGGCCTACATAGCTTCATAGATGCTAAATATGCATACATAAGCATTTTGACATACAGACTATTACTTACTTTCCAATAAGGCCTTGTAGGCCTTCTCCAACCCTGTGTTCAGCTTATCTCCCATTTTAAAGCTGAATGGGAAGTTGGCCTCCGCTTTTATTATGTTCCCTCTGCGGGAACCCACCAGGAGAACAGGCAGGTAACCGATGGCGTATAGCTCGTCCAACTGCAAAAAATAACAGTATACAGAAATGTATCCGTCTTCCACAATGAGTGAGGACAACTTGCTTGCTTCAGTGACACACCTGTTTCACAAAAGCTACACTTTAAAAAATATAAGAAAAAAGCTGCAACCTTTTCGTCAAGACCTTGTTCACATTATGAGCACCTTTGTCAATGAACTGTGCCTTCTGTTAGGAGTTTGGTTTCCTATCGCCAAAATAAAAGTCTGGGTTTCCGAGGCTAAAACAATAGTGAATAGGCATATAGCCTATTAGTCAGTTCCACTATGTATTTTGTTGGATTTTTTGGGAGATTAGTAAAACTATACATTTTTGAAATCTTCAGAGCATGGGGAATCCAAAAATCTTTGTTGGCATTTGCAGACACCTGTAAAGCCGCCATTTTGGACGTGAAAAATGGCCGACATAAAATACATAATTTGTGCTATCTTGGCTTCTAGACAACATAGAAACTTAATTAAACATGCCAATCCTATGTTTTCTGGGTCAAAAAATCGAATGAGTAAATGATGGGTGTAAAATATTTTGAACCCCCACCCCCTTTCTGGGGGTTATCTATTTTGGGACCTCCCAGACCATAGCTCCCAGACCATAGCTGGTGCAATAATCCAGCCCCTCTTTGACTACGGAGTCCACGTATGGTATCGTGACGCCCCACAAGCCCTGAAAACTAAACTCAAACAGCCCAAAATAAACTAATTAGGGTCCTGCTTAACCTTCCCTATCAGACTCACCTCACCGCTACTCACCAGTTAAGAGTGGGGTGGCTACAGGGCCGTAGGGCGTCTAATCAGCGCTCTAGGCGAGATCTCTCGAATGCGCCCCCCCCCACTCCCGATTTTTGCGTGTTTTGCCGTGAATTTAGTCGGTTTTGGGCCGGTTTGGATGACTGTTCAATAATGACATTTTAATTTTATTTTTTACAAAAATGGTCAACAATGAACAGCAGACTGTGTACAACAAGGCAAGCACGCTGGATAAACCTAATAAGCACTCACACACATACTTTTAGTTGACCTTGTACCAGTGATTTGTACTGTCATGAAACTGTACCTTTTCCTATTGCAAACGTCTAATACATTCTTCAATGTTCAATCAATCAATGGAAATTAAATGCACAGCGGCAGATCCAGCAATATAAATTAATTCAGTTTCTCTCACCTATCACCAATGACGATTATGACGTGGTTCTGTAACTGCTGTGCCTGTTCACATAAAATCCATGCTCGTGTCCTTTTGGGTGAATTTCTCAATGAAGGGATCATAAAGCATATTCCTTTTAAGTTCCAAAAGCCAGCAGGGAGGAATGAGGTGAAAACTAAACACGTTAATTTAGCCTTACGGCGACGTTACTTTCACGGTTTTAAAACAACAAACGGGTTCAAAGTACTGCTATCAACTGGCACGCAATACTTGCCACTTCTGATACCATGTCGAGTAGTTTATACTTTGTTGTAATAACGGAGTGTCCACACCATAGAGTTATACACATTGTTGTTGTGTCCGTTTATTAACTCACTCCCCCGGAGCCCCAGTGCCCACACACAAAGGTTCCTACCAACAGTAGGTCCTAATACTACACTTTTTCCGTCCTTTTATAACAATGTCCATCTTGTGCACTGCTGAGCGATCGGCGCCCCCTAATGAAGAGTGCGGGGTACTACTAGTACCAATTTCATTCATATCGCCCTGCTGCGACTTAGCGCAGCCTGCCTCTGTCCCTCTGATGCTCGACTAGAGTTTTTATGATTGATAATAAAAATGTTATTTTGACCCACATAAGCAACTGGATCGTCTGGGTGAGATAAACCAATAGAGGGGGCGCCGATTATTTTATTATTATTTTTTTATAAAAAAAAAATAATAATAATAATAATAAAAAAAAAATAAAAAAAACACACTCCATTTCGGCAGGCGCCCCCTTGAGATCGGCGCTCTAGGCGACCGCCTATTCCGCCTATAGCTAAAAACGGCCCTGGGTGGCTAAGAGTAGATGACAGAGTACAGCAACTTGCAATGGGCCTGGTGTACAAGATACACTACACCACTATGATACCCAAGTACCTATCAAAATACTTTATAAACATTAAGGATGTCCATAATTACAACACCAGAGGCAGCGCCACAGATCACTTTCAACCCAGAGTCAAAACCAACAAAGGGTCAAACTCTTTTTTCTGCTATACCACCAAAATGTGGAAAGCCTTACCGAAGGCCATAAAGGAGTGTGGATCACTAGCATCCTTTAAAATTGCCCTGAAAAACCACTTACAGGCAGCAGCCGTTCGCAACTGGTAAAACATGAACCTAGCCCAACCCTACCCTCCCCTGCCCCTTCTTTGTATATACTGTTTGTTTTAGACTTACTGTCTTCTTTTTTGTTTTTCTTTACATATCTACTGCATAGTACTGTGTTCTATTTGTCTGTCATTCAATGTTATATGAGATACTTCAATGGTTTCCAGTGGAAATAAGCTTAGGCTTTTCATGGATCTCCTTTTAGTAGACCGAACTGTACCGTCATGAAACTGTACCTTTTCCTATGCAAACTTCTAATAAAGTCTTCAATCAATCAATCAAACCAGAACAGTACGCCAGACAGTTAATGTCAGATTTTCATGATATTAGAGTTGTTTTGTAGGTTTTAAAACAACCTAAGTTCACTTATTACACTTTTAAAGCTGCCAGAATAACCTTTCTGACGTTTGGTTGGGGTCTTTCCTCACCTGGGACCCCCAGATGGACTCCTGATCCTATCACAGTATTCGCTCTGCTCCAGAACAATGTTAAATGAGATCATAACTGAACCATAAAAGTTGTTGTAGCTGGGCTCTGAAAACAAGAATGAGTAGTAGCAAATACCAGGGGTCTTCCACGGAGGTCCGAGACCCCTGGGGGATCGTCAGAGATACTACAGGGGGCCTTCCAAATCTTGATGGGATCTTTTTTTTTTACATTTGAAACTTTGGAGGTTTTTTATGTATCTTGGGTTTATGTATTTTTCTTTGATGGTGTATTAGTATTCTCAGTATTATTTATAACAGGGGTCTTCAACAGGGGGTCCAGGACCCCTAGGGGTTCCTCAGAGTTATTACAGGGGGTCCTCCAAATCTTTGTGTGATAGAAACTTTTTTTCTCATTTAGTGTCCATATTCTGAGAACTTTAGCCAAAAAATAGCAGATCTACAAGCTCACAACGCCTCGCAGCGCTATTTTTGTTTTGGTGTATAGGGGAAAAAGAGCAGACTAAGTACAGAGTGAAAGGTCAAGTTTATTAGTATTGACGGTTCAAGTGGTTAAATATATGAAAACACAAATTGTCATGAATCCAAAATACACTGATGATTGTGCTGTCAAACAATGAAACTATATGGAATCTATGAACAGGTTGTGGGGGTCCCTGCTTCATCTCTCTCTCAACTAAGGGGTCTGTAAGAGCCATTTAGAGCCATGTCCTTATTATAATGATGTCATGCCAATCAAGGCCAATGTTGGGTTGCCATGGTTACAGGGCGGGTATTTAAACCTGTCCCTAATCAGACACAGGTGTTGTTGATAGGAGAGGCAAACAGTTTTGTAAGTGTTCATTAGGCTGTGAGCTTCATTTGTTTGTTGTTTTCTCTTAATTTAATGCAAGTAACTGACAACTACTATGCTGAAACTAAGATAATAAATATCATCTTGTTTATAAATTCAACTGACATCTGGACAACAGTTTCTTGGCACACGTTAACTTTAATCCCCGACTTGTCAGCAGCCAGTAGCACCAAATACAGGATTTGGGCGCTACATTTCGTTACAAAACTGCCTCGGTGTGCGTTAGACTGTTTATTGGAAGAAGCAAGTCTGACCTGGGGGGCTCGTTTTGATTTGGACACGCACACGGACAGGCCGTGTGTTGTGAGTGGAGTGGAGGCACTGAGGAAGGATCTCGGCTGGGAGGGCAGCACTGCAACACCAGCCATCGTCGTCTACAACCTGGTTCTGCTGTTATTGGAGGTGACGATACCCGGCCGGAGCTATTGGGCGCTTATCGACTGGGTCACCATCAGCAGCCAGCAGAGAGCGACATGGCAGTGCACAATTTGACCGGGGAGCTATAGGTGTGCTTTCCCGGGACATCGGCGGCCTCAGCAGCAGCAGATCAATATGCACTGGACCGCACGGCGGACGTGGATCTACCCTTGACTGGCAAGTGTGGTAGGCCTATGTCATTGTGTATCGGCGCACTGGTCGCTGCACCTACAGTAACAATGACCAACTGGCCATTGTACAATTGTTTGCACACAGTCTGCACACGGTGCACAGCAACACATTTGTAACACATGCCTTTAAAAGACTTTGCGCGTTAAGGCGTGTTGTTTTGGATAAGACTATTTGCGTTGTTGTGACACAGAACATTGACTTTTGATTATTTAGAAACTTGCACCCCCTGACAGAGCTGTCAAAGCATGACAATGATGTTGAACTTGGATTTGGTGGGGGAATGGGAAAAATGTGAAACTGCCAAACTGAATTTTCTGTCTAAGCTTAAAAACGATATTATTGCATTGGTGATTGATGGACAAAATGTAGAGGCAAAAGATGAATTTTGTAAATTTATGTGTGTCTATGAGAATGCCAAAATTACGCAGGGTTCAATGTTACCTTTGTTGCCCATTAATGAAAAAACTAAAATGTGGTACAAAACAAAAATGCTTAGGTTTGTTTTGTTTGTTGATGAAATGAACAGAAGGATGTCACTCATAGCTCGTGCTGCTGCACTAAAAGAGGAGCATGATGAGAGAGCGGAGGCTCTGAGGAGGATGCATCAAGAGCAGGCAGACGCTCTGAGGAAGAGACATGAGGAACAGACTGAGGCTCTGAGGAGGAGACGGGAAGTCCGGGCTGAGGCTCCTCTGAGTAGGAAACCGGAGCAGCAGTACCTGGCTGAAGAACCAGTGGTAAAGAAGCACCAGCTGACTAGAGTGGTGAAAGAGCCACTCAGTGTGGAATCGGCTGTCGAGGAGGAGCCCAGGCTGAGCACATTTGTGGACGAGCCACTCATTGTGGCAGAGCAGCAGCCATTCCTTCCCTCCGGCTCCAGCCAAGGCCAAGATGATGGCAGCAGCTCCAAGGCCCGTATCCACCAGCTCCAGCATCACTGCTCTACAACCCATGTCCACCAGCTCCACCATCACTGCTCCACAACCCAAGCAGACCGGCTCCAGCGCAGCGGAGCCTGTCAAGGCTGTGTCAACCTCCAAGGAGCAGAGCGGTGTGTCCCTGGCTACGGACAAGAAAGGCTACGATGTGGAGAAGAACAAGGCCCGCATCAAGATCACCGTCAAAAGCTTGGTGACAAAGGGCACTGTGGCTCAGCCCAAAGGTGCCGTGGCTAAAAGGCCAAAGAGGAGAAAGGCCAATAAGCCTGCTGCCAAGAAGGTGGCAGCTAAAAGCTCCAGGAGGATGAAGAAGGAGAAATGGCAAAGCCAAAGAAAGAGGAAAAAAGAAAGATGGCAGAGCTCGAGAAAGAGGATGGAAGGAAAGTGGCACAGTTCAAGGAAGAAAAGGAACAAAGTTTATTGGTGCAAAGAGCCACAGACAAACTGTATCATGGCCAACGCTGCAACCAGCATAGCAGCACAGGGAGAGACTTGGTCAGTTATGTCTGGTGGCTAAATGATGCCCATCCACTAGTTTTCCTTTTATGAAAGTACATATGTAAATTTGAGTTTGCCTTTTGCATTATAATACTGCCTGAGTTATTGTTTGCATTTGTATTTTGTTTGGTTTTGTTATTATGGCTCTTTGTATTAACGTTTTAAGAATTGCTCTGTTTTTATACAGTAGCAATTGGGGGCCGGTGTAAGAGCCATGTCCTTATTATAATGATGTCATGCCAATCAAGGCCAATGTTGGGTTGCCATGGTTACAGGGCGGGTATTTAAACCTGTCCCTAATCAGACACAGGTGTTGTTGATAGGAGAGGCAAACCGTTTTGTAACTGTGTTAATTAGGCTGTGAGCTTCATTTGTTTGTTGTTTTCTCTTAATTTAATGCAAGTAACTGACAACTACTATGCTGAAACTAAGATAATAAATATCATCTTGTTTATAAATTCAACTGACATCTGGACAACAGTTTCTTGGCACACGTTAACTTTAATCCCCGACTGTCAGCAGCCAGTAGCACCAAATACAGGATTTGGGCGCTACAGGGTCCTTGGCCTGAAAACGTCAAAGACCCCTGATTTATAAATTTTTTGTGTTGGACAGTTATGGTTGATAGCTGTTACTGCAGGGATTGCAATAATGAAAGTATTGCAACTTCTCACTTTAGGCCGCAGAACAACGTGTCCATTTATTGCAATGCACACACACACACACACACACACACACACACACACACACACACACACACACACACACACACACACACACACACACACACACACACACAACACACACACACACACACACACACACACACACACACACACACACACACACACACACCTCTTTGTTATTGTCACCCTAAAACCCCCACCCTATCCTCTTAAAGAGCCCATGGTCAATTATGCCCAAAAAGATTCACTACAATACAGTAATTTCAGACATGCAGGATCTATTCATCTTCATCATTGTCATATTCAATGTCCAACCTAATAGTGTTGACACAGTCTCCACTAGCATAGAGGGAAAGGCTGGCTTTTTTGAGCAGGGAGGGAAAGACCTCTGACTGGAACACACCCTCCACTCTCTGAATTCCATCTATTTTATTTGATTGGTGGAAGCTCAGGGCAATTTGTCAGGTATGATTCATCCTGCATTGTGACTTGCTGACAAGGGAGATATATAAGCAGTGCAGCACGAGTTGGAGGTAGCATCTCACCTTCCAAGTACTTTGACAGAAATAGTTCCCATCTGAGTAATCGCAGGGTTGTTGTTGGATCTTTTGAATTGTAAACATGGAATGCAAAATGCTCCAATGACCACCAGAAAATTGTATACTGTAAGCCAAGGAACCCTTGACATTTATGACATCCAATAACTTGAACTTGCTTGAATATCTCCATTTTTTTGTACCCTTGACTGTTGCAAATTTCAGTAACAGCAGGGGGACATCAGTGTCGGGTGACCAAACACATATGTCTCGCAAAGCACCATAAGCAGCAGAGACTTGATGAGGAATCAGCCTCTTCATATACACTTCCTCAAAATCATGTCCCAGGCATTGTATTAACTCATTCAGTGCCACCAGCTCCTCTAATTTGAGTAAGTAGCTTGTGCCAGCCTTTTTTGACCATTTTAGCACTACTTCGCTGAGCGATAGCCAATCCAAAATTAGGAATTTATAAGCAAATTTTATTTAGAATGAAGATTAGAATGCTTACTTTCAGCTGCAAAAGAGAGCAAGCTTCTATCTTGTATAGATTTTTATATACAAATAGCCGATCTACAAGCCGATCTACAATAGCCGATCTACAAGCTCACAACGTGTCGCGCTGCGACGCGTTGTGAGCTTGTAGATCGGCCATCTTTTGGCAAAGAGATTTGGTAGAGAGTGAAAAAAAACTGTATCAAGTATGTCATTTCCAGGTCTGTTTCACCCAGAGGGTAAATGTTACTGACCATACTGATGCACCAAGATGCATAGAGGTTTGTCTGCTCAACAAGGTAGATGATCAGCTCATCCGACATGATGAGCTCGAAAAACTCCATTATGTTGGCGTCCACTGGCAAGGCAGCAGCAGCTCCTAATGGACCAGGGGACCCAGTAAAGGGAATGTTCCTTGGCTCCCAACCATCAGACCGCCACCCTTCAGGACAGTGGTTACCTGTAAATTATAGAAATATAGAATTACTATTATTGCCATAACCTACTTTTGCTATGCTCATACCATTTGTGCATTTTACTTTGTAAACCTCTGATATGACAATAAACATGGTTATGATGTGTAGAACATGTTTTCACCTTTGGCAGTAGAGGCAGAGCGAGACCGACGTCCACGGCTGGTCGACTGACCACTGGTTGCTGGCCGCCCTGAAATAACAAATTCATTTATGTACATCAATGTTGGGGGTCCATCACATGAAAATGTTTGAGCAACACTGTCATTGAAACATAGGTTTTTCAAAAAATCTTAGAAGGATTTAGAACACAGGTCTTCAACAGGGAGCACTCTGTGGATCCCAGATCTACAAGGACCCTGTTTGAGGATCCCACAAGGGGAGGACAACATCAATTCAACGCAGCAAGCTCACAGTGTGGCACAGTACAGCTGCTACCTTTGAATGCATCTTGAGAAGAAATAATGCTGCTATTTGTTCAAAAAGCTTACATAATACACAATGCTGTATATATGTTCTCCATTCAGCACAAGTCAGCAATCAAACTATGCTATTCACACACTGGAGGCCTTGTGAGCTTGGGGGTTTGCTACAGACCTCCTGGCAATGTAAAAGCTCTGGCAGCATGTCTCATGTGAGCACATCTCATTCTCCATGCAGCAACAGAACAGATAACATGGGCCTTTTTGCATACTGAGGGCTCCTGTGTAATGCATTCCTGAGGTTTCTGTCTTTATTCTGATGTGCAGAAAGTGTTTTACCTGTGTTCCCAGCAGTAGAGGCAGATCTTGCACGACGACCCCTGGTTGGCAACAGGCCACTGGTTGACGCTGACTGGTCATCAGGTTCTGAAATAACAGTAAAAAATATATTTAGGACTATGTACAACAATGTACGTGTTTGGCTCCATTTTGTGATCCCACTTAGCTAAAAAAAATATATACATTATAAAAACTCACTATCTTTTGGAGGTGACATGTTCCTATATTTTGATATATATACTTTGCTTGATTCTATAGGCCTGAAAATTAGATGAGGATGAGCTGTGAAATGTACACTTCATGAGCTGTGAAATGTACACTTCACAGCTCATCCTTTTCAGGCCTAGAATCAAGCAAAGCCAAGAACAACAACAAGCACAGACAGAGTCCCTAGAGTCCATATTCTGATAACTTTAGCCAAAAATAGCAGATCTACAAGCTCACAACGCCTCGCACTGTGAGGCGTTGTGAGCTTGTAGATCGTCTATTTTCGGCAAGGGAAAAAGAGCATACTATTTGGTATTTCACAAGGTGACAGTCTCTTTGCATTACAAAGGAGCCCTCAATATGCAAAATGACCCATGTTGTTGGGTGGTTGTGTTTCTAGCTGCCTTTTATCCCAACAATTCACACATCTTGCTGCTGTTTGCCCATTGTTCCCCCATGCAGGGTATGTTTGAAGAGCGGTGCCACCAAAAAGAACAGGGCAGAGTCGCGCTATTGGTGCAAGGTCTAAATGGTAAATGGTGCATTTATATAGCGCTTTTAATCCAAAGCGCTTTACATAGATTGTGCATTACATTCACCCATTCACACACACATTCATACACCGGTGGCGGAGGAAGCCATGCAAGGCACCAACCTACTCACCGGAGGCAATTAGGGGTTCAGAGTCTTGCCCAAGGACCCTTCGACATTAACTCAGGGGGAGCCCGGATTCGAACTGGGAACCCTTCGGGATTTATACCCTTCGTGCTCTAATACCAGTTTCTCTACCCCTGAGCTATGCCGCCCCTTTAAATTGTCAATTTAAATGCATCCTCAAGTACAGTACTTATAGTCCAGTCATTTTAGGGTTAGACCTAGAACAAATTGCAATAGTAGCAAACTCAACTGATTTTGTATCCTCATTATGTCCTTAGTGAGGGAAAAAAAGTCCCAAGGAATCCCACCGGGGCAAAGTTTTGAAAACGACCTATCTACCTTCAATTACTATACACTACAATATAACGGAAAAAATGACTGAAAAAAAATCTGCTTTAAGTGGGATATGAGGGGTCAAACTAGGTGTTTTTAATTATTCTGAATCCATTGCAAGCATTTGTTTTGCATGAAAAACATTCCTTGGGCTAAAAACGGACCCCAAAAGACTGAAAATTGATGAAAATTGACGTTTTGAGTGGCCATTTCTGGCCCAAGGAATGTTTTTCGTGCAAAACAAATGATTGCAATGGATTCAGAATAATTAAAAACCCCTAGTTTGACCCCTCATATCCCACTTAAAGCAGATTTTTTTTCAGTAATTTTTTCCTTTATATTGTAGTGTATAGTAAGTGAAGGTAGATAGGTCGTTTTCAAAACTTTGCCCCGGTGGGATTCCTTGGGACTTTTTTTCCCTCACTAAGGACATATTGAGGATACAAAATCAGTTGAGTTTGCTACTATTGCAATTTGTTCCAGGTTTGGCCTAATTTTGGCCTAAAATGACTGGACTATTAAATAGCCGTTTAACGATAAACCATTAAAACTCAATACCTTTTGAGTTTGACAAAGTTTTCAAAGTTTATTTTCTCTGTACAAAACAACCTCTAGTAACAAAATGCACAGAAGAGGAAATCAAATAAAATAAAAATCACAGCAAAGCTGTATACGTGTAAATTCCAATTTCAGAGTTTAACTGGAAGATTACAGGAAGGCCTACACCTCATCGTAATGCCTTAATTTATACTGTCGTACGATAGTAAAGAGCTCAGCCATATCCCGCCCTTAGGGAAGCTGCGGTCCAATTGGCACTTGGTCGCACCCGATCTCCGGTCGAACCTACGCAGCCAAGTGCACCTCCCCTTTCCGGGGCCCCTAAAAATAGGGGAGGGGGCCCTAAAAAAACTACATTTTTTTCCCCGCAAGGCGCACCCGGCCCCGGGGCCCGGGGGCCAACGGGGCCCGAGCAGTGATTTTTTTAAAAACCCATCGTACCGCTGCCACCACCAGGCGGAGTCACGCTCCACCCTCCCGGACTTGCCAATCGGACCGTCCTATTGGCAATAGCCGACATGTTACGGTGCCGCTCGGACGGGTCCGATCGGCAATTGAAGCCATTAAGCGATTCGGGCTCTGCCTTTCACGCCTCTCTCTACCTTTCTCACCTTAGTACCGTATCACCTCTCTCTACCTGTCTCACCTCTCTCTACCTGTCTCACCTCTCTACCTGTCTCACCTCTCAACCTGTCTCACCTCTCTCTACCTGTCTCACCACTCTCTACCTGTCTCACCTCTCAACCTGTCTCACCTCTCTCTACCTGTATCACCACGCTCTACCTGTCTCACCTCTCTCTACCTGTCTCAACTCTCAACCTGTCTCACCTCTCTCTACCTGTCTCACCTCTCAACCTGTCTCACCTCTCTCTACCTGTCTCACCACTCTCTACCTGTCTCACCTCTATCTACCTGTCTCACCACTCTCTACCTGTCTCACCACTCTCTACCTGTCTCACCTCTCTACCTGTCTCACCTCTCAACCTGTCTCGCCTCTCTACCTGTCTCGTCTCTCAACCTGTCTCACCTCTCTACCTCTCTCACCTCTCTCTACCTGTCTCACCTCTCTCTACCTGTCTCACCTCTCTCAACCTGTCTCACCACTCTCTACCTGTCTCACCACTCTCTACCTGTCTCACCTCTCAACCTGTCTCACCTCTCTCGACCTGTCTCACCACTCTCTACCTGTCTCACCTCTCAACCTGTCTCACCTCTCTCGACCTGTCTCACCACTCTCTACCTGTCTCACCTCTCTCTACCTGTCTCAACTCTCAACCTGTCTCACCTCTCTCTACCTGTATCACCACGCTCTACCTGTCTCACCTCTCTCTACCTGTCTCACCACTCCCAATCTTGCCAATTGGACGTGCCAAACGTCCAATTGGACGTTTTAAACGTCCAATTGGCAATAATGTAATGATTCCAGGGACACCCTGGGCAGGCTCTCCCTGTGTATCACCTCTCAACCTGTCTCACCTCTCTCTGCCTGTCTCACCACTCTCTACCTGTCTCACCACTCTCTACCTGTCTCACCACTCTCTACCTGTCTCACCACTCTCTACCTGTCTCACCTCTCTACCTGTCTCACCTCTCAACCTGTCTCACCTCTCTCTACCTGTCTCACCACTCTCTACCTGTCTCACCTCTCAACCTGTCTCACCTCTCTCTACCTGTATCACCACGCTCTACCTGTCTCACCGCTCTCTACCTGTCTCACCACTCCCAATCTTGCCAATTGGACGTGCCAAACGTCCAATTGGCAATATCATTGCAATGATATTGCCAATTGGACGTTTTAAACGTCCAATTGGCAATAATGTAATGATTCCAGGGACACCCTGGGCAGGCTCTCCCTGTGTATCACCTCTCAACCTGTCTCACCACTCTCTACCTGTCTCACCACTCTCTACCTGTCTCACCACTCTACCTGTCTCACCACTCTCTACCTGTCTCACCTCTCTACCTGTCTCACCTCTCAACCTGTCTCACCTCTCTCTACCTGTCTCACCACTCTCTACCTGTCTCACCTCTCAACCTGTCTCACCTCTCTCTACCTGTATCACCACGCTCTACCTGTCTCACCTCTCTCTACCTGTCTCACCACTCCCAATCTTGCCAATTGGACGTGCCAAACGTCCAATTGGCAATATCATTGCAATGATATTGCCAATTGGACGTTTTAAACGTCCAATTGGCAATAATGTAATGATTCCAGGGACACCCTGGGCAGGCTCTCCCTGTGTATCACCTCTCAACCTGTCTCACCTCTCTCTGCCTGTCTCACCACTCTCTACCTGTCTCACCACTCTCTACCTGTCTCACCACTCTCTACCTGTCTCACCACTCTCCACTCTCTACCTGTCTCACCACTCTCTACCTGTCTCACCTCTCTACCTGTCTCACCTCTCAACCTGTCTCACCTCTCTCTACCTGTCTCACCACTCTCTACCTGTCTCACCTCTCAACCTGTCTCACCTCTCTCTACCTGTCTCACCTCTGTACCGTATCACCTCTCTCAACCTGTCTCACCTCTCTCGACCTGTCTCACCACTCTCTACCTGTCTCACCTCTCTCTACCTGTCTCAACTCTCAACCTGTCTCACCTCTCTCTACCTGTCTCACCTCTCTACCTGTCTCACCTCTCAACCTGTCTCACCTCTCTCTACCTGTATCACCACGCTCTACCTGTCTCACCTCTCTCTACCTGTCTCACCACTCCCAATCTTGCCAATTGGACGTGCCAAACGTCCAATTGGCAATATCATTGCAATGATATTGCCAATTGGACGTTTTAAACGTCCAATTGGCAATAATGTAATGATTCCAGGGACACCCTGGGCAGGCTCTCCCTGTGTATCACCTCTCAACCTGTCTCACCTCTCTCTACCTGTCTCACCTCTCAACCTGTCTCACCTCTCTCTACCTGTCTCACCACTCTCTACCTGTCTCACCTCTCTCTACATGTCTCACCTCTCAACCTGTCTCACCTCTCTCTACCTGTCTCACCTCTCTCTACCTGTCTCACCTCTCTACCTGTCTCACCTCTCTCTACCTATCTCACCTCTCTCTACCTGTCTCACCACTCTCTACCTGTCTCACCTCTCTACCTGTCTCACCTCTCAACCTGTCTCACCTCTCTCTACCTGTCTCACCACTCCCAATCTTGCCAATTGGACGTGCCAAACGTCCAATTGGCAATATCATTGCAATGATATTGCCAATTGGACGTGCCAAACGTCCAATTGGCAATATCATTGCAATGATATTGCCAATTGGATGTTTAAAACGTCCAATTGGCAATATCATTACATTATCTTTGTATTGGCAGTGTCTCAGAAATAGATTCCAGTCTATATTCCAGTGTATATATATATTTATTTGACAGTTGCACATTTAAAACATAAAATTAAATAACAAAACAAGAAGAAAGAAAAAACAGGCTAACAGGCCTTTCATAATTTCTTTATGAAATAATAATAAAACATTTTATGCAGTGCATATATGGAGGTTCCAAACCTTTAAACAGTGCCCTTTAACTCTCCCCACGCTTTGAACGATAACGCTCGCCCCATTTTTTACAGAAACTCGATGCCAATACGGCGCTCGTTCGGTTCGTTCGTCTGATGACTGTAAGCTGATGAGGGGTCGCGGGGCCGTTTACTGTAAACACATTTTCCGCTGTGATGGTGTAAAAAATCCATTATGCGTTAGATCAACGGAGAACAATTCACTTCCTTGTTGATTTCCTCTGGCCCGGAGGCTCTGTAGCCAGTGACTGCTCTGAATGTACGGCAACACATAGCAGGACAATTCACATTCATTCTCGCATGACGCCGCCCTCTGCTGCCTGGCAGACCAAAGTGCACTATTGCACAACCAAAAAAAATAAAAATAAATAAATAAATGTCTGTCTGTCTATCTACTATAACGTCGCAAAGGTAAGCCGCTTTTTGATGGCGCCAGACCCAATAAATAAATAAATAATCTGGCAGTAGGAGAGTTAAGAAAAAAAAACAGGCTAACAGGCCTTTCATAATTTCTTTATGAAATAATAATAAAACATTTTATGCAGTGCATATGCCTTTAAACAGTGCCCTTTAAGAAAAGAAAAAAAACAGCCCTTTAATGTTCATTTTTTTTTCAACAATAAAACTTTTAACAAAAGAAGAACGAAAAAACAGGCTAACACGCCTTTCATAATTGCTTTATGAAACAATAATAAAACATTGTATTCAGTGCATATGGAGATTCAAAGGTCTGAGCTATCTGCGTGCGACATTTGGAGTCTTTAGCACCAACCATGTGCTGTCAGGGCTCTTTCATGCGATTCGGGCTAATTCGGATTCGCGTCCATTAGGACTCCGCATATGGAGATTCCGAACCCTTTGCGTTGGTTCCGGAAAACCGCATATCGGGTCGGGTCGAGGCATAGCTAAGAACATAGGCAAAGGTCTGAGCTATCTGCGTGCGAAATTTGGAGTCTGTAGAACCAACCATGTGCTGTCAGGGCTCTTTCTTGCAATTCGGCCTCGGCTTCAATTAGTAGTCACGATGTAATGATATTGCCAATTGGCTGTTGTAAACGTCCAATTGGCAATATCATTACATTGGAGAGTCAAACTTATTTTGTTTTGAATAAGTTCTTCCTGGCCTCCTTGAAATTTTTTTGGGACCGCAGCATTCTTTTGTAGTTTTTGAAGGGACTACACACTGAAGCTTTTGGTGGGTTTTTTTTGGGCGTAGAGCCACTCTCACCCACCGGCTTCGACTGCTCTCTTCGCATTCAATCCGACTTTTTCACCATTTCTCAGACGTTTGAATTCAGAGAATATGCACTGGGTATCCACGGAGGAGTATCCTCCGTGGATACTTTGAAGTACGCATGCGCCGATATCTCTCGCCTTGAATATTATTCCCCTCAGGGGAATCGAACCCAAACCGTGGGTTTGTTGCATCCGTGCTCTACTGACTGAGCTAATGAACGGATGAAGTGACTCCTTTTTTGTGCATTTATCTATGACGTGGATAGTGGGGTAGATGTTGATAGTGAGGGACTGAATATTTACTATTCTGTCCATAACGGCACATAACTCGGTAACGCGGCTGAGTGGGATTGGGCGCCGTTCCCACGGGGTCATCGGCGCCCAATACCGCGCCGCTCCGTCGGGGTCAGTGGCGTGGAGCGTTACACTGGGGAACAGAGCACACTTGGCATCTGGTTCGAGGCTGGGAGTCACCTCAGGTTTTATTTTTGCGCTCCTCTGAGGTTGACCACTAGATGTCGACATTTTACTACTAATATCTCTGCATTGGTGAGTTATTGGATACTGAATATCCAAGTATCCTGGATACTTTCTGCATTGAAGAGTCTGAAAGCACGTGAATATTTCGCATTAAGTGCGTTGATATCATTAGAAGCAGGTGCTCTCACCATAGTCATGGTCATCGACGATGTCATTGTCCGACTCGTCTGAATCGGGTTCCTGGTGCACCATGGCCTGATGCACCAGGGTAGGCCTGGCCTCTCCCTCCTCCACCACCCTGGAGGAAGAGGCGCCGTCAGGCACCAGGGGAGGCCTGGTCTCTCCCTCCTCCACCAACCTTGAAGAGGACGCCTCTCCCTCCTCCTCCTCCTCCTGCTCCATAGAGGCAGGCTCCATTATCACCGACTCAAACAACTTTCGTATTTTCCTACTTTCCCAATGGTTGGGATCGTAGGCATAAAAGGTGTCGGCAGTGTCCTCGCTGTGGAGCATGTAGTTGACTATGAGCGTCCTATTGGGTCCATGTCGGTACTTGGCTCTGGCCTGGAGAAGCAGAAGAAAACGAATAGGAAAATTAGAGCTGAAAGGTAAAACTATTAAAAATCACACCTTCAGTTGTCCGCCATATTTTGTTGTGAAGCTTCCATGTTTACTTACCAGGTCGGCGACGGAGCTCCTGAGGGTGCCGAAGCGAACCTTCCCGGGGAGCTTCATTGCTTTCCAGCAATTCTGCATCAGCTGGTTGAGATTCTTGCAGCATCCCTCGCCGCTGGTGAAAAAGAAGTGTCTTTGTTTTTCGCCTCCTCAGGCAGTTCCGCCTTTATGGCGAGCCATCGCCTAAGCCAACTGTACTCCTCCTTGGTGAAGTACATGGAGGCCGCACCATACTTCCTTTTGGTCTTATTTTCGATGACCTATGACAGAGACAGTTGGAGAGAAGGGGAAAAGGAGAGGAAGCAGAGATAAAGTCAGTTTTGATTTGCGTTATGTCAAACGTTGTTTTCTTTTCTCTTTCTTTCTAGGTGGCGGTGGTTTAGCAGTGGACAAGCAGGTATGTTTTAGTTAGGGTCTCAGCCAGGTAAGTACCAGCATAGGACTTAGTATAGGACTTTAGCTCAGGCTTATAGCTACATAAGTGTCTCAGCGTTAAGTCAAACATTGTTTTCTGTTCTCTTTTCTTTCTAGGTGGCGGTGGCGTAACAGCGGGCGAGCAGGTAGGTTTTAGTTAGGGTCTCAGCCAGGTAAGTAGTAGCATAGGACTTAGCGTAGGACTTTAGCTCATTACTTGCATTACTTGCAATTGGACTGCCAAACGTGCAATTGGCCAATTGCCAATTGGACGTTTTAAACGTCCAATTGGCAATATCATTACATGATATTGCCAATTGGACATTTAAAACGTCCAATTGGCAAAATAATGTAATGATATTGCCAATTGGACGTTTTAAACGTCCAACTGGCAATATCATTACATTGGACAGTCAAAGTGGTTACTTGCCTCGACGATGTAGCCCTTGTCCATGTCGCCATGTGCCTCTGTGACCATTGTGTCTGTAAGTTTGGAGTGCACCTGATTGCGGTGCCCAAAGTTACATGCCAGGTACAGGCACATGTAGCCGTTGAAGGCAGCCTTTCTCTGGTTGGTGCACCCGCTCCCCTCCGGGTCCTCGATCAATGCTGTAAACAGAAGCACAGATCACGACATGGGTCATTATTGAATACGTTCCCTGTGTTGTTGAGAGCAACTGTCAAATTGCGATATTGACTTACCCAAAACCTCTGGTATCTTGACCTTGCAGGTCTGGAGGCAGGTCTGGAGGTCAGCTGCCTTGTGTATAAGCTTCCTCTTGTTTGCCTTGACCTCATGGGCCCGCCTGACCTTGTTGGGCCTGTTGGTCTTGATGTGGCGGTCCATGAAGGTGATCAAGTTTATCAACTTCTTTGCAGAGACCCGGCAGTGGGGTGGGGGGGAGTCACGCATGTATTTGAGGAACGTCCTGACGTTCAAAAGGTAGTGCTCCAAGGTGTTGGGCGTCTTGTCGAACTGTACCTTCACTACCTTGAAGACCCAGCTGTTTAGGAGAGTTAAATGTGTTAATGCATGTCTTCAACCATCACTCTCTCTTGCACGCACACCACATCCGGATGGTACAACATTACTCACACTTTGATACGCTCCTTGTTGTCCACAAACCCCCACTCGCAGAGCCGGGAGGCATTGTGGGCCATGAATTGGAGAAATGCCTTGACCCTGCTCAGTTTGCTTCTAATGTTGCCTTGGGCAACATCAGACTGGTCAAGGCCCAGCTCTTGTTGGGCAAATTCGTCAAGGTATTTGGCTGTAAAAGATACATCATATGTTAATAGTGTTGCCTGGAGCAGCAAGCTCAAACAGTATGTTATGTCATGTTACATTGCAAATAGGACACTCCATTTGCCATACTTACTCATGCCGGGAGAAAACTTGATGAATCTCATCATGTTTCCCTTCCCGGTCCCCAAACTCAGAATGGACTTGACTCTCATCGAATTCAGTGGCGCCCTCTCGAGGTTCACTCTTGCGAGGTCCACTCTTGGCTGTCGCACCTGTCAAACACATAGAAGAAATATAAGAAACCAAGTATTGATCACATGAATGAGATAATGGAGTGGCAAAGACCTTGCCGCTGGCCTCTTTCTGGGTGCTTACTGGTACAGCGGGAGATTCATCCTCCGTCACCTCCACTTCCCCCGCCAATTCCCCGCCATCAAAGGGATCTGGTACCGATATTACGACCGTACGGCTCGGCTGTGGAGAGGGATGAATGGGGAGGTCCGGTTCGTCCCCAAACTCCATCTCATCGGAGTTGGTGGGGACTTCTGGATCCTCCACGCTCGGCTGTAGAGAGATTGGTCTGTGTCAAACCCAAATACATTCTAGGGGCAACTGGACGGTTCAAACGGCAAGAGAAATATATTATTTCTGTTGTCCCCACGCACCGGCTACAGATAAGCAGTAGGGGCAACTGGACGGTTCAAATGGCAAGAGAAATACATTATTTCAGTACCAGCATAGGACTTAGCATAGGACTTTAGCTCAGGCTTATAGCTACATAAGTGTCTCAGCGTTATGTCAAACATTGTTTTCTGTTCTCTTTTCTTTCTAGGTGGCGGTGGCGTAACAGCGGACGAGCAGGTAGGTTTTAGTTAGGGTCTCAGCCAGGTAAGTAGTAGCATAGGACTTAGCGTAGGACTTAAGCTCATTACTTGCATTACTTGCAATTGAACTGACAAACGTCCAATTGGCCAATTGCCAATTGGACGTTTTTAACGGTTCAAACGGCAAGAGAAATATATTATTTCTGTTGTCCCCACGCACCGGCTACAGATAAGCGGTAGGGGCAACTGGACGGTTCAAATGGCAAGAGAAATACATTATTTCTGTTGTCCCCGCACACCGGCTAGAGATAAGCGGTTGGATAGACAGACAAACACACCTGCGGGTAATCCAGCATCCAATTGGGGATACTGCGCTGGCGCTTTCCAGCGACAGAGGCAGGGGCGATGGCAGGCCAGGTCAAAGCACTGGTGACTGACTCGGGGTGCCAGCCAGGGTCAACAACCTGTAGGAAGAACAGGCGTGGATAAACATCTTTGGAAACAGTCAATTGGACCGACAGACAGACAGACATCCAGACCATTGGATAGTTTAGAATACCTCATTCTCAGACTCTGAGTCAGAGTCAGGCAAAAATCCAGGTGTAGGTGCTGGTGCAGTTGCACAGGCACGGGCAGGCCTCTTTGCAGAGGCAGAGGCCTGGCATGATTAAACATAAACAGTCAGTGAGACTTCCAGAAAATTGGATAGAAAGACACACACAGAGAGATGAATACAGACAGATGAATACAGACCTCTTGCGCGGGTGTCTGGCGCTTCCCCTTCCCCTTCCCCTTCCCCTTCCCAGAATGGCCTGGGCGCTGAGAACCCTGTACAATGAGGAACAACAGATGTGCATAAACAACATGGGAAAATGTCAGTTGGACAGACAGACAGACAGACAGACAGACAGACAGACAGACAGACAGACAGAGTTTTAGCTATATAAGTGTCTCAACATTATGTCAACCATAGTTTAGAATTAATACCTCAGGCTCAGCAGGCACAGCAGTCGAGGACACCTGTCCTTGAAGTGCTCTCGCCATTGCCTTATACTTGGATCTTTCAACTAAGGCTTTGGCAAGAGACTTCCGTGTTTCTTTTAGCTCTCTTCTGAGTGCCCAGAGCTCGGCAGTAGTTGTGTCCTCGCCGGGGGGGGGGGGTGGATGGGGGATGGGGACCACTTGCAGGACCATGACCCTCTCTGGAGGAGGACGGGGGAGGTGAATGTGCTCCAGGACGTGGTCCAGGCCCAGCACCCTGTTGCTCGCTGGAGGAGGACGGGGGAGGTGGACGTTGTCGTGCTCTAGGACGTGGTCCAGGCCCAGCCCCCTGTTGCTCGCTGGAGGAGGACGGGGGAGGTGGACGTTGTCGTGCTCTAGGACGTGGTCCAGGCCCAGCCCCCTGTTGCTCGCTGGAGGAGGACGGGGGAGGTGGACGTGCTCCAGGACGTGGTCCAGGCCCAGCCCCCTCCTCCTCTGGCTCCTCGTCCGACGGTGGCTGGTACGGTGGCCGGTATTCTGGCGTGTAGTTGTCCACGTCTACCGTGGTCACCAGAGGAGGGTGAGGGTTCTGGGCCCTCAGTTCGGCCATTGTTTTCCGTATTTTTGCCCAACCGGCCTCTTGCAAGATCATCTTGGCTCGTCGGTCCCCGTCTTTCTTGACGTGGAAATCTTTAACGTGCCTTGGCAGTTTTCTGGTTTTCTTTCCGCAAGCAGGACACGGGTCCTCGTCGATGCTCAGGCGGCCCCGAGACATCTGGAGGTAGAGCCATCGCTCCTCATCATTGGTTATCCTGTGTGTGTTAAGGAGGTGCTCCTTCACCTCCTTGATGACCTTCTCACACACAGGGACGGTGCACCACACGTACCTGTTGTCCTTCCTTTTTGGTGGCTGAAACAACAGTAGGTTTTAGTTAGGGTCTCAGCCAGGTAAGCACTAGCATAGGACTTAGCATAGGACTTTAGCTCAGGCTTTTAGCTACATGAGTGTCTCATTGTTATGTCAAACATTGTTTTCTGTTCTCTTTTCTTTCTAGGTGGCGGTGGCGTAACAGCGGGCGAGCAGGTAGGTATTAGTTAGGGTCTCAGCCAGGTAAGCACTAGCATAGGACTTAGCATAGGACTTTAGCTCAGGCTTTTAGCTACATGAGTGTCTCATTGTTATGTCAAACATTGTTTTCTGTTCTCTTTTCTTTCTAGGTGGCGGTGGCGTAACAGCGGGCGAGCAGGTAGGTATTAGTTAGGGTCTCAGTTTAATCTTGACCTTGCAGGTCTGGAGGCAGGTCTGGAGGTCAGCTGCCTTGTGTATAAGCTTCCTCTTGTTTGCCTTGACCTCATGGGCCCGCCTGACCTTGTTGGGCCTGTTGGTCTTGATGTGGCGGTCCATGAAGGTGATCAAGTTTATCAACTTCTTTGCAGAGACCCGGCAGTGGGGTGGGGGGGAGTCACGCATGTATTTGAGGAACGTCCTGACGTTCAAAAGGTAGTGCTCCAAGGTGTTGGGCGTCTTGTCGAACTGTACCTTCACTACCTATTCTGTCCATAACGGCACATAACTCGGTAACGCGGCTGAGTGGGATTGGGCGCCGTTCCCACGGGGTCATCGGCGCCCAATACCGCGCCGCTCCGTCGGGGTCAGTGGCGTGGAGCGTTACACTGGGGAACAGAGCACACTTGGCATCTGGTTCGAGGCTGGGAGTCACCTCAGGTTTTATTTTTGCGCTCCTCTGAGGTTGACCACTAGATGTCGACATTTTACTACTAATATCTCTGCATTGGTGAGTTATTGGATACTGAATATCCAAGTATCCTGGATACTTTCTGCATTGAAGAGTCTGAAAGCACGTGAATATTTCGCATTAAGTGCGTTGATATCATTAGAAGCAGGTGCTCTCACCATAGTCATGGTCATCGACGATGTCATTGTCCGACTCGTCTGAATCGGGTTCCTGGTGCACCATGGCCTGATGCACCAGGGTAGGCCTGGCCTCTCCCTCCTCCACCACCCTGGAGGAAGAGGCGCCGTCAGGCACCAGGGGAGGCCTGGTCTCTCCCTCCTCCACCAACCTTGAAGAGGACGCCTCTCCCTCCTCCTCCTCCTCCTGCTCCATAGAGGCAGGCTCCATTATCACCGACTCAAACAACTTTCGTATTTTCCTACTTTCCCAATGGTTGGGATCGTAGGCATAAAAGGTGTCGGCAGTGTCCTCGCTGTGGAGCATGTAGTTGACTATGAGCGTCCTATTGGGTCCATGTCGGTACTTGGCTCTGGCCTGGAGAAGCAGAAGAAAACGAATAGGAAAATTAGAGCTGAAAGGTAAAACTATTAAAAATCACACCTTCAGTTGTCCGCCATATTTTGTTGTGAAGCTTCCATGTTTACTTACCAGGTCGGCGACGGAGCTCCTGAGGGTGCCGAAGCGAACCTTCCCGGGGAGCTTCATTGCTTTCCAGCAATTCTGCATCAGCTGGTTGAGATTCTTGCAGCATCCCTCGCCGCTGGTGAAAAAGAAGTGTCTTTGTTTTTCGCCTCCTCAGGCAGTTCCGCCTTTATGGCGAGCCATCGCCTAAGCCAACTGTACTCCTCCTTGGTGAAGTACATGGAGGCCGCACCATACTTCCTTTTGGTCTTATTTTCGATGACCTATGACAGAGACAGTTGGAGAGAAGGGGAAAAGGAGAGGAAGCAGAGATAAAGTCAGTTTTGATTTGCGTTATGTCAAACGTTGTTTTCTTTTCTCTTTCTTTCTAGGTGGCGGTGGTTTAGCAGTGGACAAGCAGGTATGTTTTAGTTAGGGTCTCAGCCAGGTAAGTACCAGCATAGGACTTAGTATAGGACTTTAGCTCAGGCTTATAGCTACATAAGTGTCTCAGCGTTAAGTCAAACATTGTTTTCTGTTCTCTTTTCTTTCTAGGTGGCGGTGGCGTAACAGCGGGCGAGCAGGTAGGTTTTAGTTAGGGTCTCAGCCAGGTAAGTAGTAGCATAGGACTTAGCGTAGGACTTTAGCTCATTACTTGCATTACTTGCAATTGGACTGCCAAACGTGCAATTGGCCAATTGCCAATTGGACGTTTTAAACGTCCAATTGGCAATATCATTACATGATATTGCCAATTGGACATTTAAAACGTCCAATTGGCAAAATAATGTAATGATATTGCCAATTGGACGTTTTAAACGTCCAACTGGCAATATCATTACATTGGACAGTCAAAGTGGTTACTTGCCTCGACGATGTAGCCCTTGTCCATGTCGCCATGTGCCTCTGTGACCATTGTGTCTGTAAGTTTGGAGTGCACCTGATTGCGGTGCCCAAAGTTACATGCCAGGTACAGGCACATGTAGCCGTTGAAGGCAGCCTTTCTCTGGTTGGTGCACCCGCTCCCCTCCGGGTCCTCGATCAATGCTGTAAACAGAAGCACAGATCACGACATGGGTCATTATTGAATACGTTCCCTGTGTTGTTGAGAGCAACTGTCAAATTGCGATATTGACTTACCCAAAACCTCTGGTATCTTGACCTTGCAGGTCTGGAGGCAGGTCTGGAGGTCAGCTGCCTTGTGTATAAGCTTCCTCTTGTTTGCCTTGACCTCATGGGCCCGCCTGACCTTGTTGGGCCTGTTGGTCTTGATGTGGCGGTCCATGAAGGTGATCAAGTTTATCAACTTCTTTGCAGAGACCCGGCAGTGGGGTGGGGGGGAGTCACGCATGTATTTGAGGAACGTCCTGACGTTCAAAAGGTAGTGCTCCAAGGTGTTGGGCGTCTTGTCGAACTGTACCTTCACTACCTTGAAGACCCAGCTGTTTAGGAGAGTTAAATGTGTTAATGCATGTCTTCAACCATCACTCTCTCTTGCACGCACACCACATCCGGATGGTACAACATTACTCACACTTTGATACGCTCCTTGTTGTCCACAAACCCCCACTCGCAGAGCCGGGAGGCATTGTGGGCCATGAATTGGAGAAATGCCTTGACCCTGCTCAGTTTGCTTCTAATGTTGCCTTGGGCAACATCAGACTGGTCAAGGCCCAGCTCTTGTTGGGCAAATTCGTCAAGGTATTTGGCTGTAAAAGATACATCATATGTTAATAGTGTTGCCTGGAGCAGCAAGCTCAAACAGTATGTTATGTCATGTTACATTGCAAATAGGACACTCCATTTGCCATACTTACTCATGCCGGGAGAAAACTTGATGAATCTCATCATGTTTCCCTTCCCGGTCCCCAAACTCAGAATGGACTTGACTCTCATCGAATTCAGTGGCGCCCTCTCGAGGTTCACTCTTGCGAGGTCCACTCTTGGCTGTCGCACCTGTCAAACACATAGAAGAAATATAAGAAACCAAGTATTGATCACATGAATGAGATAATGGAGTGGCAAAGACCTTGCCGCTGGCCTCTTTCTGGGTGCTTACTGGTACAGCGGGAGATTCATCCTCCGTCACCTCCACTTCCCCCGCCAATTCCCCGCCATCAAAGGGATCTGGTACCGATATTACGACCGTACGGCTCGGCTGTGGAGAGGGATGAATGGGGAGGTCCGGTTCGTCCCCAAACTCCATCTCATCGGAGTTGGTGGGGACTTCTGGATCCTCCACGCTCGGCTGTAGAGAGATTGGTCTGTGTCAAACCCAAATACATTCTAGGGGCAACTGGACGGTTCAAACGGCAAGAGAAATATATTATTTCTGTTGTCCCCACGCACCGGCTACAGATAAGCAGTAGGGGCAACTGGACGGTTCAAATGGCAAGAGAAATACATTATTTCAGTACCAGCATAGGACTTAGCATAGGACTTTAGCTCAGGCTTATAGCTACATAAGTGTCTCAGCGTTATGTCAAACATTGTTTTCTGTTCTCTTTTCTTTCTAGGTGGCGGTGGCGTAACAGCGGACGAGCAGGTAGGTTTTAGTTAGGGTCTCAGCCAGGTAAGTAGTAGCATAGGACTTAGCGTAGGACTTAAGCTCATTACTTGCATTACTTGCAATTGAACTGACAAACGTCCAATTGGCCAATTGCCAATTGGACGTTTTTAACGGTTCAAACGGCAAGAGAAATATATTATTTCTGTTGTCCCCACGCACCGGCTACAGATAAGCGGTAGGGGCAACTGGACGGTTCAAATGGCAAGAGAAATACATTATTTCTGTTGTCCCCGCACACCGGCTAGAGATAAGCGGTTGGATAGACAGACAAACACACCTGCGGGTAATCCAGCATCCAATTGGGGATACTGCGCTGGCGCTTTCCAGCGACAGAGGCAGGGGCGATGGCAGGCCAGGTCAAAGCACTGGTGACTGACTCGGGGTGCCAGCCAGGGTCAACAACCTGTAGGAAGAACAGGCGTGGATAAACATCTTTGGAAACAGTCAATTGGACCGACAGACAGACAGACATCCAGACCATTGGATAGTTTAGAATACCTCATTCTCAGACTCTGAGTCAGAGTCAGGCAAAAATCCAGGTGTAGGTGCTGGTGCAGTTGCACAGGCACGGGCAGGCCTCTTTGCAGAGGCAGAGGCCTGGCATGATTAAACATAAACAGTCAGTGAGACTTCCAGAAAATTGGATAGAAAGACACACACAGAGAGATGAATACAGACAGATGAATACAGACCTCTTGCGCGGGTGTCTGGCGCTTCCCCTTCCCCTTCCCCTTCCCCTTCCCAGAATGGCCTGGGCGCTGAGAACCCTGTACAATGAGGAACAACAGATGTGCATAAACAACATGGGAAAATGTCAGTTGGACAGACAGACAGACAGACAGACAGACAGACAGACAGACAGACAGACAGACAGAGTTTTAGCTATATAAGTGTCTCAACATTATGTCAACCATAGTTTAGAATTAATACCTCAGGCTCAGCAGGCACAGCAGTCGAGGACACCTGTCCTTGAAGTGCTCTCGCCATTGCCTTATACTTGGATCTTTCAACTAAGGCTTTGGCAAGAGACTTCCGTGTTTCTTTTAGCTCTCTTCTGAGTGCCCAGAGCTCGGCAGTAGTTGTGTCCTCGCCGGGGGGGGGGGTGGATGGGGGATGGGGACCACTTGCAGGACCATGACCCTCTCTGGAGGAGGACGGGGGAGGTGAATGTGCTCCAGGACGTGGTCCAGGCCCAGCACCCTGTTGCTCGCTGGAGGAGGACGGGGGAGGTGGACGTTGTCGTGCTCTAGGACGTGGTCCAGGCCCAGCCCCCTGTTGCTCGCTGGAGGAGGACGGGGGAGGTGGACGTTGTCGTGCTCTAGGACGTGGTCCAGGCCCAGCCCCCTGTTGCTCGCTGGAGGAGGACGGGGGAGGTGGACGTGCTCCAGGACGTGGTCCAGGCCCAGCCCCCTCCTCCTCTGGCTCCTCGTCCGACGGTGGCTGGTACGGTGGCCGGTATTCTGGCGTGTAGTTGTCCACGTCTACCGTGGTCACCAGAGGAGGGTGAGGGTTCTGGGCCCTCAGTTCGGCCATTGTTTTCCGTATTTTTGCCCAACCGGCCTCTTGCAAGATCATCTTGGCTCGTCGGTCCCCGTCTTTCTTGACGTGGAAATCTTTAACGTGCCTTGGCAGTTTTCTGGTTTTCTTTCCGCAAGCAGGACACGGGTCCTCGTCGATGCTCAGGCGGCCCCGAGACATCTGGAGGTAGAGCCATCGCTCCTCATCATTGGTTATCCTGTGTGTGTTAAGGAGGTGCTCCTTCACCTCCTTGATGACCTTCTCACACACAGGGACGGTGCACCACACGTACCTGTTGTCCTTCCTTTTTGGTGGCTGAAACAACAGTAGGTTTTAGTTAGGGTCTCAGCCAGGTAAGCACTAGCATAGGACTTAGCATAGGACTTTAGCTCAGGCTTTTAGCTACATGAGTGTCTCATTGTTATGTCAAACATTGTTTTCTGTTCTCTTTTCTTTCTAGGTGGCGGTGGCGTAACAGCGGGCGAGCAGGTAGGTATTAGTTAGGGTCTCAGCCAGGTAAGCACTAGCATAGGACTTAGCATAGGACTTTAGCTCAGGCTTTTAGCTACATGAGTGTCTCATTGTTATGTCAAACATTGTTTTCTGTTCTCTTTTCTTTCTAGGTGGCGGTGGCGTAACAGCGGGCGAGCAGGTAGGTATTAGTTAGGGTCTCAGTTTAATCTTGACCTTGCAGGTCTGGAGGCAGGTCTGGAGGTCAGCTGCCTTGTGTATAAGCTTCCTCTTGTTTGCCTTGACCTCATGGGCCCGCCTGACCTTGTTGGGCCTGTTGGTCTTGATGTGGCGGTCCATGAAGGTGATCAAGTTTATCAACTTCTTTGCAGAGACCCGGCAGTGGGGTGGGGGGGAGTCACGCATGTATTTGAGGAACGTCCTGACGTTCAAAAGGTAGTGCTCCAAGGTGTTGGGCGTCTTGTCGAACTGTACCTTCACTACCTTGAAGACCCAGCTGTTTAGGAGAGTTAAATGTGTTAATGCATGTCTTCAACCATCACTCTCTCTTGCACGCACACCACATCCGGATGGTACAACATTACTCACACTTTGATACGCTCCTTGTTGTCCACAAACCCCCACTCGCAGAGCCGGGAGGCATTGTGGGCCATGAATTGGAGAAATGCCTTGACCCTGCTCAGTTTGCTTCTAATGTTGCCTTGGGCAACATCAGACTGGTCAAGGCCCAGCTCTTGTTGGGCAAATTCGTCAAGGTATTTGGCTGTAAAAGATACATCATATGTTAATAGTGTTGCCTGGAGCAGCAAGCTCAAACAGTATGTTATGTCATGTTACATTGCAAATAGGACACTCCATTTGCCATACTTACTCATGCCGGGAGAAAACTTGATGAATCTCATCATGTTTCCCTTCCCGGTCCCCAAACTCAGAATGGACTTGACTCTCATCGAATTCAGTGGCGCCCTCTCGAGGTTCACTCTTGCGAGGTCCACTCTTGGCTGTCGCACCTGTCAAACACATAGAAGAAATATAAGAAACCAAGTATTGATCACATGAATGAGATAATGGAGTGGCAAAGACCTTGCCGCTGGCCTCTTTCTGGGTGCTTACTGGTACAGCGGGAGATTCATCCTCCGTCACCTCCACTTCCCCCGCCAATTCCCCGCCATCAAAGGGATCTGGTACCGATATTACGACCGTACGGCTCGGCTGTGGAGAGGGATGAATGGGGAGGTCCGGTTCGTCCCCAAACTCCATCTCATCGGAGTTGGTGGGGACTTCTGGATCCTCCACGCTCGGCTGTAGAGAGATTGGTCTGTGTCAAACCCAAATACATTCTAGGGGCAACTGGACGGTTCAAACGGCAAGAGAAATATATTATTTCTGTTGTCCCCACGCACCGGCTACAGATAAGCAGTAGGGGCAACTGGACGGTTCAAATGGCAAGAGAAATACATTATTTCAGTACCAGCATAGGACTTAGCATAGGACTTTAGCTCAGGCTTATAGCTACATAAGTGTCTCAGCGTTATGTCAAACATTGTTTTCTGTTCTCTTTTCTTTCTAGGTGGCGGTGGCGTAACAGCGGACGAGCAGGTAGGTTTTAGTTAGGGTCTCAGCCAGGTAAGTAGTAGCATAGGACTTAGCGTAGGACTTAAGCTCATTACTTGCATTACTTGCAATTGAACTGACAAACGTCCAATTGGCCAATTGCCAATTGGACGTTTTTAACGGTTCAAACGGCAAGAGAAATATATTATTTCTGTTGTCCCCACGCACCGGCTACAGATAAGCGGTAGGGGCAACTGGACGGTTCAAATGGCAAGAGAAATACATTATTTCTGTTGTCCCCGCACACCGGCTAGAGATAAGTGGTTGGATAGACAGACAAACACACCTGCGGGTAATCCAGCATCCAATTGGGGATACTGCGCTGGCGCTTTCCAGCGACAGAGGCAGGGGCGATGGCAGGCCAGGTCAAAGCACTGGTGACTGACTCGGGGTGCCAGCCAGGGTCAACAACCTGTAGGAAGAACAGGCGTGGATAAACATCTTTGGAAACAGTCAATTGGACCGACAGACAGACAGACATCCAGACCATTGGATAGTTTAGAATACCTCATTCTCAGTACCGTATCACCTCTCTCTACCTGTCTCACCTCTCTCTACCTGTCTCACCTCTCTACCTGTCTCACCTCTCAACCTGTCTCACCTCTCTCTACCTGTCTCACCACTCTCTACCTGTCTCACCTCTCAACCTGTCTCACCTCTCTCTACCTGTATCACCACGCTCTACCTGTCTCACCTCTCTCTACCTGTCTCAACTCTCAACCTGTCTCACCTCTCTCTACCTGTCTCACCTCTCAACCTGTCTCACCTCTCTCTACCTGTCTCACCACTCTCTACCTGTCTCACCTCTATCTACCTGTCTCACCACTCTCTACCTGTCTCACCACTCTCTACCTGTCTCACCTCTCTACCTGTCTCACCTCTCAACCTGTCTCGCCTCTCTACCTGTCTCGTCTCTCAACCTTTTTCTCTGTACAAAACAACCTCTAGTAACAAAATGCACAGAAGAGGAAATCAAATAAAATAAAAATCACAGCAAAGCTGTATACGTGTAAATTCCAATTTCAGAGTTTAACTGGAAGATTACAGGAAGGCCTACACCTCATCGTAATGCCTTAATTTATACTGTCGTACGATAGTAAAGAGCTCAGCCATATCCCGCCCTTAGGGAAGCTGCGGTCCAATTGGCACTTGGTCGCACCCGATCTCCGGTCGAACCTACGCAGCCAAGTGCACCTCCCCTTTCCGGGGCCCCTAAAAATAGGGGAGGGGGCCCTAAAAAAACTACATTTTTTTCCCCGCAAGGCGCACCCGGCCCCGGGGCCCGGGGGCCAACGGGGCCCGAGCAGTGATTTTTTTAAAAACCCATCGTACCGCTGCCACCACCAGGCGGAGTCACGCTCCACCCTCCCGGACTTGCCAATCGGACCGTCCTATTGGCAATAGCCGACATGTTACGGTGCCGCTCGGACGGGTCCGATCGGCAATTGAAGCCATTAAGCGATTCGGGCTCTGCCTTTCACGCCTCTCTCTACCTTTCTCACCTTAGTACCGTATCACCTCTCTCTACCTGTCTCACCTCTCTCTACCTGTCTCACCTCTCTACCTGTCTCACCTCTCAACCTGTCTCACCTCTCTCTACCTGTCTCACCACTCTCTACCTGTCTCACCTCTCAACCTGTCTCACCTCTCTCTACCTGTATCACCACGCTCTACCTGTCTCACCTCTCTCTACCTGTCTCAACTCTCAACCTGTCTCACCTCTCTCTACCTGTCTCACCTCTCAACCTGTCTCACCTCTCTCTACCTGTCTCACCACTCTCTACCTGTCTCACCTCTATCTACCTGTCTCACCACTCTCTACCTGTCTCACCACTCTCTACCTGTCTCACCTCTCTACCTGTCTCACCTCTCAACCTGTCTCGCCTCTCTACCTGTCTCGTCTCTCAACCTGTCTCACCTCTCTACCTCTCTCACCTCTCTCTACCTGTCTCACCTCTCTCTACCTGTCTCACCTCTCTCAACCTGTCTCACCACTCTCTACCTGTCTCACCACTCTCTACCTGTCTCACCTCTCAACCTGTCTCACCTCTCTCGACCTGTCTCACCACTCTCTACCTGTCTCACCTCTCAACCTGTCTCACCTCTCTCGACCTGTCTCACCACTCTCTACCTGTCTCACCTCTCTCTACCTGTCTCAACTCTCAACCTGTCTCACCTCTCTCTACCTGTATCACCACGCTCTACCTGTCTCACCTCTCTCTACCTGTCTCACCACTCCCAATCTTGCCAATTGGACGTGCCAAACGTCCAATTGGACGTTTTAAACGTCCAATTGGCAATAATGTAATGATTCCAGGGACACCCTGGGCAGGCTCTCCCTGTGTATCACCTCTCAACCTGTCTCACCTCTCTCTACCTGTCTCACCACTCTCTACCTGTCTCACCTCTCAACCTGTCTCACCTCTCTCTACCTGTCTCACCTCTGTACCGTATCACCTCTCTCAACCTGTCTCACCTCTCTCGACCTGTCTCACCACTCTCTACCTGTCTCACCTCTCTCTACCTGTCTCAACTCTCAACCTGTCTCACCTCTCTCTACCTGTCTCACCTCTCTACCTGTCTCACCTCTCAACCTGTCTCACCTCTCTCTACCTGTATCACCACGCTCTACCTGTCTCACCTCTCTCTACCTGTCTCACCACTCCCAATCTTGCCAATTGGACGTGCCAAACGTCCAATTGGCAATATCATTGCAATGATATTGCCAATTGGACGTTTTAAACGTCCAATTGGCAATAATGTAATGATTCCAGGGACACCCTGGGCAGGCTCTCCCTGTGTATCACCTCTCAACCTGTCTCACCTCTCTCTACCTGTCTCACCTCTCAACCTGTCTCACCTCTCTCTACCTGTCTCACCACTCTCTACCTGTCTCACCTCTCAACCTGTCTCACCTCTCTCTACCTGTCTCACCACTCTACCTGTCTCACCTCTCTCTACCTGTCTCACCACTCTCTACCTGTCTCACCACTCTCTACCTGTCTCACCTCTCTACCTGTCTCACCTCTCAACCTGTCTCACCTCTCTCTACCTGTCTCACCACTCTCTACCTGTCTCACCTCTCAACCTGTCTCACCTCTCTCTACCTGTCTCACCACTCTGTACCTGTCTCACCTCTCTACCTGTCTCACCTCTCTCTACATGTCTCACCTCTCAACCTGTCTCACCTCTCTCTACCTGTCTCACCTCTCTCTACCTGTCTCACCTCTCTACCTGTCTCACCTCTCTCTACCTATCTCACCTCTCTCTACCTGTCTCACCACTCTCAACCTGTCTCACCTCTCCACCTGTCTCACCTCTCAACCTGTCTCACCTCTCTCTACCTGTCTCACCACTCCCAATCTTGCCAATTGGACGTGCCAAACGTCCAATTGGCAATATCATTGCAATGATATTGCCAATTGGACGTTTTAAACGTCCAATTGGCAATAATGTAATGATTCCAGGGACACCCTGGGCAGGCTCTCCCTGTGTATCACCTCTCAACCTGTCTCACCTCTCTCTACCTGTCTCACCTCTCAACCTGTCTCACCTCTCTCTACCTGTCTCACCACTCTCTACCTGTCTCACCTCTCTCTACATGTCTCACCTCTCAACCTGTCTCACCTCTCTCTACCTGTCTCACCTCTCTCTACCTGTCTCACCTCTCTACCTGTCTCACCTCTCTCTACCTATCTCACCTCTCTCTACCTGTCTCACCACTCTCTACCTGTCTCACCTCTCTACCTGTCTCACCTCTCAACCTGTCTCACCTCTCTCTACCTGTCTCACCACTCCCAATCTTGCCAATTGGACGTGCCAAACGTCCAATTGGCAATATCATTGCAATGATATTGCCAATTGGACGTGCCAAACGTCCAATTGGCAATATCATTGCAATGATATTGCCAATTGGATGTTTAAAACGTCCAATTGGCAATATCATTACATTATCTTTGTATTGGCAGTGTCTCAGAAATAGATTCCAGTCTATATTCCAGTGTATATATATATTTATTTGACAGTTGCACATTTAAAACATAAAATTAAATAACAAAACAAGAAGAAAGAAAAAACAGGCTAACAGGCCTTTCATAATTTCTTTATGAAATAATAATAAAACATTTTATGCAGTGCATATATGGAGGTTCCAAACCTTTAAACAGTGCCCTTTAAGAAAAAAAAACAGGCTAACAGGCCTTTCATAATTTCTTTATGAAATAATAATAAAACATTTTATGCAGTGCATATGCCTTTAAACAGTGCCCTTTAAGAAAAGAAAAAAAACAGCCCTTTAATGTTCATTTTTTTTTCAACAATAAAACTTTTAACAAAAGAAGAACGAAAAAACAGGCTAACACGCCTTTCATAATTGCTTTATGAAACAATAATAAAACATTGTATTCAGTGCATATGGAGATTCAAAGGTCTGAGCTATCTGCGTGCGACATTTGGAGTCTTTAGCACCAACCATGTGCTGTCAGGGCTCTTTCATGCGATTCGGGCTAATTCGGATTCGCGTCCATTAGGACTCCGCATATGGAGATTCCAAACCCTTTGCGTTGGTTCCGGAAAACCGCATATCGGGTCGGGTCGAGGCATAGCTAAGAACATAGGCAAAGGTCTGAGCTATCTGCGTGCGAAATTTGGAGTCTGTAGAACCAACCATGTGCTGTCAGGGCTCTTTCTTGCAATTCGGCCTCGGCTTCAATTAGTAGTCACGATGTAATGATATTGCCAATTGGCTGTTGTAAACGTCCAATTGGCAATATCATTACATTGGAGAGTCAAACTTATTTTGTTTTGAATAAGTTCTTCCTGGCCTCCTTGAAATTTTTTTGGGACCGCAGCATTCTTTTGTAGTTTTTGAAGGGACTACACACTGAAGCTTTTGGTGGTTTTTTTTTGGGCGTAGAGCCACTCTCACCCACCGGCTTCGACTGCTCTCTTCGCATTCAATCCGACTTTTTCACCATTTCTCAGACGTTTGAATTCAGAGAATATGCACTGGGTATCCACGGAGGAGTATCCTCCGTGGATACTTTGAAGTACGCATGCGCCGATATCTCTCGCCTTGAATATTATTCCCCTCAGGGGAATCGAACCCAAACCGTGGGTTTGTTGCATCCGTGCTCTACTGACTGAGCTAATGAACGGATGAAGTGACTCCTTTTTTGTGCATTTATCTATGACGTGGATAGTGGGGTAGATGTTGATAGTGAGGGACTGAATATTTACTATTCTGTCCATAACGGCACATAACTCGGTAACGCGGCTGAGTGGGATTGGGCGCCGTTCCCACGGGGTCATCGGCGCCCAATACCGCGCCGCTCCGTCGGGGTCAGTGGCGTGGAGCGTTACACTGGGGAACAGAGCACACTTGGCATCTGGTTCGAGGCTGGGAGTCACCTCAGGTTTTATTTTTGCGCTCCTCTGAGGTTGACCACTAGATGTCGACATTTTACTACTAATATCTCTGCATTGGTGAGTTATTGGATACTGAATATCCAAGTATCCTGGATACTTTCTGCATTGAAGAGTCTGAAAGCACGTGAATATTTCGCATTAAGTGCGTTGATATCATTAGAAGCAGGTGCTCTCACCATAGTCATGGTCATCGACGATGTCATTGTCCGACTCGTCTGAATCGGGTTCCTGGTGCACCATGGCCTGATGCACCAGGGTAGGCCTGGCCTCTCCCTCCTCCACCACCCTGGAGGAAGAGGCGCCGTCAGGCACCAGGGGAGGCCTGGTCTCTCCCTCCTCCACCAACCTTGAAGAGGACGCCTCTCCCTCCTCCTCCTCCTCCTGCTCCATAGAGGCAGGCTCCATTATCACCGACTCAAACAACTTTCGTATTTTCCTACTTTCCCAATGGTTGGGATCGTAGGCATAAAAGGTGTCGGCAGTGTCCTCGCTGTGGAGCATGTAGTTGACTATGAGCGTCCTATTGGGTCCATGTCGGTACTTGGCTCTGGCCTGGAGAAGCAGAAGAAAACAAATAGGAAAATTAGAGCTGAAAGGTAAAACTATTAAAAATCACACCTTCAGTTGTCCGCCATATTTTGTTGTGAAGCTTCCATGTTTACTTACCAGGTCGGCGACGGAGCTCCTGAGGGTGCCGAAGCGAACCTTCCCGGGGAGCTTCATTGCTTTCCAGCAATTCTGCATCAGCTGGTTGAGATTCTTGCAGCATCCCTCGCCGCTGGTGAAAAAGAAGTATTTGTTTTTCGCCTCCTCAGGCAGTTCCGCCTTTATGGCGAGCCATCGCCTAAGCCAACTGTACTCCTCCTTGGTGAAGTACATGGAGGCCGCACCATACTTCCTTTTGGTCTTATTTTCGATGACCTATGACAGAGACAGTTGGAGAGAAGGGGAAAAGGAGAGGAAGCAGAGATAAAGTCAGTTTTGATTTGCGTTATGTCAAACGTTGTTTTCTTTTCTCTTTCTTTCTAGGTGGCGGTGGTTTAGCAGTGGACAAGCAGGTATGTTTTAGTTAGGGTCTCAGCCAGGTAAGTACCAGCATAGGACTTAGTATAGGACTTTAGCTCAGGCTTATAGCTACATAAGTGTCTCAGCGTTAAGTCAAACATTGTTTTCTGTTCTCTTTTCTTTCTAGGTGGCGGTGGCGTAACAGCGGGCGAGCAGGTAGGTTTTAGTTAGGGTCTCAGCCAGGTAAGTAGTAGCATAGGACTTAGCGTAGGACTTTAGCTCATTACTTGCATTACTTGCAATTGGACTGCCAAACGTGCAATTGGCCAATTGCCAATTGGACGTTTTAAACGTCCAATTGGCAATATCATTACATGATATTGCCAATTGGACATTTAAAACGTCCAATTGGCAAAATAATGTAATGATATTGCCAATTGGACGTTTTAAACGTCCAACTGGCAATATCATTACATTGGACAGTCAAAGTGGTTACTTGCCTCGACGATGTAGCCCTTGTCCATGTCGCCATGTGCCTCTGTGACCATTGTGTCTGTAAGTTTGGAGTGCACCTGATTGCGGTGCCCAAAGTTACATGCCAGGTACAGGCACATGTAGCCGTTGAAGGCAGCCTTTCTCTGGTTGGTGCACCCGCTCCCCTCCGGGTCCTCGATCAATGCTGTAAACAGAAGCACAGATCACGACATGGGTCATTATTGAATACGTTCCCTGTGTTGTTGAGAGCAACTGTCAAATTGCGATATTGACTTACCCAAAACCTCTGGTATCTTGACCTTGCAGGTCTGGAGGCAGGTCTGGAGGTCAGCTGCCTTGTGTATAAGCTTCCTCTTGTTTGCCTTGACCTCATGGGCCCGCCTGACCTTGTTGGGCCTGTTGGTCTTGATGTGGCGGTCCATGAAGGTGATCAAGTTTATCAACTTCTTTGCAGAGACCCGGCAGTGGGGTGGGGGGGAGTCACGCATGTATTTGAGGAACGTCCTGACGTTCAAAAGGTAGTGCTCCAAGGTGTTGGGCGTCTTGTCGAACTGTACCTTCACTACCTTGAAGACCCAGCTGTTTAGGAGAGTTAAATGTGTTAATGCATGTCTTCAACCATCACTCTCTCTTGCACGCACACCACATCCGGATGGTACAACATTACTCACACTTTGATACGCTCCTTGTTGTCCACAAACCCCCACTCGCAGAGCCGGGAGGCATTGTGGGCCATGAATTGGAGAAATGCCTTGACCCTGCTCAGTTTGCTTCTAATGTTGCCTTGGGCAACATCAGACTGGTCAAGGCCCAGCTCTTGTTGGGCAAATTCGTCAAGGTATTTGGCTGTAAAAGATACATCATATGTTAATAGTGTTGCCTGGAGCAGCAAGCTCAAACAGTATGTTATGTCATGTTACATTGCAAATAGGACACTCCATTTGCCATACTTACTCATGCCGGGAGAAAACTTGATGAATCTCATCATGTTTCCCTTCCCGGTCCCCAAACTCAGAATGGACTTGACTCTCATCGAATTCAGTGGCGCCCTCTCGAGGTTCACTCTTGCGAGGTCCACTCTTGGCTGTCGCACCTGTCAAACACATAGAAGAAATATAAGAAACCAAGTATTGATCACATGAATGAGATAATGGAGTGGCAAAGACCTTGCCGCTGGCCTCTTTCTGGGTGCTTACTGGTACAGCGGGAGATTCATCCTCCGTCACCTCCACTTCCCCCGCCAATTCCCCGCCATCAAAGGGATCTGGTACCGATATTACGACCGTACGGCTCGGCTGTGGAGAGGGATGAATGGGGAGGTCCGGTTCGTCCCCAAACTCCATCTCATCGGAGTTGGTGGGGACTTCTGGATCCTCCACGCTCGGCTGTAGAGAGATTGGTCTGTGTCAAACCCAAATACATTCTAGGGGCAACTGGACGGTTCAAACGGCAAGAGAAATATATTATTTCTGTTGTCCCCACGCACCGGCTACAGATAAGCAGTAGGGGCAACTGGACGGTTCAAATGGCAAGAGAAATACATTATTTCAGTACCAGCATAGGACTTAGCATAGGACTTTAGCTCAGGCTTATAGCTACATAAGTGTCTCAGCGTTATGTCAAACATTGTTTTCTGTTCTCTTTTCTTTCTAGGTGGCGGTGGCGTAACAGCGGACGAGCAGGTAGGTTTTAGTTAGGGTCTCAGCCAGGTAAGTAGTAGCATAGGACTTAGCGTAGGACTTAAGCTCATTACTTGCATTACTTGCAATTGAACTGACAAACGTCCAATTGGCCAATTGCCAATTGGACGTTTTTAACGGTTCAAACGGCAAGAGAAATATATTATTTCTGTTGTCCCCACGCACCGGCTACAGATAAGCGGTAGGGGCAACTGGACGGTTCAAATGGCAAGAGAAATACATTATTTCTGTTGTCCCCGCACACCGGCTAGAGATAAGCGGTTGGATAGACAGACAAACACACCTGCGGGTAATCCAGCATCCAATTGGGGATACTGCGCTGGCGCTTTCCAGCGACAGAGGCAGGGGCGATGGCAGGCCAGGTCAAGGCACTGGTGACTGACTCGGGGTGCCAGCCAGGGTCAACAACCTGTAGGAAGAACAGGCGTGGATAAACATCTTTGGAAACAGTCAATTGGACCGACAGACAGACAGACATCCAGACCATTGGATAGTTTAGAATACCTCATTCTCAGACTCTGAGTCAGAGTCAGGCAAAAATCCAGGTGTAGGTGCTGGTGCAGTTGCACAGGCACGGGCAGGCCTCTTTGCAGAGGCAGAGGCCTGGCATGATTAAACATAAACAGTCAGTGAGACTTCCAGAAAATTGGATAGAAAGACACACACAGAGAGATGAATACAGACAGATGAATACAGACCTCTTGCGCGGGTGTCTGGCGCTTCCCCTTCCCCTTCCCCTTCCCCTTCCCCTTCCCAGAATGGCCTGGGCGCTGAGAACCCTGTACAATGAGGAACAACAGATGTGCATAAACAACATGGGAAAATGTCAGTTGGACAGACAGACAGACAGACAGACAGACAGACAGACAGACAGACAGACAGACAGAGTTTTAGCTATATAAGTGTCTCAACATTATGTCAACCATAGTTTAGAATTAATACCTCAGGCTCAGCAGGCACAGCAGTCGAGGACACCTGTCCTTGAAGTGCTCTCGCCATTGCCTTATACTTGGATCTTTCAACTAAGGCTTTGGCAAGAGACTTCCGTGTTTCTTTTAGCTCTCTTCTGAGTGCCCAGAGCTCGGCAGTAGTTGTGTCCTCGCCGGGGGGGGGGGGGTGGATGGGGGATGGGGACCACTTGCAGGACCATGACCCTCTCTGGAGGAGGACGGGGGAGGTGAATGTGCTCCAGGACGTGGTCCAGGCCCAGCACCCTGTTGCTCGCTGGAGGAGGACGGGGGAGGTGGACGTTGTCGTGCTCTAGGACGTGGTCCAGGCCCAGCCCCCTGTTGCTCGCTGGAGGAGGACGGGGGAGGTGGACGTTGTCGTGCTCTAGGACGTGGTCCAGGCCCAGCCCCCTGTTGCTCGCTGGAGGAGGACGGGGGAGGTGGACGTGCTCCAGGACGTGGTCCAGGCCCAGCCCCCTCCTCCTCTGGCTCCTCGTCCGACGGTGGCTGGTACGGTGGCCGGTATTCTGGCGTGTAGTTGTCCACGTCTACCGTGGTCACCAGAGGAGGGTGAGGGTTCTGGGCCCTCAGTTCGGCCATTGTTTTCCGTATTTTTGCCCAACCGGCCTCTTGCAAGATCATCTTGGCTCGTCGGTCCCCGTCTTTCTTGCCGTGGAAATCTTTAACGTGCCTTGGCAGTTTTCTGGTTTTCTTTCCGCAAGCAGGACACGGGTCCTCGTCGATGCTCAGGCGGCCCCGAGACATCTGGAGGTAGAGCCATCGCTCCTCATCATTGGTTATCCTGTGTGTGTTAAGGAGGTGCTCCTTCACCTCCTTGATGACCTTCTCACACACAGGGACGGTGCACCACACGTACCTGTTGTCCTTCCTTTTTGGTGGCTGAAACAACAGTAGGTTTTAGTTAGGGTCTCAGCCAGGTAAGCACTAGCATAGGACTTAGCATAGGACTTTAGCTCAGGCTTTTAGCTACATGAGTGTCTCATTGTTATGTCAAACATTGTTTTCTGTTCTCTTTTCTTTCTAGGTGGCGGTGGCGTAACAGCGGGCGAGCAGGTAGGTATTAGTTAGGGTCTCAGCCAGGTAAGCACTAGCATAGGACTTAGCATAGGACTTTAGCTCAGGCTTTTAGCTACATGAGTGTCTCATTGTTATGTCAAACATTGTTTTCTGTTCTCTTTTCTTTCTAGGTGGCGGTGGCGTAACAGCGGGCGAGCAGGTAGGTATTAGTTAGGGTCTCAGCCAGGTAAGTAGTAGCATAGGACTTAGCGTAGGACTTTAGCTCATTACTTGCATTACTTGCAATTGGACTGCCAAACGTCCAATTGGCAATATAATATAATGATATTGCCAATTGGACGTTTTAAACGTCCAATTGGCAATATAATGTAATGATATTGCCAATTGGACGTTTTAAACGTCCAATTGGCAATATAATGTAATGATATTGCCAATTGGACGCTTTAAACGTCCAATTGGCAATATAATGTAATGATATTGCCAATTGGACGTTTTAAACTGGATGGTTCGAATGGCAAGATAAATACATTATTTCTGTGCCCCCTGTGCACCGGCTACGGATAAGCGGTTAAAGACACAGAAATACATTCTGTTGAACAGTGAAATTTATATATTTTTTCCCCCACAACCCAAATTCAAATAAGCAGTTGAAGATGATGGATGGATAAAATACGCAATGTTGCGCCGCTAGTAACATGCGCGCCAAGTTTCACAATATTTCGAGTACGCTATGCAGCTCAAGAACGCAATTTATTGGGAATAATAAAGAATATAGACACTTGCTTTGCAGTGCTCGGGCCCTACAATACACAGTCCAAAATACACAAACCAATAACCAACCTACAATGATCTACATTGTGAGCTTGTGATGATGATCTGTATTTTGTCTACAAAGTTTTTAATTATTTCCACATTACCAATTGGACAATGTTCAATTGCTTGCCTAATGCTTACTCACCATGCTTTTGCTCCTTCAGCACAGGTCCAAAAGGTCTCTCTCCTTCAGCTCTCCTTGACCTTCTGTTGAGTTTGGAGGGTGGAGTGTGTGGGTTAACACACCTGATTCTCATAATGAGTTGATTAGCACATGGGGGATGGGGGATGGGGATTATATGTAATGATATTGCCAATTGGACGTTTTAAACGTCCAATTGGCAATATAATGTAATGCTATTGCCAATTGGACGTTTTAAACGTCCAATTGAACGGCCAATAGAACGGCTAGAGATGGCTGGTTGCAGGTGTGTTAATTAAGGCCACCTGGTGTTGCTCACATCAGACCTCACGTCACAAAAAGCACAGCACAGGACAGAGTGATTTCAGAGAGAAGGAATACAACATGCCAAGGGTAATAACAGTCATAATAAAAGTCATAATAGTATATTATGTTGGGTAAAAATGTTTCTTGCTAGTTTAAAGAAGACAATGTAATAAATGTTGCAATACCATTCCATGCATTTATTATTCTTTTCTTTTTCAGGACAACCCCAAGAAGGGATATTCCCGGAGCCTTTGGCCTGACAAAACTGGCAGAAACTGCAGGAGATGCATGGCAGAGATGGACAGGCTCAACAATGCCCTCATCAGGGCCGAGAGGGAGCGTGACGGTTACCGTGCGGCCCTCATTGAATTACAGGAAAAGTGGGCAGAGGTATATATTCTGTCTGTCTGTCTGTCTGTCTGTCTGTCTGTCTGTCTGTCTGTCTGTCTGTCTGTCTGTCTGTCTGTCTGTCTGTCTTACTATCTGACTGCCTCGTCACCAGACTGTATTTGTTGAACATTTCCAGGTGGAAAAAAAGGACGAGGAAGGAGGCCAGGCGGAGACAGGAGACAAGGAAGAGGAGAAGACTGAAGGAGGAGAGGAAGAAAGCTGCCATAGAGCATGTGGGGACGAAACAGATGAAAAGGATGGGGGAGAGGGGGCAGGGGCCAAGATGGTTTAATTAAAATTTAATAAAAAATGTGGCAACTATGCGCAACATGAGTTTGACTTCTGTACTTGTCCTTGAACAATGACTGCCTTTACAATTATAAATGTATAATCATAATCTCAGATACCTTTCCAGGTGAACTAGCACTTTTCAAAATCTACATAGAATCAGGGGCCACAAAACGACGAGTCGATAGAGACAAAGTAAAAAGCATTTCAGTTCCAATACATGTTTATTGCTAATCGGACGGTCCAAATGGCAATAGAATCCATTTTAATACATAAAAAAGCATCTTCATGGCTTATTTTATAAGTTCTGTAGGTGCTACAGACACCACAATTATGCCACACAGTCATCTTTCACCGCTCTATCATAATATGCTGAGTTTTAGCCAGAGGGACCTTTATTTGGGTGAAAAGTAAAGGTTATAGTGAGCCAAAAAAGGCCATTCGTTCATTTGGCAATATTACCTTTTTTCATTTTGAAACTTCAAACTGCTCCCGCTCAAAAACCGTGATAGATAACGATTAGCTCCGGATACATTTTATTATTTGATAGGCCTAGATAACGTACATGCAGTATGGTAGCTTTTGGTTGTCCAGGGGAGAAATAGGAGCAAAAGATAATTGACCAATGTCCGATTGGCAAGAGAAAATAATTTCTCCCTCCAAAAAGGCATCTTTATGGCTTATTTTATAAGTTCTGTAGGTACTACAGACACCCCAATTATGCCACACAGTCATCTTTCACCGCTCTATCATAATATGCAGAGTTTTAGCCAAAGGGGCCTTTATTTGGGTGAAAAGTAAAGGTTAAAGTGAGCCAAAAAAGGTCAGGCGTCCAATTGGCAATATTAGCTTTTTTCATTTTGAAACTTCAAACGGCTCCCGCTCCGAAACCGTGATAGATAACGATTAGCTCCGGATACATGTTATTATTTGATAGGCCTAGATAACGCACATGCAGTATGGTAGCTTTTGGTGGTCCAGGGGAGAAATAGGAGCAAAAGAGTATCGACCAATGTCCGTTTGGCAAGAGAAAAGAATGTCTACCCCAAAAAAAGCATCTTCATGGCTTATATTATAAGTTCTGTAGGTGCTACAGACACCCCAATTATGCCACACAGTCATCTTTCACCGCTCTATCATAATATGCTGAGTTTTGGCCCGAGGGACCTTTATTTGGGTGAAAAGCAAAGGTTATAGTGAGCCAAAAAAGGCCAGGTGGTCATTTGGCAATATTAGCTTTTTTCATTTTGAAACTTCAAGCGGCTCCCGCTCCAAAACAGTGATAGATAACGATTAGCTCCGGATATATTTTATTATTTGATAGGCCTAGATAACACACATGCAGTATGGTAGCTTTTGGTGGTCCAGGGGAGAAATAGGAGCAAAAGAGTATCGACCAATGTCCGTTTGGCAAGAGAAAATAATACCCCCCCCAAAATGAAAGTGTTTTTTGTCCGCCGATCGGCCATACGACCACCCCAGGCCCCCAGATTCTCAGCAGCGATAGTCCTCGTGCCCAACAATCATAATCTAGAAGCTGGTCTTTGTACAAATTGTAGAAAAAAAGTGCTTCATTTCGGAGCCTCCGAAAGCTCTTAGAGTCTACGCCACTGAGACCTTTCGGAGCAGAAGTTGACCTTTTGAGACAAACTTTTTTTCAACAGGTTCTGAGGTTACGATACTGACATATGTTTATCGGCAGTCGATGCAAAGGCCCGCTGCGGTGGTTTCACGTCTCTAGCTGCTCTGGGAGGCCCGCAAATGCAGCGTCCAATTAGCAATATAATGTAATGATATTGCCAATTGGACGTTTTAAACGTCCAATTGGCAATATAATGTAATGATATTGCCAATTGGACGTTTTTTGGGTTAGGGTTAGGATCCTCCTTTTTGTCTTGTTTTCGTTTTAAACGTCCAATTGGCAATATAATGTAATGATTCCAGGGACACCCTGGGCAGGCTCTCCCTGTCCCTGCCTCATAATGATAGCAAGTGCCTATAGTGGGCACACGTTTTAAACGTCCAATTGGCAATAGAACGGCTAGAGATTGTTATGTGCCAATAGCAAGTGAATCAATCAATCATAATGCCACTGGTCGCAGGTGTGTTAATTAAGGCCACCTGGTTTTGCTCACATCAGACCTCACTTCACAAAGAGCACAGGACAGGACAGAGTGATTTCAGAGAGAAGGAATACAACATGCCAAAGGTAATAACAGTCATAATAGTAAATTATGTTGGGTAAAAATGTTTCTTGCTAGTTTAAAGAAGACAATGTAATAAATGTTGCAATACCATTCCATGCATTTATTATTCTTTTCTTTTTCAGCACAACCCCAAGAAGGGATATTCAAAAAAACGTCCAATTGTCAATCTCGTTACAATTTTATATTCCCGGAGCCTTTGGCCTGACAAAACTCCCCAAATCTGCTTGAGATGCATGGCAGAAATGGTCAGGCTCAACAATGCCCTCATCAGGGCCGAGAGGGAGCGTGACGGTTACCGTGCGGCCCTCATTGAATTACAGGAAAAGTTGGCAGAGGTATGTATTCTGTCTGTCTGTCTGTCTGTCTGTCTGTCTGTCTGTCTGTCTGTCTGTCTGTCTTACTATCTGACTGCCTCGTCACCAGACTGTATTTGTTGAACATTTCCAGGTGGAAAAAAAGGACGAGAAAGGAGGCCAGGCGGAGACAGGAGACACAGAAGAGGAGGGGACTGAAAGAGGAGAGGAAGAAAGCTTCCATACAGCTGGTGGGGACGAAGCAGATGAAAAGGATGGGGGAGAGGGGGCAGGGGCCAAGATGGTTTAAATAAAATTGAATAAAAAATGTGGGAACTATCCGCAACATGAGTTTGACTTCTGTACTTGTCCTTGAACAATAACTGCCTTTACAATTATACATTTATAATCATAATCTCAGATACCTTTCCAGGTTGAACTAGCACCTTTCACAATCTACATAGAATCAGGGGCCACAAAACGACAAGTCGATAGTGACAAAGTAAAAAGCATTTCAGTTCCAATACATGTTTATTGCTAATCGGACGGTCCAAATGGCAATATAATCCATTTTAATACATAAAAAAGCATCTTAATGGCTTATTTTATTTTTATTAGTTCTCTAGGTACTACAGACACCCCAATTATGCCACACAGTCATCTTTTACCGCTCTATCATAATATGCAGAGTTTTAGCCAAAGGGGCCTTTATTTGGGTGAAAAGTAAAGGTTAAAGTGAGCCAAAAAAGGTCAGGCGTTCATTTGGCAATATTAGCTTTTTTCATTTTGAAACTTCAAACGGCTCCCGCTCCAAGACCGTGATAGATAACGATTAGCTCCGGATATATTTTATTATTTGATAGACCTAGATAACGCACATGCAGTATGGTAGCTTTCGGTGGTCCAGGGGAGAAATAGGAGCAAAAGATAATCGACCAATGTCCGATTGGCAAGAGAAAATAATTTCTCCCCCCAAAAAAGCATCTTCCTGGCTTATTTTATAAGTTCTGTAGGTGCTACAGACACCCCAATTATTCCACACAGTAATCTTTCACCGCTTTATCATAATATGCTGAGTTTTAGCCAAAAGGACCTTTATTCGGTAAAAAGTAAAGGTTACAGTGAGCCAAAAAAGGCCATTCGTTCATTTGGCAATATTACCTTTTTTCATTTTGAAACTTCAAACTGCTCCCGCTCAAAAACCGTGATAGATAACGATTAGCTCCGGATACATTTTATTATTTGATAGGCCTAGATAACGTACATGCAGTATGGTAGCTTTCGGTTGTCCAGGGGAGAAATAGGAGCAAAAGATAATTGACCAATGTCCGATTGGCAAGAGAAAATAATTTCTCCCTCCAAAAAGGCATCTTTATGGCTTATTTTATAAGTTCTGTAGGTACTACAGACACCCCAATTATGCCACACAGTCATCTTTCACCGCTCTATCATAATATGCAGAGTTTTAGCCAAAGGGGCCTTTATTTGGTTGAAAAGTAAAGGTTAAAGTGAGCCAAAAAAGGTCAGGCGTCCAATTGGCAATATTAGCTTTTTTCATTTTGAAACTTCAAACGGCTCCCGCTCCGAAACCGTGACAGATAACGATTAGCTCCGGATATATTTTATTATTTGATAGGCCTAGATAACGCACATGCAGTATGGTAGCTTTTGGTGGTCCAGGGGAGAAATAGGAGCAAAAGAGTATCGACCAATGTCCGTTTGGCAAGAGAAAAGAGTTTTTACCCCAAAAAAAGCATCTTCATGGCTTATTTTATAAGTTCTGTAGGTGCTACAGACACCCCAATTATGCCACACAGTCATCTTTCACCGCTTTATCATAATATGCTGAGTTTTAGCCAGAGGGGCCTTTATTTGGGTGAAAAGTAAAGGTTATAGTGAGCCAAAAAAGGCCAGGCGTTCATTTGGCAATATTAGCTTTTTTCATTTTGAAACTTCAAGCGTCTCCCGCTCCAAAACCGTGATAGATAACGATTAGCTCCGGATATATTTTATTATTTGATAGGCCTAGATAACGCACATGCAGTATGGTAGCTTTTGGTGGTCCAGGGGAGAAATAGGAGCAAAAGAGTATCGACCAATGTCCGTTTGGCAAGAGAAAATTATACCCCCCCCAAAATGAAAGTGTTTTTTGTCCGCCGATCGGCCATACGACCACCCCAGGCCCCCAGATTCTCAGCAGCGATAGTCCTCGTGCCCAACAATCATAATCTAGAAGCTGGTCTTTGTACATATTGTGGAAAAAAAGTGCTTCATTTCGGAGCCTCCGAAAGCTCTAAGGGTCTACGCCTCTGAGACCTTTCGGAGCAGAAATTGGCCTTTTGAGACAAACTTTTTTTCTAAAGGTTCTGAGGTTACGATACTGACATATGTTAATCGGCAGTCGATGCAGAGGCCCTCTGCGGTGGTTTCACGTCTCTAGCTGCTCTGGGAGGCCCGCAAACGCAGCGTCCATTTGGCAATAGAATGAAAGAGATTTTCCTGAACTCAAAATTCCATTCATTCTATTGCCAAATGGATGCCGCGTTTGCGGGGCCTCCCAGAGCAGCTAGAGACGTGAAACCACCACAGGGATGCTCTGCATCGAGTGCGGTTTGACATATATCAGAATCATAACCTCAGCAGCTTTTGAAGATGACCGTTTGCACGTTTCAATATGTAGGGGCCACATTATGACACTTAATGTCGAGGGGCGAACGACACCACACTCGAGGGGTCGCAGGGATCGTGTGGTGTGAGTTTCGTGTCGATAGTGGCCACGAGCCCAACGTTCTGGCCATAAATATTTGGCTTAGGCAATAACATGAGTCTATCACGCAGTCCAATAGGCCAATACATGTTTATTGCTAATCGGACGGTCCAAATGGCAATAGAATCCATTTTTAATACTCTGTTACATAACAAAGCATCTTCATGGCTTATTTTATAAGTTCTGTAGGTGCTACAGACACCCCAATTAAGCCACACAGTCATCTTTCACCGCTCTATCATAATATGCTGAGTTTGAGCCCGAGGGGCCTTTATTTGGGTGAAAAGTAAAGGTTATAGTCAGCCGAAAAAGGCCGAGCGTTCATTTGGCAATATTTGCTTTTTTCATTTTGAAACTTCAGACGGCTCCCGCTCCAAAACCGTGATAGATAACGATTAGCTCCGTATAAATTTTATTATTTTATAGGCCTAGATAACGCACATGCAGTATGGTAGCTTTCGGTGGTCCAGGGGAGAAATAGGAGCAAAATATAATCGACCAATGTCCATTTGGCAAGAGAAAATAATTTCTCCCCCCAAAAAAGCATCTTCATGGCTTATTTTATAAGTTCTGTAGGTGCTACAGACACCCCAATTATGCCACACAGTCATCTTTCACCGCTCTATCATAATATGCTGAGTTTTAGCCAGAGGGGCCTTTATTTGGGTGAAAAGTAAAGGTTAAAGTGAGCCAAAAAAGGCCGAGTGTTCATTTGGCAATATAAGCTTTTTTCATTTTGAAACTTCAAACGGCTCCCGCTCCGAAACCGTGATAGATAACGATTAGCTCCGGATACATGTTATTATTTGATAGGCCTAGATAACGCACATGCAGAATGGTAGCTTTTGGTGGTCCAGGGGAGAAATAGGAGCAAAAGAGTATCGACCAATGTCCGTTTGGCAAGAGAAAATAATACCCCCCCCAAAATGAAAGTGTTTTTTGTCTGCCGATCGGCCATACGACCACCCCAGGCCCCCATATTCTCAGCAGCGATAGTCCTCGTGCCCAACAATCATAATCTAGAAGCTGGTCTTTGTACATATTGTAGAAAAAAAGTGCTTCATTTCGGAGCCTCCGAAAGCTCTTAGGGTCTACGCCTCTGAGACCTTTCGGAGCAGAAGTTGACCTTTTGAGACAAACCTTTTTTCTACCGGTTCTGAGGTTACGATACTGACATATGTTGATCGGCAGTCGATACAGAGGCCCTCTGCGGTGGTTTCAAGTCTCTAGCTGCTCTGGGAGGCCCGCAAATGCAGTGGCCAGTTGGCAATAGAATGAAAGAGATTTTGACTGAACTCAAAATGCCATTCATTCTATTGCCAAATGGATGCCGCGTTTGCAGGGCCTCCCAGAGCAGCTTGAGACGTGAAACCAACACAGGGATGCTCTGCATCGAGTGCGGTTTGACATATATCAGAATCATAACCTCAGCAGCTTTTGAAGATGACCGTTTGCACGTTTCAATATGTAGGGGCCACATTATAAAACTTAATATTGAGGGGCGAACGACACCACACTCGAGGGGTCGCAGGGATCGTGTGGTGTGAGTTTCGTGTCGATAGTGGCCCCTGGAAGTCACCCAGAACCAGGCTGAAGAAGGCCAGCACATCTAATCGGACATGATCACATGACCTCAGACCCATGCATATTGCCATTTGGACTGGACGTGACCAATTGGCAAGAGACCAATGGTCAGACAGTACCTTTAACATGTATGGACCTAGCCCTAACCCTAGCCCCCCGGTGGCGGACTAATCTAGTGCCAATTGTACTGTTTTTCTTGCCGATAGGACGCGTCCAATTGACAGGATTTAGCCAATTGGACGCGTCCAAAAGGAAGGATCCTGTCAATTGGACGGTCCAATCGGCAATTTGCTATGGACAATTGGACGAAAACTTTTCCCTAAGCTCGACCGCAACTTTGTGCGGTCCGGTTAGCACTAGAATGTCCAATTGGAACTAGGCCCGCAGATACCAATTGGACGTTTTTCCATTTCCATGACAACATGCTAGAGCTCTGCCACTGACTGATGCACTGCAAAGGTCTGTCTTCAACAGGGGGTCCTGGACCCCTAGGGCGTCCTCAGAGTTACTACAGGGGGTCCTCCAAAACTGAATGATAGAAACCTTTTCCCCAGTCCATATTCTGATAACTTTAGCCAAAAATAGCAGATCTACAAGCTCACAACGCGTTGTGAGCTTGTAGATCGGCTATTTTATGATGTACATAATGTACATATGTACATAATGCACATTCCTGTGTGCAGAAAATGTTTTTACCTGTGTCAGCAGCAGCAGCAGCAGCAGCAGCAGCAACAGAACCATCTCTGGCGGTTGGCTGGACATGAGAGGCACCTGAAAGACACACACAATATAAAAAGTTTAGATTCAAAATGTGCTCATTGCAGACTGTTGCAATTCCATGTCACTAGATGCCACCTGTTGGCTGTGAACAGATTCACATGCCCATATAGCTGGCTGTGTTGCACTGTCCCCTGTTGGTTGGGAACTCGATTCACATGCAGTCATCCATCTATGAAATGGATCTGATAAAACAATGTCTAAAATAAAGCCAGGTGTCCGTTAGATCTAGAGATTGTTTGAGACATTGACTTCTTATTGTCGGTGTGTTTGACTAAACACAGCGTTATCACAGAATGCAGAGAAGACAATCTCAGTAAATGAAGACCGGCTTTGGAGGGAAGGAGATATGAGATGAATACTCCTCATCAATATCTAAAAAACAGACGATATTTGAGTCAGTGAATATTGTATGTAAAGCGCAAAAGCAGCGCCGTTTGAGCGTGCAGATCCGATGGGATCTTTTATCCCAAAACCAAAGCAAATGAAGTTTACTGTACCTACGAGCTCATATTGAGTCAGTGGGAAAAAAATTAGACCTACAATAAAGCCATTTGCGCAAAGCGGCGCCGTTACGCAGATCCAATGGCTTATTTTATCCCAAAAACAATGGAAAAAAAAAGAAACCTTGCAAAAATAGCAAGGAATGTGGATACATTACAACGGCACTAGATTCGTTTGATGTGATCTAAAACGCGATAGATACACCATGCATGGATACAATGGATACATTGTATCCATGCATGGAAACCTTGCAAAAATAGCGAGGAATGTGGAAACATTACAACGGCACTAGATTCTTTTGATGTAATCTAAAACGCGATAGAGACACCATGCATGGATACAATGTACGCGACAATTATTCAAACATGATACAAATCTTACCATATCTCAATTGCGCAACATCATCACGGGAGGGCTCCCAATCGACGTCCAAACCATGGTCCGAGTCCGAATCCGGGGGGATAGGGGCCTCCAAGACCGCTGTGCGGGCTCTGCTACTCCGGCGAAGTGGCTGGCCTTCTCGCCTGGAGCCCTCTGCCCTGGGAGGCGGCGGTGCTACTCGAGGCGCGGGGCCTGGGCCTTCGTCTCCGTGGCCTTCTCGCCTGGAGCCCTCTGCCCTGGGAGGCGGCGGTGCTACTCGAGGCGCGGGGCCTGGGCCTTCGTCTCCGGCCTCATTGTCAGAGATCTCGTTGTCCGTAATCTCACCCGCAACATTACGAGCAAGAACGGCGAAGAAATCTGAGATCTTGGACTGCTGTTGAGGACCACCATCAGATGAATCCGCTCCCAAAGAGCTTGTCGAGGCGGCGCGTTTGCGCTTTGGCTTTTTTGGTGGCATGGCTACACACACCAAAAACACACAGGGAAGGACGAACGTAAAGACGCAAGACAGTAACACTGACTAACAGACTAACACGAAACACTCAATAAAGCTATCTAAATAAAATCCTAATCTAAACACAAACTATAACTAAATCTAAAACTACTCACTCACCACACACGACACTTTTTTTTTCTTTTTTTTTTTTAGACACACAAACGCACGCACGCACAAACTAATCTAACCTAAAAATACCTAAACTAAATGCTACAAAACCTACCTAATACTACTTCTACTACTACTACTATAAACTAAACTATAAGAACTGTCGATCACTGGCTCACTAACACTGGCTTTC